>NC_064809.1:58635150-58977128 GCF_023721935.1 Panthera uncia | reverse complement strand
AAAAAAAAAAAAAAAAAAAAAAAAAAAAAAAAAAAAAAAAAAAAAAATTTAAAAATAGAATTACCATATGATCCAATAGTCTTACTTCTGGGTATATATCAAAAAGAATTGAAAGCAGGATCTTAAGTTAGAGATGGAGGGAAGCAAACCATAAGAAACTCTTAAAAACTGAGAATAAACTGAGGGTTGGTGGGGGTAGAGGGAGGGGAAAGTGGGTGATGGGCATTGAGGAGGCCCCTGTTGGGATGAGCATTGGGTGTTGTATGGAAACCAACTTGACAATAAATTTCATATTTTAAAAAAAGAAAGAAAGAAAGCAAGCAGGATCTTGATGATATATTTGCATACCCATGTTCACAGCAGCATTATTTTCAATAGCCAAGAATGAATAAAGATGAGGTATATACATTAAACAGAATATTATTTAGCTTTAAAGGGAAGGAAATCCTGTCGTATGGTACAACATGGATGAAACTTGAGGACATTTTGCTAAGTGAAATAAGCCACTCACAAAAAAAGTGTATGATTCCACTTAGATGAGATATCATCTAAAGCTGTCAAACTTATAGAAATAAAGTAGACTTTTGGTTGCCAGGGGCTAGGAAGAAAGGAAACAGGGAATTGTGGTTCAGTGGGTACAGAGTTCAATTTTGCAAAATCAAAAAGTTCTAGAGATCTGTTACGCAACAATGAGAATGCAGTTAACATGACTATTACATTAGTATAACATTGTATACTATAACATAGATACTATGACATGTAACCTGTATACATGTATATAACAATACTAATGTATTACATGTGGTATAACATTACTACACACCTAACAAAAAATGGTTAAGACAGTGATTTTGTTATAACAATTAAGAAATACTTCAACAGGGGTGCCTGGGTGGCTCAGTCAGTTGAGAGTCTGACTCTTGTTTTCAGCTCAGGTCATGATCTCTTGAGTTCATGAATTCAAACCCTACATCCGGCTCTGTGCTAACAGTGCGGAGCCTGCTTGGGATTCTCTCTCTCTCTCTCTCTCTCTCTCTCTCTCTCTCTGTCTTTCTCTCTCTCTCTGTCTCTCTCTCTCTCTCTGCCACTTGCCCAGTTGTTTTCTCTCTCTTTCTTCCTCTCTCTTAAAAATAAATAAATAAATTTTAAAAAGAGAGAAATACTTAGAGATTTTTGTACATTGAATTAAGGAGGGTGGGGGAAAAGCAGACCCTGAAAATGCCACAATAAATCAAAGGGTTTATCATAACACAGGATTAAGAGCACCAGGCAGGGCTGTAGTGGGTCTGGATCCTGACTCCACCATGCATAAACTGGGTAACGTTGTCAAATTACGTAACTCTCCGAGACTCAGTTTCCTCATGTGTAAAATGGGATAATACCAACATTATCTTCACAGTTGTTAGGCAGCTTAAATTAATACACATTAATACAGGTTTAGGAACTTGCCTGCCATAGTAAGTATTTAATAAAGGTTAGATGATATTCTTAGAACATCAACAGCTCAAGAGAATACAGACTGTAGTATTAGATAGGCCGTTCCAAGAATAAATGTATTCTATATATAATGAAAGTATAGAAGAATGCTAAATCCATCAACATCATTTCTGAAATGTAACTCATTGACTTTCAGTGATCAAAATGCAGCCTGATAAATTAAAAATTTAGAGGAAATGTTAAAGTGAGAAGAAACCACTATTTTCAGTATCTTATAAATATAAGTATATAGATATTTTCTATTTCAAAAGTTTTCAGGAAAAAAAAAAGTGTAGGGAAGGTAAAACTATCTTTTACCCTTGTAAGTTCTGTGACTGGGCCTAAGAATTGAATGGACATAAGACAGATTAGCAGGAGAAAGTCATACAAATGTAATATTTTAATGTGTACATGGGAATCTTCAGAAGGAAAATGAAGACCCAAGGAAGGCTTTAGGCCCCAAACTTACATACCTTTTTACACAAAGAACAATACATTGTGGGGGTGTGACAAGATATGATAAATTGAGCTAGGGGCAATAAATTTGGGGACGGGGCGCCTGGATGGCTCAGTTGCTTACGCATCCGACTGGTTCAGGTCATGACCTCACGGTTCTGAGTTCGAGCCGGGCGTGGGGCTCTGTGCTGGCAGCTTCGAACCTGGAGCCTGCATCAGATTCTGTGTCTTCCTCTCTCTCTGCTCTGCCCCTCCCCCACTAGCACTCTGCCTCTCTCTGTCTCTCAAAAATAAATGAATGTTAAAAAAAAAAAATGTTGGGACAGAGACTAGTAAATATATGGGGAAACTAATGGAAAATTAAGGTTATTTTAGTAGGGTTTTTTTGTTGTTGTTTGTTTTGTTTTGTGCAAGTCCATTTCACCGGCAACTCCCAGTCTCTGCTAAGAATGTTGTTTTCTTTCTTACGCAGGGAGGGCACCTTTCTCATGGGAAAACCTTGTGTCCCACTTTCAGGTAGAAAGCGGGAGGGCAGAGACCTTTCCACATGTGCTGTTTCTCAAGTGCTTTCAGCTCAAAAGAATCCATGTGCCAAAGTGGCAAATTTTTGGAGTGGCCTCAAAATGGTCTGAAACCCTTCAGAAGAAACAGTGATACACTTGCAAATAACAGAAAGATCATTATCGAGCTCTGTTATTTAATTAATTTAAGCAGTTTGTTACAGATGAAACGATACCCAGATTAATAGAAGCTCCTCCTCACCCAAACAGCATCCCTACCACTTCCATCCCCTTTCCAAACAGGAACTAGAATATGCAAGAACTTAACGGTCTGTAAAAGTAACAATTCAAATCAGTAGGGAAAGGAAGGACAAGTCCCTGAATGTTTGTGGGGCAAGAGGCTCATATTTAAGAAAGAAAAACTAGACTTCTGTATCTCCTTACAGACTAAAACTTCACCTAGATCAAAGACTTTAGTGTAGAAGTATGAAACCACAGGACACCTAGAAGGAAATGTAGGTATGTTTTCATCTGATTTTGGGGTGAAGTTTTTCTTTCTGAGTATAAAAGCGGAAATATAGACTGACCTATTTGACCACATAAAAGTGACTCTGGAAAGAACACTAGATAAAAAATTTCTGTATTGTAGTTGGACAATTTGGATTTGTAGTTACGCTTCCAAGAAATCCATCCTAATAAAATAGCAAACGTTTGTGTCAAAGGATGTTAACTGACATGTTACCCATAATAGTAAAACTTTCCAAATATCCTAAATATTCTATCATTAGGGGAATATTTAAATTGTGGACTCCCTGTTCTACACCCATTCTGGGCAAATCAAGAAGCGGTAATCAAAGCATAGTTAGAAATATAACTATCAGTATTAAAATAGGTTAAAAGAGGGGCGCCTGGGTGGCTCAGTCGGTTGAGCGTCCGACTTCGGCTCAGGTCACGATCTCGTAGTCCGTGAGTTCGAGCCCCGCGTCAGGCTCTGGGCTGATGGCGCAGAGCCTGGAGCCTGCTTCCGGTTCTGTGTCTCCCTCTCTCTCTGCCCCTCCCCCGTTCATGCTCTGTCTCTCTCTGTCTCAAAAATAAATAAATGTTAAAATAAAATAAAATAAAATAGGTTAAAAGAAAGTCATAAATGGTTGCTCTAGACAAGAATTACAAGTTAGATAACAAGAATTAATGTAAATTAGAGACTTTTTTTTATAATATGCTTTTAAATACTAAATGACTTTTAACCAATATACATGTGTTAATTTCATACAAAAATATAGGAATAATAGAATCCTATTATTTATAAAATTTTAATTTAAAAATAATCAGAATTTATAGATTACCAAAGTGTTCATTGTGGTTTTTCACTGGTGAAAATTATGGTGAAATTATAAGTGATTTTATTTTATTCTTAGCACTTTCCTGTATCCCTGAATTTTCAACAGAGAATATAAAATTCTTTTGTCATCTGAAAAAAATAATTAAAATAAGCTAATATTACTACAAAGAAATAGAACAGTGTTTTACTGTGAATAATATGAATTTGATTATTTTACATGTAACCTGGTATGTTTCCATTTCCCCTTATCCAAGAATGACTATTTCAGGCACTATAACTTTTTTCTTGACTTTTGTTTACTCAAATAGAATATGGTGGGCTTCCAAATAATGTTAACAATCAGCTAATTATGTGCTATTAGTCTAGATGTCCATTCTGGTAGATGGAAAACCTTTTGGGTTATTGCTCTCTCAACCAAGTATAAAATAATTTTTTTCATTGAGACAATGGACTTCACATTACGTTAGTTTCAGGTGTAAAATATGATTTGCTATATTCATATATTGTGAAACGATCACATCAGTCTATTCAGCATTCATTACAATGCACAGTTATAATTTTTTTTCTTATGAGAACTTTCAAATTCTACCCTTAGGAACTTTCAAATATACAATACAGTAATACTAACTATAATCACCATGCTGCACATTACATCCCTCAGGACATTTTTATTCCATAGCTGGAAGTTTGTACCTTTTAACCACCTTTACCATTTTACCTACTCCCCAACCCTGCCTCTGGCAAACACCAATCTCTTCTCTGAGCTTGATTTTGTTGTGTTTTGTTTGATTTCACATATTGATGAGATCATACGGTATTTGTCTTTCTCTGATTTATTTCACTTAGCATAATGCCCTCAAGAAACATCTAAGTTGTCACAAATGGCAAGATTTTCTTCTTTTGTGGCTGAATAATGATTGGTATGTATGTATACAAATATAACACATTTTCTCTATCCGTTTATCCATTGATGAACCCTTGGGTTATTTCCATGTCTTGGCTATTGTAAATAATGCTGCAGTGAGCATGGGGGTGCAGATACCTTATCCAGTTAGTATTTTCATTTTCTTATGCTAATACTTGGAAGTGGAATTGTTGAATCATATGTTCTATATTTAATTTTAAATTTTATTGAAATATACTTGACATACAATATTAGTGTCAGGTGTACAAAATAGTGATTTGACAGTTGTACACATTATGCAATGCTCAGCATGATAAGTGTAGTTGTGATTTGTCATCATACAAAGTTACCACACTATTATTGATATTTCCCATGCTGTACTTTTTATCCTTGTGATGTATTTTTTCTTCCTTGTGACTTTTCTTTTATTTAAATTTTAGTTAGTTAATATATAGTGCAATATTTTTTCAGGAGTGAAATTCAGTGATTCATCCCTTACATACAACACCCAGTGCTCATCAGAACAAGTGCTCTCCTTGGGGCACCTGGGTGGCTCAGTCAGTTAAGCATCTAGTTCTTGATATCAGCTCAGGTTGTGATCTCTCAGTCGTGAGATCGAGCCCCACATTGGGTTCTGTGTTGAGCATGAAGCCTGCTTAGGATTCTCTCTCTCTCTCTCTCTCTCTCTCTCTCTGCCCCTCCCCAACTTGTGCTCTCTCTCAAAATAAATATTAAAAAAAAAAAAGAACAAGTGCCCTCCTTAGTACCTACCACCCATCTAGCCCATCTCCCACCCACCTCCCTCCATCAACCCATCAACCCTCAGTTTGTTCACTATCCTTAAGAGTCTTTTGTGGTTTCTTTCCCTCTGTTCTTTTTCCTCCCCTATCCATATGATTATCTGTTTTGTTTATTAAATTCCACATATGAGGGGCATCTGGGTAGCTCAGTTGGTTAAGTGTCCAACTTCATTTAGCTCAGCTCATGATCTCTCAGTTCGTGAGTTCGAGCCACTTGTGGAGTTCTGCATGGACAGTGTGGAGCCTGCTTGAGATTCTCTGCTCCTCCCCCACCTGCACGGTCTCTCAAAATAAATAAACTTAAAAAAAAATCCACATATGAGTGAAATCATATGGTATTTGTCTTTCTATGATTGACTTATTTTGCTTAGCAGAATACATTCTAGCTTCATCCATATCATGGTAAATGCAAGATTTCATGTTTTCAATGGATGAGTAATATTCCATTGTGTATGTATACCACATCTTCTTTATCCATTCATCATTTGATGAGCATTTGGGCTCTCCATATTTTGGCTATTGTTGATAATGCTGCTATAAACATTGGGATACATGTACTCCTTTGAATCTGTATTTTTGCATCCTTTGGAAAAATACCTTATAGTGCAATTGCTGGATGGTAAGGTAGTTCTATTTTTAGGTACTTGAGGAACCTCTATACTGTTCTCCAGAATGGCTGCACCCAGTTTTCATTCCCACCAACAGTGCAAGAGGGTTTCTCTTTCTCCACATCCTTACCAACACCTGCTGTTTCTTGTGTTGTTAATTTTAGCTGTTTTGACAGGTGTGAGGTGGTGTCTCATTGTGGTTTTGATGATGAGTGATATTGAGCATCTTTTCATGTGTCTGTTAGCGAACTGAATTTCTTCTTTGGACAATTTTCTATTTATGTCTTCTGCCCATTTCTTCACTGGGTTATTTGTTTTTTGGGTGTTGAGTTTGATAAATTCTTCCTAGATTTTGGATACTACCCCCTTATCGAATATGTTGTTTGCAAACATCTCCCATTCCATAGGCTGACTTTTAATTTTGTTGATTGTTTCCTTCACTGTGCAGGAGCTTTTTATCTTGATGAAATTTCAATAGGTCATGTTTGCTTTTGTTTCCATTCCCTTCAGCAACGTATCTGGTAAGAAGTTGCTCCGGCCAAGGTCAAAGAGGTTGCTGCCTGTGTTCTCCTCTAGGATTTTGGTGGTTTCCTGTCTCCCATTTACGTGAGAAGTCTTTCATCTTCTCATTTGAATTTATTTTTGTGTATGAAAGTGGTCCAGTTTCATTCTTCTGCCTGTTGCTGTCCAGTTCTCTCAACACCATTTGTTGAGGAGACTTTTTTTTTTTCCATTGGATATTCTTTCTTGCTTTGTTGAAGATTAGCTGGCCATATAGTTGTGGGTCCATTTCTGGGTTCTCTATTCTGTTCCATTGATCTATGTGTCTGTTTTTGTGCCAGTAGCATACTGTCTTGATGATTATAGCTTTGTAATACAGCTTGAAGTCCAGAATTGTGATGCTTCCAGTTTTGTTTTTCTTTTTCAGGATAGTTTTGGCTATTTGGGGTCTTTTGTGCTTCCATAAAAATTTTAGGTTTGTTTGTTCTAGCTCTGTAAAAATTGCTGGCGGTGTTTTGTTAGGGATTGCATTAAACATGTAGATTGCTTTGAGTAGAATAGACACTTTAACAATGTTTGCTCTTCCAATCTGTGAACAGGGAATGCTTTTCTATTTCTTTGTGTCCTCTTCAATTTCTTGCATAAGCATTTCATAGTGTTCAGAGTACAGATCTTTTACCTTTTTGTTTATGTTTATTCCTAGGTAACTTATTGTTTTTGATGCAATGGCAAATGGGATTGATTCCTTGATTTCTTTTTCTCCTGCTTTGTTATTGGTGTATAGAAATGCAACAGATTTCTGCATGTTAATTTTATATCTTACAACTTTACTGAATTCATGTATTAGTTCTAGCAGTTTGTGGAGACTTTTGGGTTTTCTATAGAGTATCATGTGTCTGTGAAGAGTGAAAGTTTGCCTTCTTCCTTGCCAATTTGGAGGCCTTTTATTTCTTTTGTTGTCTATTGCTGAGGCAGGACTTTCAGTACTGTGTTGAACAACAGTGGTAAGAGTGGACATCCTGGTCCTGTTCCTGACCTTAGGGAGGAAGCTCTCAGTTTTTCCCCGTTGAGGATGATATTAGTTGTGGGTCATTAATATATGGCCTTTATGGTGTTAAGGTATTTTCCTTCTACACATATTTTCTTGAGGGTTCTTTTTTTTTTTTTTATCAAAAAAGAATGTTGTATTTTGTCAAATGTTTTTTCTGCATCTATTGGCAGGATCATGTGGTTCTTACCCTTTTATTAATGTGATGTATCACGTTGATTGATTTGCGAATGTTGAACCAGCCCTGCAGCCCAGGAATAAACTCCACTTGATCATGGTGAATAATTCTTTTAACATATTGTTGGATTTCATTTACTAGTATCTTGTCGAGAATTCCGCATGCACGTTCATCAGGGAATTTGGTCTGCAATTCTCCTTTTTAGTGTGGGGTCTTTGTCTGGTTTCAGAATCAAGGTAATCCAGGCCTCAGAATGAGCTTGCAAGTTTTCCTTCCATTTCTAGTTTTTGGAACAGTTTGTGAAGAATAGGTATTAACTCTTCCTTAAATGTCTGGTAGAATTCCCCTAGGAAGCCATCTGGCCCAGGTCTCTTGTTTGTTGGAAGATTTTTGATTTCTGATTTAATTTCTCTGCTGGCTATACATCTGTTGAGATTTTCTATTTCTTCCTATTTCAGTTTTGTTAGTTTGTCCATTTCTTCCAAATTGCCCTGTTGGTTGGCATATAATTTTTCATAGTATTCTCTTGTAATTGTTTGTATTTCTGCAGTGTTAGTTGTGATCTCTCCTCTTTAACTCATGATTTTATCAATTTTGGTCCTTTCTCTTTTCTTTTTGATAAGTCTGGCTAGGGGCCTATCAATTTTGTTAATTCATGCAAATAATCAGCTCTTCGTTTTATCGATTTATTCTACTGGATTTTTTGTTTTGTTTTTATGTCATTTATTTCTGCTTTAATCTTATTTCTCTTTTTCTGCTGGCTTTGGGCTTTTTTTTCTGCTCCTTTTCTAGCTCCATTTGGTGTAAGGTTAGGTTGTGTATTGGGAACCTTTCTTGCATCTTTAAATAGGCCTGAATTGCAATATACTTCCCTCTTAAGACTGCCTTTGCTGCAAATGGTTTGGATTGTCATGTTTTCATTTTCATTGGCTTCCATGTATTTTTTAATTTCTTCTTTAATTTACTGGGTAACCTTTCATTCTTTAGTAGGATGATCTTTAACTTCCATGCATTTGAGGGCTTTCCAAATTTTTTCTTGTGGTTGATTTCAAGTTTCATAGCATTGTGGTCTGAAAATATGCATGGTATGATCTTGATCTTTTTATACTTGTTGAGGGCTGACTTGTAACCCAGTATGTATGTGATCTATTCTGGAGAATGTTCCATGTGTACTTGAGAAGAATGTGTATTCTGTTGCTTTAGGCTTTAGGATGACATTTTCTGAATATAACTGTTAAGTCCATCTGGTCCAGTGTGTCATTCAAAGCCATTGTTTTCTTGTTGGTTTTCTGCTTAGAGGATCTGTCCATTGTTATAAGTGGGGTGCTAAAGTTCCCAACGATTATTGCATTTTTATCATTCAATTTCTTTATATTTGCTATTAATTGATTTATATATTTTGGTGTTCAAGTTGGGGGTATAAATACTTACAATTGTTGGATCTTGATGGATACACCCCTTAATTATGATATAATGCCCTTCTTTATCTCTTGTTACGGTCTTTGTTTTAAAATCGACTTGTCTGGTTTATGTATGGCTACTCTGGCTTTCATTTGACATCTATTAACATAATAGAGGGTTTTCCATCCCCTCATTTTCAATCTGCAGGTGTCTTTAGGCCTAAAATGTAGGTAGCATATAGATGGATCTTGTTTTGTGGGTTTTTAAAAATACATTCTGATACCCTATGTCTTTTGATTGGAGTATTTAGTCCATTTACATGCATAGTGATTATCGAAACGATATGAATTTAGTGCCATTGTGTTACCTGTAGAGTTGGTGTTTCTGATGATGTTCTTTGCTCCTCTCAAGTCTCTTCTTGCTTTGTTGCTTTGGTCTTTTTTTCCTCCTCCACTCAGATCCCCCTTAAAATTTCTTGCAGGGCTGGTTTAGTCGTCATGAACTCCTTTTTGTTTGTCTGGAAAACTTTTTATCTTTCCTTCTATTAGAATGATAGCCTTGATGGATAAAGAATTCTTGGCTGCATATTTTTCCCATTCAGCACGTTGAATATTTCCTGCCACTCCCTTCTGGCCTGCCAAGTTTCCATGGACAGGTCTGCTGCTAACCTTATATGCCTGCCTTTGTAGGTTAAGCATATTTTGTCCCTAGCTGCTTTCAGAATTCTCTCTTTATCTTTGTATTTTGCAAGTTTCACTTTGATATGTCACGGTGTTGACCTGTTTTTGCTGATTTTGAGGGAAGTTTTCTGTGCCTCTTGGACTTGAATGCCTGTTCCCTACCCATATTATAGTAGTTCTCAGCTATAATTAGTTCAAATAAACCTTCTGCCCCCTTTTCCTGCTCTTCTTCTGAGACTCCTATGACACCAATATTGCTTCACTTTATGGAATCACTAATTTCCCTTGCTCTACCCTTGTAATCTAATAGTTTTCTTTCTTTCTTCTTTTCAACTTTATTACTTTCTATAATTTTATCCTCTACATCACCTCTTTTTTCCTCTGCTGCTTTAGTCCTTGTTTTGACTATATCCACTCAGTTTTGCATCTCAGTTACAGGCTAACTAGTTTTTATTTCAGCCTGACTAGTTTTTGGGCCTTTTATCTCTGCAGCAAGTGTGTCTCTTGTGTCTGCTATGCTTTTTTCAAGCCCAGCTAGTAGCCTTAGGACCGTTATTCTAAATTCTTGTTTGGATATATTGCATATATCTGTTTTGAGCAAATCCTTGGCTGTGATTTCTTCTTGACCTTTCTTATGGGAAGAATTCCTCCATCTTGTCATTTTGGCTAAGTTTCTGTCTTTTGCATGTTTTGAAATCTTGTTGTGTTTCCTGCAACTGAGAGTACTACTATATTAAAAAGGGATCATACACTGCCAAGGGCCCGGCACTTCAGGAAGTGTCTCTGGTGTGTGCTGTGTGCACTCTGCTGTTGTGTTTTGGCTGCTCTTTCTCACTGGTCAGTCCTCTGCAGAGCTCCTCCTTGCTTGCAGTGGGGAGTTTTTGGAACTTTAACTAGGTATGCTTTGATTTGTTTGTTGAAAGAAGCCTAGAAAAAAAAAAAAGGAAAAAAACCTGACCAGAAAAAAATAAAAAGAAAACAACAACAACAAAACAAGAAGGCAATCAAAAAACTCTAAGTCTGATTCCAAGGAAAAAGAAGAAAAAAGAAAGAAAAAGAAACCTGATTCCCCCCTTCCACCCCCCAGTCCAAAAGAGAGAGAGAGAGAGAAGAAAATGAAAACAAACAAACAAAAGCTATAGGCCTGGTTTCCAAAGGAAAAGGAAGAAGAAACTAAGTCTGGTCCTATTTCCACCAGAACTGCAGGTGACACTTTGAAGCACTCTACGATCAGCACATTTTGTCCATGTGGGGTGCTGTGCTCATCTTCTGGAGGAGGGGCCCACTGGACTGGCCCAGAGTCAGTTCTGCCTCAGTAAATGAGCAGTTGCCAGGCACACGGTGGAAGAGTTTGGTGTAAGTGCGTCCCACCTCCTCTGGGGGCCACTGTGTTGCTCTCTCAAGTCCCACCGTGTTGATGTTAAGGGAGAAATAGTGCCACCTCACTGTCTCATCCCTGGACAGGGGATCTCACAACCCTGCTGTTCAGTAAGCTCTCACAGAATGACAGGGACAGTCAGCATGCCCTGCAGCACAGCTCTTGTGCATTTTATCTTTAGTGCGTGGCTGGGTTTCAAAACTCGAAATCTTAAAGCACCCAGCACCACAGACCTACCCCCTCCTCCAAAGTAGAGACTCTCCATGCTGTGTCTGGTGTCCTTTGTCCCAGAAAAACAGTCCTACACCTGTGCAGCGCATGGAATCTATAATGTGGTACCACAAAAAGTAGCAACCAGGTTATCTGCCCTCTGTGCACCATTCTTTCCCCTGCTGATGAAAGGTATCTTGCTGGTGCCTGCAGGGTCTTTTGTCCTTGGAGAGGACAAATGTACTGCAGGAAGGGGAATATTCTCTCTCAGTGTGACCCTGAGATTTCTACACCATGCTATGCACTCTGTGGCCAGTGCCCTCCTTCTCTCCAAGGGCGTGTACCATAGCTTCTCTCCAGAGAAAGTCACGCACTTCCAAAACCTCAGAGTTTGAGCTCCACACACTGTTTGCAAAACACCTGTGGCACTCAATACCTCTTGCTTCCCAGTTCGTGGTCCAGAGAGGTTTTTCTCTCATGTGAACTTGGTGCCACACTCTCTCAACCCCACTCTCTTTCTCTCCCTTTTGTCTCTCTATTGAAAGAGTTCCTTCCCTCCTTCATGACACCACCTTTTTTTTCTTTCCCCCAATTCACTTCCATGCAACTCACCACACTGTCTTCCTCCAACAGTGGAGATCCTTCTGTCAGTCTTCAGACCAATTTCCTGGGTGTTCCAAGTGATCTGACCTCAATACCAGCTGTGTTTGAGGGACAAGGGAAGCCCAAGGTCCCCTTACTTCTGCACCATCTTAACTCCTGCCCCCAATTTGTGACTTCTTTGAAACTGGAAATTTGTGCCTCCTTATCCCTTTCATCTATTTCACCCATCCTCAATCCCTGTCCCCTTTGACAGCCACCAATTTGTTCTCTGTATATGTGAGACTATTTCTGTTTGTTTGGTTCTGTTTTTTTTTTTTTAATTCCACATATAAGTTAAATCATATGGTATATGTCTTTCTCTGACTTATTTCACTTAGCATCTTGCCCTCTACGTCCATCCATGTTGCATGAATGGCAAGACTTCATTCTTTCTCATAGCTGAATAATATTCTATCGTGTTTATATACCACACCATCTTTATCCATTCATCTATGGATGGACACCATGGTTGCTTCCACATCTTGTCTATTGTAAATAATGCTGCAATAAACATAGAGGTGCCTATATCTTTTTGAATTAGTGTTTTCATTTCTGTTGGGTTAATACCTAGCAGTGGAATTACTGTATCTTTTTTGTTAATAAATGGACTCATATCACATTTATTATTCTTGCTTTTTATTTTTATTTTTTAAAAATGTTTTATTTATTTTTAAGAGAGAGAGAGCAGAAGCAGGGGAGGGGCAGAGAGAGAAGGCTGAAGAGAGAGAAGGCAGAGAGAGATATCTGAAGCAGGCTCCAGACTCTGAGCTGTCAGCACAGAGCCCGATGTGGGGCTTAAACCCATGAACCTTGAGATCATGACCTGAGCCAAAGTTAGATGCTTAACTGACTGAGCCACTCATGTGCCCCTACTGTGTCTGTTTTTAATTGTCTAAGGAACCTCCATGCTGTTTTCCATAGAGGCTGTATCAATTTACATTCTGACCAACAGTTACACAAGGGTTCCCTTTTCTCCACACCCTTGCTATTTGTCATTCTGAGTAGTGTGAGGTGGTATCTTATTGTGGTTTTGATTTATATTTCCTGATGATTAGTGACGTTGAGTACCTTTTCATGTAGGTGTTGGCTACCTGTATGTCTTTGGAAAAATGTCTATTCAGATACTCTGCCCTTTTTTTTTTTTATTGGATTGTTTGTGATTTTGTTGTTTGCTATTAAGTTGTCTGTGCTGTTCATATACTTTGGATATTAATCCCTTATCAGATATGTAATTTGCAAATATTTTCTCCCATTTAATAGTTTTTGTTGGTGGTTTCCTTGCTGTGCACAAGCTTTTCAGAGTGAGGTTTATTAGATTCAAATTTGTAATCTATTTCAAATTGAGTTTTGTGAGTAGTGTAAGATGGGCTCCAATGTCATTCTTTTGCATGTGGCTGTCCAGTTTTTCTAATACCATATATTGAAGAGACTGCCCTTTCCTCATTGTATATTTTTGGCTCCTTTGGTGTGATTTAATTGACCATATATCCATGGATATGGCTATATATCCATATATCCATGGATTTATGGCTGGGTTTTCTGTTCTGTTGATCTATGTGTCTCTTGTTATGCCAATACCTTAATATTTGATTATGTAGTTTTATAATACAATTTGAAATTGGGAAGCATGGTGCCCCTAGCTTTGCTCTTCTTACTCAAGATTGCTCTGGCTATTAATTTCTTTTGTGGTTCCATATAAATTTTAGTATTGCTTCCTCTATTTCTGTGAAAAATGCCATTGGAATTCTGTTAAGGATTGCATTTTTTTTAAGGTTTTTAAATGTTTATTTATTTTCAGAAAGAGAGAGAAGGCATGAGAGGGGGTTAGGCAGAGAGAGAGGGAGAGAGAGAGAATCTCAAGCAGGCCCCATGCTGTCAGCTCAGAGCCTAATGTGGGTCTCATATTCACAAACCATGAGATCATGACCTGAGCTGAAATCAAGTTGGATGCTCAACTGACTGAGCCACCCAGGCACCCCCAAAGATCGCATTAAATATGCACATTACTTGTGGTAGTATAAACATTTTAAAAATATTTGTTCTCCCAACCTATGAGCATGGAATATCTTTCCGTTTGTTTGTGTCATCTTTAACTTCATTCATCAGTGTTTTATAGTTTTCAGAGTACAGGTGTTTCTCCTCCTTGGTTAGGTTTCTTCCTGGGTATTCTTTTTTTGGTGCAATTGTAATTGAGATTGTTTCCTTAATTTCTCTTTCTGCTACTTTATTATTAGTGTACAGAAATGCAACAGATTTCTGTATGTTGATTTTGTGTCCTGTGACTTGACTGAATTCATTTATCTGTTCTACTAGTTTCTTAATGGAATCTTTAGGATTCTTTCTATACAGTATCATATTATCTGCAAATAGTGACAGTTGTACTTTTTCCTTATCAATTTGGATGACTTTTATTCCTTTATCTTGTGTGATTGCTGTGACTAGGACTTCCAATACTATGTTGAATAAAAATGGTGAGAGGTGGACATCCTTGTCTTGTTCTCATTCTTAAGGGAAAAAGTTCTCAGTTTTTCACTATTATGATGTTAGCTATAGGTTTTTCACATATGGCTTTTATCATGTTGAGATATGTTCCCTCTAAACCTTTGTCTGAGGGTTTTATCATAAATGGATGTTGCACTTTGTCAAATGCTTTTTTTGCATCTATTAAAATGATATGGTTTTTATTCTTTCTCTTATTGATGTGATGTATCACGTTGATTGATTTGCAAATATTGAATCACATTTTCATTCCAGGAATAAATCCTACCCTATCATGGTAAATGATTTTTTAAAATGTATTATTGGACTTGTTTTGCTAACATTTTGTTGAAGATTTTTTTAAAGTTTTGTATTTATTTTGAGAGAGAGTGAGAGAGAGCGAGAGAAAGCAGACATGTGAGCATGACTGGAGGAAGAGAGAATTCCAAGCAGGCTCTATGTGCTGAAAGCCTGATGTGCAACTCACACCCATGAACTGCGAGATCATGACCCTAGCCAAAATCAAGAATCAGTCACTTAACCAACTGAGCCCCACCCAGGCATCGCTTTGTTGAAGATTTTTACATTTGTTTATCAGAGACATTGGCCTGGAGTCCATGCTTGCTTGCTTGCTTGCTTGCTTTCTTCCTTTATTGTAGTATCTTTATCTGGCTTTTAATGCTGGCCTCATAGAATGAATTTGGAGACTTTCCTTCCTCTTCTATGTTTTGGAATAGTTGGAGAAGAATAGGTATTAACTCTTCTTTAAATGTTTGGTAGAATTCACTTGTGAAGCCATCCGGTTCTGAACTTTTGTTTAATGGGAGTTTTTTGATTACTGGTTAAATTTCTTTGCTGGTAATTGGTCTGTTCAAATTTTCTGTTTCTTCCTGATTTGGTTTCTTGAGCTATGTTTCTAGGAATTTACCTATTTCTTAGGTTATCCATTTTTTTGGCATGCAATTTTTATAATATTCTCTTATAATCCTTTGTATCTCTGTGGTATATTTTTTTCATTTCTGATTTTGTTTATTAGAGTCTCTCTCTCTCTCTGTCTCTCTCTTTCTCTCTCTCTCTTTGATGAGTCTGGCTAATTTTGTTGATCTTTTCAAATAACCAGCTCCTGGTATCATTGATCTGTTCTATTTGTTTCTATTTTATTTCTGCTCTACCCTTTATTTCCTTTCTTCTACTGGTTTGGGGTTTTGTTTGGTCATTTTCTAGCTCCATTAGGTGTAAGGTTAGGTTAAGATTTTTCTTGCATCTTGAAGCAGGCCTGTATTGCTATAAAATCTTCTCTTAGAACAACGGTTGTTGCATTCCAAAGATTCTGGATCATTATGTTCTCATTTTCAGTTGTCTCCATGTATTTTTTTATTTCCGCTTTAATTTTTTGGTTGACCCACTTATTGTTTAGTAACAAGTTATTTAACTCCATACATTTGGGTTCTTTCCAGATATTTTCTGTGGTTAATTTCTAGTTTCATAGCATTGTGGCTGCTATGAAAAAATGCATAGTATGATTTCTATCTTTTTGAATTTGTTGTGACTTGTTTTGTGGCCTACTATGTGATCTCCCAGGAGAAATTTCCATGTTCGCTTGAAAAGAATGTGTATTTTGGATGTTCTGGATATATTTGTTAGATGCATCTGGCCTGATAGGTCATTCAAAGCCACTGTTTCCTTGTTGATTTTCTGTTTGGTTGATTTATCCATTGATGTAAATGGGGTGCCTAAGTCCTCTACTATTATTGTATTAGTATCAGTTACTTCCCTTAGGCTTATGTATTTATGTATGTAAATACATAATGTATATATTTGTGTATATATATATATATATTGCTTTATGTATTTTGGTACTTTCATGTTGGGTGCATAAAAACTTACAATTATTATATCTTCTTGTTGGACTGTTTCCTTTATTGTTAGGTAGTGTCCTTCTTTGCCACTAGTCTTTGCTTTAAAGTCTATTTTGTTCAGTATAAATATTGTTACCCCACCTTTGTTTTCACTTCTATATGCATGATAAACATGTCCTTATTCCTCTCCTTTATTCTGTATGTGTCTTTAGGTCTGAAATGAGTCTCTTGCAGGCATCAGATAGATGGGTTTTGCTCTTTTTTTTTTTTTTTAACCATTCTGTAATCCACTGTTTTTTGATTAGTGTATTCAGTCCATTTACATTCAAAGTAATTATTATAGGTATGTACTTCTTGCCATTTGGTACTTGTTTTATGGTTATTTTTGTAGTTCTTTATTCTTCTCTTGCTCTCTGTTGTGGTTTGTTGGTTTTCTTTAGTGATTTGCTTGGGTTCCCTTCTCATTACTTTTTGCATATCTATTACCTGCTTTAGATTTGTGGTTGCCATTGGGTTTATATATAATATCTTATGCATATAACAGTCTATATTAAGTTGATGGCTGTTTAAGTTTGAACCCATTCTAAAAGGATTCTAAATTTTTACCACCTCCTGCCATGTTTTATGTACATGATGCCATACTTTACATCATTCTATTTTGGGAACCTTGTGACTAATTTTTATTTATTGTTTATTTAAAAAAAATTTCCTTTTATTTAAATTTAAATTTTAGTTAGTTAACATACAGCGCAATATTGGTTTTGGGAGTAGAATTCAGTCATTCATCATTTACCTACAACACCCAGTGCTCATCATAACAAGTGCTCTCCTTAGTACCCATCACCCATCTAGCCCATCTCCCACCCACCTCCCTCCATCAACCCTCAGTTTGTGCTCTGTTGTTAAGAGTCTCTTGTCATTTGTTTCCCTCTCTTCTCATCCTACTCCCTTCCCATATGCTCATCTGTTTTATTTCTTAAATTCCACATATGAGTGAAATCATATGGTATTTGTGTTTCTATGATTGACTTTTTTTGCTTAGCATAATACAGTCTAGCTCCATCCACACCATGGCAAATGCAAGATTTCGTTCTTTTTGATGGCTGAGTAATATTCCATTCTATGTATATATCATATTTTCTTTATTCATCAGTCAATGGATATTTGGGCTCTCCATAGTTTGGCTATTGTTGATTATGCTGCTATAAACATTGGGGTACATGTACCCCTTTGAATCTGTATTTTTGTATCCTTTGGGTAAATACCTAATAGTGTGATTGCTGGATAGTAGAGTAGTTCTATTTTTAGTTTCTTGAGGAACCTCTATACTGTTCTCCAGAGTGGCTGCACCAGTTTGCATTCCCACCAACAGTGCCAGAGTTTTCTCCACATCCTTGCCAATCTGTTGTTTCTTATGTTGTTAATTTTAGCTGTTTTGACAGGTGTGAGGTGGTGTCTCATTGTGGTTTCAATTTGTGTTTCCCTGATGATGAGTGATGTTCAGTATCTTTTCATCCTTGACTGACTTTTATAGCTGGATTTAATTTTACTGCTTTGGTCCTTCCTACAGTTCTTCCTCTTGCTGATGGTCTTTCCTTTCCACTCAAAGAGTCCCCTTGAACATTTCTTCTAAGGCTGGCTTAGTGTGATGAATTCCTTCAACTTTTGTTTGGGACACTATTGATCTCTCCTCTATTCTGAATGGTACACTTCCTGGATAGAGTATTCTTGATTGGCAGAATTATTTTTCTTTCAGCATTTTGAATACATTGTGCCGTTCCCTTCTGGCCTGCAAAGTTTCTGGTGAAAAATCTGGTGACAGTCTTATGTCTTATTGGGGTTTCCTCGTATGTAACAAGTTGTTTTTCTTGCTGCTTTTAAGATTCTCCCATTTAACTTTTCACATTTGCATTATAATTCTGTTTATTGTTGTTAAGTAGAACACAAATAATGCATTTAAGGATCTGAACTCAGACCACAAAAAAGGGAAAGAGAAAAAAGAGCAGAAAACAGAAAATAGAGGTAATAACCATTACCATGTGATTTATGTGGTAAATAACAGATTATCATGTTCAACCATGCAATTTTCCTTTGCTAGTCCAGCAATGCAAGTCTTACCATGAAGCTCACCAATGTCCTTGCATTCCAGGATGTAGTTGCATGCTTGCAGGGAGTTAGAGTTCCTGCCAGATGTCTGACTCTGAGAGGAGTTACTATGGCTAGAATCACTTTTACTCTAAGATGGCAGAACTTCATATCCCAGTGTTTAACTTTTTTTTTTTTTTTTTTTTTTTTTTGCCAAGATGATCTTTCCATTTCTCAGCAATATAACTTTTCACCAAGACTAATCTTGGGGCATCACTCACCATAATAAGCCATAATGATTTACTGCCTATTAATATCAATGAGGACATAGGCAGCCAGAAATTGGTGTGAAGGTTAATGGTGTGCTTGGAATGATTACTAGAGAAGTCTTTAAAATCTCCTTCACCTCAACTACTGTAGTCACACCACAGCGTTTGGTCTTTATCTCTTAACTTTAGCCTGTATGACATAGTTATAATTGTTTTGAAACTAGATGTTCTGTGTAGCCTAATAGGTTTACATTTTCAGCATCCACTGCTTGCCCCTCTACAGTTTCCATTACTAGGATCCATAGGAAAATTCACTCCATCCACAGCGATGATGGCCTTATGAAAGATGCACACACCCTGGTCATAAACGGCAGCTCCTTGTAGGCTTGGCTCTCAGACCACAGGTGGCAGTACTTGCTGAAGATGGGCCTGCAGCCCTCTGGACCTACCTGCACGTAAACTTGCAGAACGTAATGTGCTCTTGTTGGAAGTAATGTTGCAGATAGATGCATACGTGGCACAGGAAGAGAAGATCAGGGCTCTTGGGAGTGCCTAGCAGATCTTCAAACTGCTCATTGGCCAGGATGGCATTAGTCTGGTACTGTGATGCAAGTAGTTGGACATCTTGGTCATGCTCTAGGGCAGGGGCTTGCACAGAGGGATGGAGACAGGCTCACAGGCTGCAGGCCAGACTCAGGGATCCACAGCAGGCAGAGCACAGTTAGGGCCAGCAGCCCAGCTGAGCCCACAGTAGCATCCATCCTGGGCCAAGGCAGACTATGATTGTGGCAGGATGGGGCAGGATGCAACAGTGTCAAGGACTCTGTGAGGCCTGCTTCACTGTCTCCTCTCCTGCACTGTAGGTTTGGTCTGTCCATGAGAGGAGGTGAATTCAGGATCTTCTTATATTTGGAGCTGGAGTAAATGAGATGTTTTGAGTTCTATTAAGTTATGTGTCCGTAATCTAGGTTTCTCATTTTAGCATTGTCTTTTGAAAAAAAACAAAAACCAAGAGCAAAAAACACCATAATGTATTTACTCCCAAGGTAAATGGGACTGATTTCCTCCTGGACAGGAATAAATATGGAAAACACTACCTAAATGTGAGCTTAAGAACCAGGACTGCCTAAGAAAATACATCCTAAGCCAGAGACACACAGCTGGACAAGAACTTAAGACAACTCTTTATGGATCCCTAACCACACACTTAAGCAACAGACAGGGTCTTCCAAAGCAACTAATGGCTGGGTATTAAACGAAAAAGGTGACCAATGTTAAAAACACATCACACAACTTGCTACTCCTCACTACCCTCTCATTCCCCCAAAGAACAATAAAAAAATAAGACTCCACACTCAGATAGCTAAACCTACAATTCTCAGAAATCATCAACTATTATAAATTACAAGTTTTCCATTGCCCTTTCTGCATATGTCTCTATTCTTTCCATTGGCCCTAGACCATTAGGCAGCTGGCTGTTTTTGACATCATTTCCCTTTCAAGGGTGCCTTTAAATCCAAGTTTGGTCATGTAACTAAAACCTGGCCAATCTGTATACTCCAGCCTGGTGGCCACAGGAAAATCTATGTGAACCAAGTTGATCCAAAGGCCCAAGCAATGGACATTTTTGTGTGAATTACTAGGAAATAGAGAAGCTCTCTTTCCATTGAGATTGCCAGGTAGAAGAACAATATGTGCTGGGAACTTCTGAGTGTCTTATGGGGAAGAAGGTGGTTACAGCAGTTAGCATATCTTCATAAACATGCACAAATATATACAGAGAGTAATGTAGTTCAATCTATCTCTCTGCCCAGTGGTTTGAGAAGAGTGGATTTTCTTGTCTGTATTTCCATTTTATTTATTTTTTAATTTGAAAGGAGAGAGAGAGAAAACACAAGCAGGGGAGAGGGGCAAAGGGAGAGCTAGAAGAGAATCCCAAGAAGTCTCCATGCTCAGCGCAGAGCCCGACATGGGGCTCGAGCCCGCAACTCTGGAATCATGACCTGAGCCAAAATCAAGAGTCAGATGCGCAACTGACTGAACCACCCCAGACACCCCTATGTTTCCACTTTAGAAAGTAGTTAAGGATATACCTTTTTTGGAAGAGGTCTAAATATTAAGTTTAAAAAACTTCAAACTAGTAATTATTACAAAATATATTTAATTTCACTCTTTTCATTACCACAAAATTTTTAAAATACTAATATACAGACAAGAGCAAGTAAACTGGAAAAGAGGTAAAAATTGTATAAAAGACGAAGCTAAGCATAGGAATGTAGGAGCAGTGACACATATACACACTCAAATGAATTCAGAAAGCATATTCCATGTTAAAGTCTAAAGTCATCTTTTACTGGAGCCACATCTGGAAAGCTCCTTAAACCAAAGTTCTTACATGGGAAGCATCTTCCCAGACTTCTCTTAAAAAGCATTTCTCATAAAACAGCCCACACCAGAGACACAGTCCTAATCTAAACACAAGTCACAAATACCTCCCCTAGGCCCCATAGAACTTGGAAAAATTAATGAAAACTATGCACTACAGAAATGGAAAAGTGACACCTAGTGGCCACATGGCAGTTTTCCATTATGGCTTCCCTGCCTTGCCGGTAACTGCTTGGCAAATCTGAATTTCCAATTCCTGAGCCAAACAATGACCTACCTGAGTGGTAGATATCTCTTTAGAGCAGGATCTGAAATGACACTGCTAAACATGGTCCAATAACTAGGTAGTGGTTATTTCATTTACTATGCCCAGACTCTACAGAAATTCCTCAAAAAATATGACTAATAAATATAGCCTTTCCCATTAAGAAACTGTAATGAAATACCTTAATCCCACTTATTTACCAAAAGCCTCTATGCTCTATTTCCTTTCAATTTTTCAACAGATTTCCAAATTTAGTGACTACAATAGAGTGTCAACATACACCCCAAGTTTGATTTCAGGCTATCATCATCTAATAAAATATCTGATAGCATCTTCAGGTTCACTAGTTTCAAAAAAGTTTTAAATTTGACACATAGAGGTTCAGTTATTTGTACTAAATCAAGGATCAATAAACAATTGTTCCTTAAGCCATAGCAGTTAGAGGTAAATATCATAGTTATGGTATAACCTTTGGTCTACTTCAATAATATCCATTTAATAAAATGTTTTAGAGCAGCACTGTCCAATAGAAATATAATGTATGCCATATGTGTAATTTAAAATTTTCTAGTAGCTACATTAAAAAAGTAAAAAGTAAAATGTTGATGTTTTATATAATTCAGTATATCCAAAATACTTGTCTAAGTGATCAGTATAAAACTGGTTTTTAAAATGTATTTTTTATATTTTATTGGGGGGGGGGAGCCCAAGCAGGGGAGGGGTAGGGAGAGAGGGGAAAAAGAGGATCCCAAGCAGGCTCCATGCTGTCAGCGTAGAGCCCTACATGGGGCTCGAACTCACGAACTATAAGGTGACGACCTGAGTGAAAATTAAGAGTCAGATGCTTAACTGACTGAGTCACCCAGGCGCCCCTTTATATATTATTTTTAAATTTTATTTTTAGGAAGCTCTACGCCCAACATGGGGCTTGAACTCAACCCCAAGATCAAGAGTCACATGCTCCACTGGCTGAGCCAGCCAGGCATTCCATTATAAAATTGATAATGTGATATTTTGCATTCCCTTTTTTACACTAAGTGTATGAAATCTGGTATGCATTTTACATTTAAAGCCTATCTCAATTTGCATTAGTGACATTTCTAGTGCTCAATAGCCACACATGGCCTGTGTCTATCATACTGGACTGCACAGTTCTAGAGTCTGACCCTAATACTCAAGTCCTGTAGATTAGAATCACAGAATCAGAACTGGAACTAAACCTAGAGGTCAAGCCTCTTGTACAGACAAGGAGCCTGAGGTACAGAGTATTTAAATGGCTTATGTGAGGTCACACAGCTTAATTTAGGCTGAGTAGGCTCTTCAGCTTCTAGGCTCTTGTCCCACTCCACTCCATTATTGTAGGTAATTCTTAGAAAAAAAATTACTCTTTTTATGATTTCATTCAATGTACAGATGTTTGAAATTGCAGGAAATGCAGGAAATTAATGAATAGGAGAAAGATTAGTTATAGGGCAAACCATAAAAATATCACTCCTAACAACAATTCAACATAAATGCAACACACTTTGGAGAAAACACTAATCTTGGGAGAGCTACAGCTATCATACGCTGCATAGACTGGATTCTGGATCCAGGACAAGATCTACAGAAAAATACTAGAGTGGATTATTAAAGGATCAAAGCATTCAATTGGCTATCTGTCCACTGTTCTATGGAATAACCCTTCCTCTTGCAAAGAGGAAAAACTGTTACTATGCCAGGCAGCAATGGCCCGCTTCTAGAAATTCTGCCTCCCAGATCCTTGCATCATAAAGCCCCTCCACTTTCAAGGCCATCCAGCACAGTGACCCATCTTGCTACCACTGGCTGAGTTCAACTCTAGAGGCCACGCCCAACCTGCAATGGTTTAGCCCCACAAAAATGTTATGTTGGTAAGGCCTCTGACTTAAAGAACAGCAACTCATTCCTGCTTCTTCAGATGGAACCGTCATGCTTAGGCTGTTGCAAACCAAGGTCCTTCATCTCATAGGGTTTCTTTGGCTTATTCTAAACCTCAGTGTGTCTCAAGTTCCAGAACCAGGAGTGGGGCTGACCTTCTAATATTGCTGGAACACTGTAAGTGCTGCAGGACACGGTGATACACCGTTGCCCACATGGCCACTGCGGCTGTCCCGCTTGAAGGGAACATGTGCTTTTGGCCTATTGCCTGTTGGTATGTTTACCATTAACATGTCTGACAAAAGTTCTAACTTATTACGTACAGCCTAAAGAAATATGCAGAGTCAAAATAATGCTTTGTTTTGGTGAGAGGCTCTGAGGGAGATCTGTTGGAAGGTAGAGCACCACCTAGAGGAAGAAAACGGCATTGGATTCCCTACTGAGCCTCAGGCTTCTCCATTAGTTTCCTAGCCTATCTTACTTTCCATTCGTGGGGCACCAAAAAAAAAAAAAAAAAAAAGGCCACAATATATATATATATATATATATATATATATATATATGGAAACACACTGGGTAAACTAGAAAGAGCAATTAAAACATAAAGTATAATGAAATTATGATCTTCAAAAAGGTAGATATACATGTATTATCTTAAATATTCTTCTTGTACTCAGTTTAAGCCACCTCTCAGTTACTAGTTAAAAAATGATCTCCGAATTTGTAATTATAGCTAGAAAATTGGTTTTTACATTCTTTCTCATTGCCTCATAGTTTCAAAATTATACTTAGCCTTTACATAACTACCTTTGGCTACAGGCAACAGTAACCATAATTGCCTAATCTAGAAGGCCACAGCTATTTCCTGGGTCAGTCAATTCATCATTTAACCAGCGAAACCAGTGCTTCCCCAAATGTGTATAAAGAAACTGGTTTATACACATTAAACATTTCAAAAATACGAATTTAATTGTGACTTTACACAAGACATTTATCCTGCCTGGGCTTGTTTTTTTCCTCCATGGCTAATCCTTCACTAAGCACCTTTACTGCATCAAAAACTGGTTTTAGATATAATGAAAATCTTGATTGGTTATGTTAACAGTAATTCTTACATGCAAAGGTTAATTACCAAGAACTAGGACTAAGGTCTTCTGTAAGCAAAGTTGAAACTCTCCCAGCTTTTCTTTTCTTTTTTTTTTTCCTGAGTTTTAAATAAATCATCTCACTTAAAGTCTATCTCAAGTGCTTCACTAAGCATAAATACCCTGTATCCAAGTCTACAACGACTGAATACTGTATTCATTACAATTATGAGCACCGATTATATCATTTCTTACATGTTCAAGTACTCGGTTTTCTTAAAATATTTAAGCCCTATTCTCAACTAAGGAAATACACAGGAAATGGTGATGTTCCAATTTACATAAATCTGCTATTATAAATCAATTATAAATGAATCTTAGGCACAATATATTAAATTCCCCAAACTTAAAAATTGCATCAGAAAATAAAAACAAAACCAAAACAAGGTGTATGTGATATTCTTGGTTAGAAATATTTTAGCAAAAATACAGCAACTAGTGGGTTTTAAGCCATTTCACTGAGCCAAGGGGTCTGTAGGAAACGCTGAGCCATTCTTTGTGAAGGGAAACCTCACATTTCCCCCATACTGCTGTGAAAGGTGCAAATCTATAAAAATTGGTAGACCATTAATAGGAATAAAAGATAAGAACAGTATCAATACAGAGCAGAAGATTGTACAGTTTTTTTTTTTTTTTGTAAATGAAATGCTTTATCACATTCCTAATTTTTAGAGTTAGAAAATCAAATGCTAGAGTGTCCAGTGGATATCACTGATGTCCCCAGGATCTCCCAGGCCCCCTTCTGCTTCAAAGTAATTCATGAAGGCAGCCATGGCTGTGTCGTCATTGTCACACAGGGCATCAAAATCCAGCTGGGCACCTTGGCCTATCAAATTAAAATACAGACTCGTGAGTACATTTGGAGGTTAAAAGAGGAGTATCATTAAAAATGGCAAAGCAAGCAAAAAAAGAGATATAAATCAAGAAACAGAGTCTTAATTATAGAGAACAAATTAATGGTTACCTAAGGGGAAGTAGGCAAGGGGACTGGTGAAATAGGTGATGGGGATTAAGGAGGGCACTTGCCATCATGAGCACAGGGTGATGTATGAAAGTGCTGAATCACTATATTGTACACCTGAAACTAATGTAACACTGTATGTTAACTAACTTGAATTAAAAACTTGAAGAAAACTAAAAAGAAAGGCAAGAACACTATACAATGTAATTTTGAAGGCAAAACCTCTGTCTTAAATTGCAGAAGGCTGATACATTTTTAAATGGGCCACCTCTTTTTACAACAAGGTGCTGTCACAGAAATTGCACATAACTCACTTGATACACCTAAGTGAGCTAGTCTATGAATTTTCTAATAGAAAATGACAGTGGTAAAAGACAGTTGGAAGCTAGGGGCCAGAATTCATGCATGTGTATGTATAGAGCCTGGAAGGATAGATTTAACTTTAATCTGATGCCTTGTGAAAATGCCAAGGAAAAAATGCCTTGTATTTGTTTAATCTGAATGAGAAGATGGATACAAAAGCATCCTCTTCCAAAAATCTGAAAATGTTATAAAAGGGGAAATGCCCAGATTTTTATTGAAAAAGGAAATAAGAAACCATAGAAATGAGTTATAAGTTAGATACAAGGAAAAGGTTCTAGAGATTATAGGTTAACACACAGCTACAGATTAGCCAAAGTTTTCTAGAAATTTTTCAAAGTACAATACAATTTGAGATGATGAATATGTGGCTCTGCATGAAGCTGATGTTCGTTTTCTTTCAAGTTCTTTGATTCTCTTTAACATACGTTTCTAGTAGATCAATGTTAGTTATGTATGGTATAAAACTGTATACTTGATTTGAGTCTGCATAAACATAGTTAAAATGAATAATTACATCTTAAACACTTCGTGATTGGTATCATTCAAAAGTTCTTATTCTTGGGAATGGACGTTTTTTCCCTAGATATAAGTACCTTAGTTTTACCTAAATGGCATGTGTTAACGATACCCATAACTGATTCAGTTAATAACTGAACTTACAATGACAGGTGCATTAGGTAGCATACACCTTAAAGTCAAGAGTGTGATTTATTGCATTTAGGATTTTGAAAAAAATCTTAGTTTTAGCTATTTGCTTCTCTAGAAGTCTCCTAAGTCTGAAAATATAATGATTAAGAAAGTGTTAGGTAAACTAAGACAGTGGGTGGTTGCCAAAGAAAACCTACCAAGGAGTGGCTCGTGACTATGGGAAGGAACAGCACTGTGGTTTTGCCTTGGAGCCTCTGGCTCCCCTATTTCAGAAGGATTTCGTGGAATCGGCTCCTTATTTGACATCTGAAAAGACAGGATAATAAATAGTAAGGCTCCTACTTGAGTGAAATAATGACCTCTTAGCAATGGTCGGATGTGGGCCTGATGGCAGTGCCATCACTGCCATCATCAGTATGACAGCCTGCATCTGCCCAGTACTATGTGCCAGGACCCCACAAGCAGCCTCTCCTTTCGTGTCTCAAACGTTGTGATCAGAAATCTGAGGGCTAAAGCTTGCCCAGAGTGTTGGGGCCATTATTCTAACCCATCCACCTGACGCCAGGGTCCACATTCTTTATAACAATAACTGAATGTACATGTTATAAGGACAAGTTTTGGATTAAGGAGGAAAAGCTATTTTTTTTTTTAAGAAAATGATCATAAAACTATCGCACATGAAACTACAATGGGAAATAGTGCTTTGGAGTGGGAAATGGATTAAACTAGAGGCTTTTACCAACAAGTTTTCATATTGTTGCAGAGTTACAAGCCAAACAATTGAATGTATTTAAAATTTTTTTTAATGTTTGTTTATTTTTGAGAGAGAGAGAGAGAGAGAGAGAGCAAGCAGGGGAGGGGCAGAGAGAGAGGGAGACACAGAATCTGAAGCAGGCTCCAGGCTCTGAGCTATCAGCAAAGAGCCCAACACAGGGTTCGAACTCAGGAACCATGAGATCATGACCTGACCTGAGCCAAAGTCAGAGGCTTAAACTGACTAAGCCACCCAGGCGCCCCACAATTCAATATTTAATGTAGCTTATCAATATACATCATTTACCAATATAATATTACTGACACTTTATTAGCCTGGCAATTGCCCTCCGATCACATCTCCTTTTCTCTTCTGCTGAAGTCACCACAGTCTTGAGTTTTATGTTGATTTTCTTGTTACTTTTATAATTTTAGCACCTATATAAATACCCTTAAGCAATGTATTGTTTCTAAAACCTTATTTTGAACACTCAATAAATGCAGTAATGCTCGGTGAAAAAAAATACTTCATTTACCTACACTTTCTTATTAAGTTGGTGAATTTGATCTATGAAAGTCTATATAATGCACACTACTTGGAGATTATGTTGGAATGCCGTAACTCCCTGCTTCTAGCTTATTGTCTGGCAAAAAAGGGGTACTTAATAAACATTTGCTAAATGTAGGAGTAAAACTTAAATACTAGACTGAAAGACTTAGGACATGTGTATAAAGACATTTTTTCAATTTCTGGTCAGATTTCTCTTATATTTTTATACCGCTTAGTTTATAGTCCCACTTTAGATCTTTTTGTTGTCTGGGATACATTAGAATTATATTGTAGATGGGTCCTCCAGATATTTAGGACTACATTTAATCAATTTTGTAAATGTAACCATGCATTTCAAATAGCTAGTATATGTTAAATTGAATTAAATAGTAGCTTATAGTAATTTTTCCCCACACCATAAGGAGTACATTTAATCCACTGAATTAGAACCCATTAAAATAACATTAATAGCTAGCATTTATTGGTCACAGGTTGTGTACCAGTCACTGTTAAGTTTTTGTTTGTTTTTGCATAAAATCACTTCATTTGCACACCACTCCAGAGTTCGGTGCTATTATTATCCCTACTTAACAGATGAGGAAATTGAGGCGCAGAGTTTAAATAGCAAGCCTGTGGTTGCCCAGCAATAAATGTCTGAGTCACAACTCAGATCCAGATAGTATGCTGTCAGCCACTATTCTATGTTGCCTCTTAAAATCCATGGAAAGAGTTTATTTTTACAGGACGGCATCTTTTCTCAAAAGAAATAATATTTCATGAATATTAACACTTACCGTACTTACTTTCCTGTAGTTTATAGTGTGAGAATCTTTCATTAAATCTGCTGGCCTTGAGTCCTCAAGGGAGGAAGAAGACTGTAACCTTTAAAAAGTGACACATAAAATTTTTCTCTATGTATAAGGTAATTTTCTCCTCCAAATGCATAATCTACTGATAAAAATACAGTGAAAAACAGGAGAGTGAATGTCATGACAGTTTTCACAATTAGACTAATTTGTTCAGTGCCATACTTACTTTTTACTATGGGCTGCTGAAAAGTAGCCTGTGGTAAATAGAAACCTAAAACTCCGAGGGTAAGAGCTCTTAGGTAAGTCATGTTGCCTGTCTTAATATAGCATGTGGCAAAGTTTGAATAGTAATACAGTTCAAAATAGGCATTCACATAAAGAATCTGTTCCTTATCAGTTCCTTATAGACAACAGAGCTGAGAGTAAAGAAAGATTTCCTAACATCCCACAACCTTTATTTTAAGTGAAAAATGGTCACATTTTTACTACAATAAGTCATCCCCAGGTACAAAATCAATGAAACATAAAACAACACAAACAAAATCATATGCTTTAGTCATAAATCTCTTCAAGACAATATGACAATATTAGTCTCTTCAAAACTTGGACAGTATCATATAAAGTTAAGTGCTCGATTATGTGAAATTCATAATGGCATTAGCATAACTTTGTCTTTATTGTCAAAAAACTAGTTGACAAGAAATTATAGAGGAAGAAATTAAAACGCAGGAATGAAATGAATTAGGTATAAAACACAAGTGAAAAAAAATCAGTGACCTGTCTTGGGGATTTTTCATAGGACAGCCCATGTAAATAGCTTTGCTGGTTTCTCATTCTATAGTTCATTATTTAAAACCACCACTTGTTCAATTAGCCTTAGGTTAAAGATACACCCCCGTCCCTGGACTTCATTTCCACATTAATCTAAAATACAGCTTCATATTAGTCACCTGGGCAGAAACCTGCTATTTAAGTCCCTTCACCATGTGACCTCTCCTTGGTTAAAACTCCCCACTGCTCAGCAACCCAACTTCTCTCACAAACTCCTTGTTATGCTGAAACCATCATGCTTTCTCCTACCTATCTCTATGCATTGGCTGTGGTGCCTCCATGGATAAACACCCTCCCCACTGCTTCCTAGACATTCTAATGGTATTCAGTTGTCAATGTGTGGCTCAAGTTCCACTTTTCTTCAAGTGCCCTTCCAGCATCTATGGTCAAATGATTTTCAGCAGGGCTCTAAAGACCATTCAATGGAGGAAAGGATAATCTTCAACTGATGACATGGGAAAACTGGATAGCTACATGAAGAAGAAAGTTGGACCCTACCCTGTACCGTACACAAAATTAACTCAAAATGGACCAACACCTAAACATAAGACCTAAAATTAGAAAACTCTTAGCGGAAAACAGGGGAAAAGCCTTATGACATTGAATTTGGTGATCATTTTTTAGATGGTGTCAAAACACCAAAACAAAACTGGGTCACATCAAAATTTAAAAATCTTGTATATCAAAGGAAACTATGAACAGAGTGAAAAGGCAACCCACGGAGAGGGGAAAAAATATTTACCAACCCTATATCTGATAAGGGGTTAATATCCGGGATACTTAAAGAACTCCTACAACTCAACAACCAACAGCCTGGTGAAAAACTGGGCAAAGGACCTGAATAAATAATTCTCCAAAGGACTACAAGTGGCCAATAAGCACATGAAAAGATGTTCAAAATCACTAATCATTAGGGAAATACAAATCAAAACCACAACGAGCTACCACCTCGCAACCATCAAGAGAACTATCAATGTACAGAAAATAACAAGTGTTGGCAAGGATGTGGAGAAACTAGAAAACTTGTGCACTGCTGGTAAGAACGTACAATGGTACAACTGCTATGGAAAACAGAATGGTGGTTCCTCAAAAAATTTAAAATACAATCACCATATGATTCAGCAGTTCTACTTCTGGGTGCATATGCAAAAGAATTGAAAGCAGGGACTAGAACAGATACTTGTATACCCACATTCATAATAGCCACAAGGTGGAAGCAACACAGGGATCCACAGATTAATGCATAAAGAAAATGTGGCATATATATACGGTGAAATATTATTCAGCCTTACAAGGAAGTTCTGACACATGCTGCAACCTGCTTAAACCTTGAAGGCATTATGCTAAGTGAAAGAAATCATTCACAAAAGGACAAATAATTATATGATTCATTCAGAAGAGCTACTTAGAGCAGTCAAATTCATGGAGACAAAGTAGAATGGTGGTTGCCAGGGGCTCAGGGAAGAGGGAAATGGGAAGTTGTTGTTTAATGGGAGTTTCAGTTTTGCAAGGTAAAAGGTTCTAGAGATGGATAGTGGTGGTGATTACATGACAATGCAAATGTACTTAATGCTACTCAACTATAAACTTAGGAATGTTAAGCTTTTTATGTTTTGCCACAATTAAAAAAGAAAATGCTTTTTACTGATACAATTGTTTTCAGTACTTAAGCCATTTAGTTGTAAAATCTTACATTTAGAAGGAAACCTGGATCCTATAGTGAAACTCAGTATAGGATTAAATGCCAAGAATGTACAAATTACACACTCAAGCATTTAATAATATACTATATAGTACTTTCAGTTTTACATATTAAGTGTTAAGAGATTTATGATCAAAATGTATGATGGGTCATATGCATATTCTAGTGCATATGTTTCATAATACTTTCAATTCTTAAAAGTATATAGCACATTGCAAGTATTCAATATTCAATAAAATTGGGCAGACAGTAGTCACATGACAAATGTCTGAGTTTTTTTCAATGTAAACTTTTTAATATGAAAATTAAACTGTATGAACAGGTAGAAAATAAAAAGCAAAAATTTCTTCCCCCTTGTTTGTCTCCTACCCACCCACCCCCATGCCTAGTTGCAAATAGGAGAAGTAACTAGTCTGAACAAATTTCCGTATTGTTCTATATTGTGAGGTTTTAGGACCCTTCTCTACAATTCCAAAATCAAAAAGGCTTTGAACACTGAAAGATTTCCCATAATTTATTTGGCAGCAAAATTAGAACTGATCTGAACTTGGCCAAGTCTGACCTGATATGAAGCTAATATTTTATCCTACTCTGCCCTCCTAGTATTTGTAACAATTCACTCCAGAAATAGATCTTTAAACTTTCATTATGGAACACTTCCAAAAGATATAAAAGTAGATAATACAACGAAAGATCAATAATTCTTTTCTAAATCTTATTTAATGTATACACCCCAAACTCCTCTCCTCTCCTCCCAGACGTTTTACCATTTAATCTGTAAATACTTCTCAAAGCATAAATACTAATGTAATTGATTATGGGGTGCTGCTCATGATGTAACTAATTGTTCTAAACAAATTAAATTTCAAAACACTATATTTAAATGTTTGTTAGAATTCATCTGGGAACCCATCTGGTCCTGGGCTTTTGTTTGTTGGGATTTTGTTGATCACTGATTCCATTTTATTACTGGTAATGGCTCTGTTCAGATTTTCTGTTTCTTCCTGATTCAGTTTGTAAGACTGTATATTTCTAGGCATTTATTTATTCCAGATTATTCAATTTGTTGGCATACAATTTTTCATGGTAGTTTCTTATATTCCTTTGTAGTGTAGGTTGCAACTTCTCTTTCATTTCTGATTTTGAGTCCTCTCTTTTTTCTTGATGAGTCTGGCTAAAGATTTATCAATTTTGTTTATCTTTCTAAAGAACCAATTTTTAGCTTTGCTGATCTTTTTGTGTTTTTTGCTTTTTTGCTTTTTTTTAGTCTCTATTTCATTTATTTCCACTCTAGTCTTTATTATTTCCTTCCTTCTACCAACTTTGGATTTTGCCTTTTTCTAGTTCCTTTACATGTAAAGTCACATTGTTTGAGATTTTTCTTGGTTCTTGAGGTAGGCCTGTATCACTATAAACTTCCTTCTTAAAACTACTTTTGTTGTATCCCAAAGATTTTGAACTATTGTGTTTCCATTTTCTATTGTTTCTAGTTATTTTTTAATTTCCTCTTTCATTTCTTCATTGATCCACTTGTTGAGCACATTGTTTAGCCTCCATGAGTTTGTGTTTTTTCCAGGGTTTTGTTGTTGTAATTGATTTCTACTTTCATATTGTAGTAGTTAGAAATGATGCTTGATATAATTTTAATTTCTTTAAATTTATTGAGAATTCTTTTGTGCACCAGCATGTAATCTATACTTGAGAAGGCTCCATGTGCATCTAATGTGTATTCTGGGGTACCTGGCTGGCTCAGTAGGTTAAACCTCCAACTTTGGCTCAGGTAATGATTTCACGGTTTGTGAGTTTGAGCCCAGTGTCGGGCTCTGTGCTGACCGCTCAGAGCCTGGAGCCTGCTTCAGATTCTGTGTCTCCCTCTCTCTCTCTCTTCCCCTCCTTTCTGTCTGCTCACATGTCTGTCTGTCTGTCTCTCTCTCCCAAAAATAAATAAACATTAAAAAATAAATAAAGAACGGGTGCTTGGGTGGCTCAGTCAGTTGAGTGTCGGACTTTGGGTCAGGTCATGATCTCACAGCTAGTGAGTTCAAGCCCCGCATCGGGCACTGTGCTGATAGCTCGGAGCCTGGAGCCTGCTTTAGCTTCTGTATCTCCCTTTCTCTTTGCCCCTAACCCACTCGCAGTCTGTCTTTTTATCTCTCAAAAATAAATAAACATTAAAAAAATTTTTTTAAATAAATAAAAGAAATGTGTATTCTGCTATTTGGGGATGAGACATTCTGTATATATATTTTTTTATGTCCATCTGGTCTAATGTGTCATTTAGAGTCACTGTTTTCTCATTCACTGATGTCAGTGAAGTGTTAATGTTCCCTACTATTATTGTATTACTGTCAATTTCCCCTTTATGCCTGCTAATATTTTCTTTATATATTTAGGTGCTTCCATGTGGGGTTTAATAGATATTTACAATCGTTATATCCTCTTATTGGATTGATTCCTTTATTATTATGTAACACCCTTCTTTGTTATTGCTATGGTCTTTGTTTTAAAGTCTATTTTGTCTAATAGAAGTATTACTACCCCAGCACCTTTTTTTTCTGCCTCCGTAATCTCTTTCTCCATCCCTTCACTTTCAGTTTGTATGTTTTTAGCTCTGAAGTGAGTTTCTTGTATGCAGCATATAGTTCTAATTTTTTATCTATTGAATCACCTTATGTCTTTTGATTGGAACATCTACATTTAAAGAAATTATTATTTTTTTAATGATTATTTTTGAGAGAAAGAGAGTGAGCAGGGGAGGGGTAGAGAAAGGGGTCAGTGGATCCAAAGTGGGCTCCATCCTGACAGCAGAGTCCGATGCAGGGCTCAAACTCATGAACTATGAGATCATGCCCTGAGCCAAAGTCAGATGCTTAACCCACCCAGGTGCCCCTATATTTAAAGTAATTATTGATAAGTATGTACTTATTGCCATTTTGTATCTTCCTTTCTGGTTGTTGTAGTTTTTTGTTCTTTCTTCTTGCTCTTTTCCTGGTGATTTGATGACTTTCTTTAGTGTTATGCTGGGATTCCTTTCTCTTAATTTTTTTGCATATCTTTTATACATTTTTGGCTGCGGTTACTATGAGTTTCACATATAACATCCAATGTATACTATATGAAGTTGATGGTCTCTTAAGTTTGACATTCTAATTTTTTTTTAATATTTATTTTTGAGAGAGAGAGGGAGAGCAAGTAGGGGAGGGGCACAGAGAATGGGAGACAGAGAATCCGAAGTAGGCTCTGCACTGTTAGCACAGAGCCTAACATAGGGCTTGAACTCATAAACCACGAGATCATGACCTGAGTCCAAGGTTGGGCACCTAAATAACTGAGCCACCCAGGCACCCCTTAAGCTTGACATCCTAAAAGCACTACATTTTTACTCCCACCTTTCATATTTTATGCGTAGGATATCATATTTTATACCTTTTAATTTTTGTATCCCTTAACCAATTTGTTCATATTATTAATTTTATTAATTTTGTTCTTTAACCATCATAGTAGCTTTATATATAATTGACCTACTACCTTTACTGTGTGTATTTTTTAACCAGTGAAATTTTTTCCTTTCACAATTTTCTTCTATTTATGGCCTTTTCTGATTAAAAATTTCTCTTCAACATTGCACATAAGGCCAGTTTAGTGGTGGTGAAATCCTTTAATTATGTTTGGGAAACTCTTTATGTCTCCTCAATTCTTATTTTTTTAAAGATTTTTTATGTTTGTTTTATTTATTTATTTATTTTTTAATTTTTGTTTAATGTTTATTTATTTTTGAGACAGAGAGAGACAGAGCATGAACGGGGGAGGGTCAGAGAGAGAGGGAGACACAGAATCTGAAGCAGGCTCCAGGCTCTGAGCTGTCAGGACAGAGCCCGACACGGGACTTGAACTCACAGACCGTGAGATCATGACCTGAGCCGAAGTCGGACGCCCAACCGACTGAGCCACCCAGGCACCCCATGTTTGTTTTATTTTTGAGAGAGACAGATCATGAGTGGAGGAGGGGCAGAGAGGGAGGGAGACACAGAATCTGAAACAGACTTCAGGCTCTGAGTGTCAGCATAGAGCCCAACACGGGGCCTGAACTCGTGAATCATGAGATCATGACCTGAGCCCAAAGTTGTACGTGCAACTGACTGAGCCACCCAGGTATCCCTCTCCTCAATTCTTATGATAATCTTGCTGAAAGAATATCCCTTACCCCCCCCCCCCTTAAATGTTTCTTTATTTGTTTTGAGAGAGAGAGAGAGACTAGGGGTAGGGCAGAGAGAGAGAATCCCAAGCAGACTGTATGGTCAGTGCAGAGCCTGATGAGGAGCTTGAATCACGAATCATGAGATCATGACCTGAGCCAAAATCAAGAGTCAGACGGTTAACCAGCTGAGCCACTCAAGCACCCCTGGGTAGAATATTCTTAGTTGTAGTTTTTTCCTTTCAGCACTTTGAATATATCATACCACTCCCTCTTGACCTGCAAATTTTCTGCTGAAAAATCAGCTGATAACCTTGTGGAGTTTTCTTTATATGTTTCTAGTTGCTTCTCTCTTGCTGCTTTTAAAATCCTCTCTTAACAATTTAAGATGTCAAAAACTAAAGATAAGTGTCATGGTGTGGATTTCTTGGGTTTATCTTATTTGGGGATTTCTTTGCCTTCTTAACCTAGATGTCTGTTTCCTTCCCCAGGTTAGGGAAGTTTTCAGTTACTATTTCTTCAAATAAGTTTTCTGCCCCTTTCTCTCTCTTCTTCTTCTTCTGGGATCCTTATGATGCAAATGTTTGTTCACTTGATATTCTCCAAGAGATCCCTTAACCTGTCCTCATTCTATTTTTATTTTTGTTGTTTAGCTTGGATGCTCTCCACTACCTTGTTCTCAAAATTAGTGATCCATTGGGGCGCCTGGGTGGCTTGGTCGGTTAAGCGTCCGACTTCAGCTCAGGTCATGATCTCACGGTCTGTGAGTTCGAGCCCCACATCGGGCTCTGTGCTGACAGCTCAGAGCCTGGAGCCTGCTTCCGATTCTGTGTCTCCCTCTCTCTCTGACCCTCCCCCGCTCATGCTCTGTCTCTCTCTGTCTCAAAAAAATAAATAAACGTTAAAAAAAAAAAATTAAAAAAAAAAATTAGTGATCCATTCTTCTGCATCTGCTAATTTACTGCTGATTACCTCTATTATACTTTTCATTTAAGTCATTGTATCCTTTAATTCTGATTATTTTAATATTTTCTGTCAACTTGTTGAAGTTCTCACTAAGTTCATCCACTCTTCTCTCTTGTCCAGTGAGCATCTTGGTGCCCATTACTTTGAACTCTTTATCAGGTAGATTGGTTATCTCCATTTAGTTTTTTGCCTAGGGTTTTGTCTTGTTGTTTTGTTTGGTACACATTTCTGTCTTCTCATTTTTAACTTATTGTTTTTTTCTTCTATGTATTAAGTGGAACAGTTACTTTTCCCAAACTTGAAGGAATGGGCTTGTGTATGGTTGTCCTCTGTGTAGACTACGTGCCTGGTGACTTTCGCTGACTGGCTAGAGCTGTGGCTAGCATGGGTGCAGATTCCAGGGCACTCTGAGCTAGGGCTGCCCTGGTGGGATAGCTGGAGCTGATGTGGGCATGGGCCAGTGTAGTCTCAGGGCTCTCTGCACAGAGGGTGCCCTGGCAGGACAGCAGAGAAGGGGCAGTGTAAGCTGGGGGTGCCTGGGGCTCTGGCAGAGTACCTAAAGGTAAGGCAGGGCTGAGTCTGAGGGTCCTGGGGCACATTGTGAAGATGGCATTCTGATAGGGTGTCTGAAGCTAACGCAGGCACGATCCAAGTGGCCCCAGAGTGCTATGGACCAGAGGTGCCCTAGTAAGTCATATGGAACTGAAGTGGTTCAGGTCTAGAGTATTCTGGGCTGCTCTGTGCCCATGTCAGCTTTGCAAGACAGCTGCAGCTGTAGTGAGCACCGACCAGGTGTGTTCTGGCATGTGTTATACTGGGACAACCTTGGTGGTACAGCAGGGCTGGTGTGGGCTCGGGGCATGGGGCTCACTGAAGCATTAGGCCACCCAGAATGCCGAACCCTGCTTCCATCCACACTCTCAAGGTGGAGGGGAAATATAAACTGCGGCCACCATCCCCTCTGACCTGGACAAAGTTCCAGCAGTTCCCCTGCTATTTGACAGAGTTCTCGGCTGGTTCCTGTATATCTAGTTGACCTTTTAACCCATGACTTTTTTTATGTGCCCCACAGCAGATGATCTGCTCACAGTATCCCTTCTCACTGCTGTTTGCAGTGTCAAGGGTGAGGATTCCCTTTGTTGCTGAGTCTCTATTTCTCTCGCTATTCTTTATGTGGTCTCTGTATCTTCAATTGTGCAGAAGCTGTTTAGTCAGCCCTCTGCTCTTCTTCAGGAGAAACTTCTCTATAAATAGGTGTAGATTTGGTGTGTCTGTGGAGGAGGTGAGTTCAGGGTCTTCTAACATCACCCCCTTGGAACAAAATCTCTTCTTTATGATTTTTCTGAATATTTTCTTTTCTCTAGCATATGTTATTGTAAGAATACAGTATACAATACATCTAACATACAAAATATGTGTTAATTGACCATTTATGTTATTGGTAAGGCTTCTAGTCAACAGTAGGCTATTAGTAGTTAGCCTTTGGAGGAGTCAGAAGTTATACGCGGATGTTTGACTGTGAGGGGTGATATCCCCAACTGCCATACTGTTCAAGGGCCAGCTGTATATATTTTTAACTGTGTGGGGAGGGGTGAGCAATTGTTGAAGTTTTTTGGCCATTTATAATTTTTCTAGTCTACTCTCCAAATTCTTTACTACTTATTTTATTCCGCAAGCTCTTTTTAAAAATTGGTTATGGCTAGTATCCAAAATCTATAAAGAGCTCACCAAACTCCACACCTGAAAAACAAATAATCCAGTGAAGAAATGGGCAGAAAACATGAATAGACACTTCTCTAAAGAAGACATCCAGATGGCCAACAGGCACATGAAAAGATGCTCAACGTCGCTCCTCATCAGGGAAATACAAATCAAAACCACACTCAGATATCACCTCATGCCAGTCAGAGTGGCTAAAATGAACAAATCAGGAGACTATAGATGCTGGAGAGGATGTGGAGAAACGGGAACCCTCTTGCACTGTTGGTGGGAATGCAAACTGGTGCAGCCGCTCTGGAAAACAGTGTGGAGGTTCCTCAAAAAATTAAAAATAGACCTACCCTATGACCTAGCAATAGCACTGCTAGGAATTTACCCAAGGGATACAGGAGTACTGATGCATAGGGCCACTTGTACCCCAATGTTTATAGCAGCACTCTCAACAATAGCCAAATTATGGAAAGAGCCTAAATGTCCATCAACTGATGAATGGATAAAGAAATTGTGGTTTATATACACAATGGAGTACTACATGGCAATGAGAAAGAATCAAATATGGCCCTTTGTAGCAACGTGGATGGAACTGGAGAGTGTGATGCTAAGTGAAATAAGCCATACTGAGAAAGACAGATACCATATGGTTTCACTCTTATGTGGATCCTGAGAAACTTGGCAGAAGTCCATGGGGGAGGGGAAGAAAAAAAAAAAGAGGTTAGAGTGGGAGAGAGCCAAAGCATAAGAGACTCTTAAAAACTGAGAACAAACTGAGGGCTGATAGGGGGTGAGAGGGAGGGGAGGGTGGGTGAAGAGTATTGAGGAGGGCACCTTTTGGGATGAGCACTGGGTGTCGTATGGAAACCAATTTGACAATAGATTTCATATATTGAAAAAAAAATTACACTTCAGTTAAAAAAAATAAAATTAAAAAAAATTCTTTAATAACTTTATTATTTATACCCTATATAAACTTTAATATAAATAAAGGTTAATAAAGTTATAAAGTTTATTTATAAAGTTTAAATGAAGTTTAATAATGTTATACTATCAAACTTCTATAGTAAGATATATTCATTTTATCACCTGAAACACACATTTTCTGCAATTTATTATTTACCTTTTTCAGAATGGTTATTATGCTTAAGTTTTGAGTTTTTATATAATTAACTTTTTTCTTTATGAATTATAGGTTTTTTGTGATGTTTAGAAAGGAGTTTCTAAACTAAGATTATAAAAATCCATACCTGTGTTCTTGATACACTTCTTATAGTTTTTATTTTTTTAAGTTTATTTCTTTATTTTGAGGGGGGAAGGGGCAGAAAGAGAGGAGGGAGAGAGAGAATCCCAAGCAGGCTCTGACAGCAGAGCTCTGACATGGGGCTGGAACCCACGAACCATGAGATCATGACCTGAGCTGAAGTTGGCCCGCTTAACCAACTGAGCCACCCAGGTGCCCCATATAATACTTAACCTTTTTTTGTTGCTACTATAAAAATGATCTTCTCTTCCATTATGTTATTGAACTGGTTATTGTTTGAATATAGGAAACTTACTGATTTTTGACTACTGGTTTTATAAGTATAATAATTTTACTTGTGAAGATATTTGCAGCAATAAAACATTACCTTTGTAAGTCCAGGGCTTCATTTACAAGATCTGTTCCAATACTACCAGGGCCAAGTACTATTCCAGTAGACATTCCAGGTACATTAATATAAGATGGTTTTGAGGATTCTAAATAATAACAAAAGGGAAAATCCAATTGAAGACTTCTAAAAAGTTATGTATAACTTTGGTTAATATGTTTATCTCAATTCAAATACATTTCCCATTTTCCTTTTTAAAAGAAACAGACTAGCTACATCCTAAAATATTAGAAATATTTATGCTTGCATTACAAACATAACTCATGATGGCTTAAGACGTGTATGAAGAATGATAGGAGTCAAATGTGTAGAACATCATTGAGGGTATAATCATGACCTGTAACCCTTGAGCACAGACAGTTCCTTCCCATTTTAATCTCCACACTGAAGCCAGAGTAATACTGCTTTATTTTTAATATTCCTTCATATTTCTGTTTTTATTTATACAAGTAATAGAATAAAATATTCCTGTGGTGAAAAACCAAGATAAGCAAAAACTCCCCATTAATACTTTTCATTAATTTGCTCAACAGATATGTATTGAGTGCCACAAACTACAAGGAACTATGCTAGCCACTAGATAGATAATGGATAAAATACCATTCCTACTCTTGAAGAACTCGATCAAGGGGCAGACCAGATGAACAAACAACTAATTGCAATACAGTGTAAGAGTATAATGGAAGGGTAATCAAAGAATTGTAGAAATTCTAAAGAGGATAACTTTAGCCCTACAAGTCTTTGCAATATTACCTTGAAATCTTTCCCTCTCCAAGACAGAAAAAGATGGTAACAATAACAACACTCCTAGTAATAAATCCCCATCATTTAAAACCAAGCTTACCTTCTGATAATTGAGAGCTGCAAGGAAGTAACGATGCTTCTCTAACCTCACTATGTCCCCTAGAATGAAGAAACACCATAGGTGATTTTTTTTTTTAGGTGAAGGAAATTGTTAAATAAGTAGAGCTTTAATGTAGTGGCTTTATTAGTTCTTGACCTTTTTGTTTTATATATACTTATTGTTAATGTCACCACTAGAGATCAAAGTATTTATGTGCTAAGTACCAGGACATTTGCTAAATGTCCTATTACCCTATAAGGTACATTTTCTCAGTTACAAACTCTCGGTTTGTATACTAATGATAAGAAGGCAAGGATTATTAGAATGATAAACAGGGGATAGTGCTGGAATGCCAAGCTTTGGGGGCCTTTTAAAAACCTAAGTATAGTAGATCAGGAAACAGAATTGGGTTAATGTTACAGCAATTACAATGAAAAACTTACAGAAAAATAATGATACTTAAAATGGGCTATGCTATCCTATTAAGCAAAGCAGGGAAAGTTGTTCTTCCTTTAAGTTAGCTGACACAGACATAGCCATGGTTTGGCAAGCAGTGCTTAGGCTGGATTTGTGCTTATCCCTCGGCCAAATATTCCTACACAATCACATGTTGTAGTACCTCAGGCTTAGAAGATGTCTATAAAAATGATCTGTGGGACAAAACAATTTCTTACGATGATATATAGTTGAAAGCTACAACCACATCATTTATTGGAAGGTCATGACAAGGCCATGAAAGGTAGGAAGAAAGAACTTAAATGCATTTACTATCACATTTTATACCAAGCAAAAAGAAATGTATTCCAAAAGGGAAAACTTTCATCCTAATTCTGAGAAGTAACGCCAATCAACAGTGAATGAATTACAAAAAGTATGTACTGAAGTTATAAAGCCAGATGATCATGCAACTTTAATGGTTTAGCAAGACAAGAAAAGACATGACACTTATTTGAAATCAACATAAAGGTCTTAACAACATAAAAGTTACTTACAAAACTAAATTGTTGACAGACACAATATATTCCAGTTCTTTGGTCCAAGGATTTGTGAAACTAAACCACTGGCTTTTTAAAGTTACAAAAGAGCCATCTTTCTTTCTGAACTTGTATGAATCTGTAAAGATTTTCTCTTTACTCTGTAGAACTTAACAAGAAAGGATAATAATCAGCATAACGGTCTACTGTTACATAAATCAATCCCTTGAGGGTTAATTCAAGTTTCAGATTTCACAGGGATGAAAAATGAGTTGAAGCTATAATTAAAAAGTACCAAAAAAATTACCCTACTCAATGCCTACCTGCTTTGTGCTTGTCAGTCAAATTACTATGGTCATCCTGATGAAAATATTCATAACAAGAAGTTCCCAAAAGTTCCTGAGGCAGGTATCCTAAAATTGCTGTTGCCCTGGTTTTAAAATCGAAAATAAACTTCAGATTGGTGAATGCATTCCCTTCCAGAGACTGTAGGTCCACATACAGTCACAATAGTGGGAAAGTGACAGGGGATGAGTAAGCCATATGCATCACCAGGCCCCCCCTTTGGCTGCCCTAGACCCAGGCTAGAATGGACATCCCCCCCAGCCCAGGGTAGACTCTTTTTACCATTCACCAATAAAATTGTGGCCACAGACCATGCTCAGTTTCTGCACCACTGGCTCAGAAATATTCCAAGTTTATTTTTTGACTTGAACAAAATTATGCACATATCCACATTCTTTTTTCATTTAAACTTATTTCCTGTTCTGAAGCCTTAACAATCTAGCAGTACTATCAAGGTACATCTTTAATAGCCTTAAGTATCCCATTGAATGCTAATCATTATGGCAATAAATAAATGTTCACCTTTGGTCCACATAGACAAACTTCCCGTTCATTGCAAACCGGGTTATAAATTCAGTTGGTTTCACTTTAATCTCTCCACTGTTCTGTGGTACAATATATGGATGTAACCTTCCAATGGCAACAAGGCAGGTAAAATTACTACTGTCTTTCTTACTGTCCTTTTCTTCTTCCATTCCAACAATATTTGGAGGCCAGCTTCTCAAGTAACCAGTGCAATGGATAGTACAGAATTTTCTATGATCTAATTCAAAAGTTAAAAAAAAAAGAACATTTGTGTTATTATGAATAAACTCTTAAATTTCTTTGACATTTATAATTATAATTGTGCTATAAAGTATTCTTGATGCTAAAATACGAAAGGGGAAAGGTATTACATTGAAAAGAAATCATCAATTACATTTAATAACCTTATTCTTAATGGGTTATTTTTCTCATCAACTAAATTATACATACTACAATAAAAAGTTAAAAGATTACTTTAGGTCTAAATAGGCCTGTAGCTAAGTATATTTCCAAGTCAGTTTTTAAAAAAATTTTTTTAATGTTTATTTCTGAGACAGAGAGAGAGCATGAGTGGGGGAGGGGCAGAGAGAGAGGGAGACACAGAATCCGAAACAGGCTCCAGGCTCTGAGCTGTCAGCACAGAGCCCAACGTCGGGCTTGAACTCACAAACCGTAAGGTCATGACCTGAGCTGAAGTCGGTCACTCAACTGACTGAGCCACCCAGGCACCCCTCCAAGTCAGTTTTTTAAATAACAGTTGGGGCGCCTGGATGGCTCAGTTGGTTAAGCGTCCGACTTCGGCTCAGGTCACGATCTCACGGTCCATGAGTTCGAGCCCCGCGTCGGGCTCTGGGCTGATGGCTCAGAGCCTGGAGCCTGCTTCTGATTCTCTGTCTCCCTCTCTCTCTGCCCTGCCCCCGTTCATGCTCTGTCTCTCTCTGTCTCAAAAATAAATAAAAACGTTAAAAAAATTTTTTTAAATAACAGCAATTCACATCTGTTAGAAAAACTTAAACTTCAAGCTCCCTTGCTCTTAACCACAAAGGTACTATTTTTGGCTTAATAACTTTTTGGTATAATTCATATTCAAAAATTTATACAAGACAGCATACATTCTTAAATTTCTTATGTTAGCACTTATACTGATTAATAGATATCTATGGTTATAATAGATTATAAAAAATAGAGAACATTTGGAGAAATTCATAAAAGGTATAAAAATAAAATTTGATTTGATTTCACTTTTCAGAAAATTCTCAATTAACTCATAGGAAAAGACTTAACAGGCCCAATCAAAATAACAAAGAATTGGAGCTATCACCACAGAGCCTGACATTGGGCTCGAACCCACGAACCAAGAGATCATGACCTGAGCCCAAAGTTGGACGCCTAACCAACTGAGCCAGCCAGGTGACCCTTAAATGTTTATTTTTGAGAGACAGAGAGTGAGCACGTGCATTTGTGCAGGGGAGGGGCAGAGAAAGAGAGGATGACAGAGATTCTGAAGCAGCCTCTGAGCTGTCAGCACAGAGCCTGACGCAGGGCTCAAACTCATGGAACCATGAGATCATGAACTGAGCCGAAGTCGGAGGCTTAACCAACTGAGCTACCCAGGTGCCCTTCAAATATCAGGAAATTCTTAAAACAATGAGATACAACACTGCAATACTGCATAAAAGATAAGCAGTATACAGATTATGGCAACTCACACACAAAAAACCAATTTACAGGTTAAAAGAGACGGGAGGGGAAAGCCTGGTAAAAATTATTTAAAACAGTTGTTTGTGATAAGAGTTAGAAAAGACCAGAACACTCATTGTTTTAAATCAGCACTATTTGGTAAGACTGTTATTACAACAAATCTTAAAAAAGAATTTTTTTTAACAGAAGATGATATGGGCTGTCTTGTAAGACAGCACCTAACAGTAAGAGCAAAGACTTGGAGAACACTTCTTGTGCATGCTGTTTTAAGTGCTTTAGATGTATAATTAATTCTAATAGCCCAGTGGTGTTCCTATATTAGCACCACTGTCTCAGGAAACTGAGTTAATGCCAAAGTCACAGCAGAAAAGGGTGGAGCTGTGAGTGCTCTGTCTTAGAAGGTGTTCAAACATGAGTTGTCTGGGTGACGGAGGGGGAGGAATACAAAAAGGTGTTTCAGTCACAGGGAACAGCCAGTGTAAACCCAGAGCAGAGAGTGTCAGATGTGGGTGAAGGCATGGTCTGTGATGGGGGTGTGGCTTGACAACAAAGCAGGGAACAGATAGATTTAGCTCTTGTAAACCGTGTATAGGACATTGTACTCATCACCTATCAGACATCACCTCCTCCATGGTCCACAGATGCCTTAAATTATAAGTTGTCTCTTCTATTCTCAATCCAGATATTTCCTTTAATTTTTTTTTGTTTCAGGTGTACAACACAGTGATTCCACAAGTTTAAACATTATGCTATACTCACAAGTAGCTACCATCTGTCACCATACAATGCTCTTACAATATCATTGACTGTGTTCCTTATACTGTGCCTTTTATTCCATGACTTATTTGTTCCAAGACTGGAAGCCTGTATTTTCCACTCCCTTTCATTCATTTTGTCTGATAACCTCAACCCAACTTAAAAATGGGCAAAGGACCTAAATAGACGTTTTTCCAAAGAAGACCTAAAGATGGCCAACAGACACATGAAAAGATGCTCAGCATCACTAATCATCAGGGAAATGCAAATCCAAAGCACAATGAGATGCCACCTCACATCTGTCAGAATAGCTAGAATCAAAAACATAAGAAATAACAAGTGTTGGTGAGGATGTGGAGAAAAAGGAATCTTCATACACTGTTGGTGGGAATGCAAATTGGTACAGCCACTGTAGAAAACAGTATGTTTTTCAAAACCTTAAAAACAGAAGCACCATATGATCTAGTTAATTTCACTGCTTACCCAATGGAAAAAAAAATACTTACTTGAAAGGATATATGTGCCCCATGTTCATCGCAGCATTATTTACAATAGCCAAGATATGGAAGCAACCTAAGTGTCCATCAATAGATGAATGGATAAGGAAGATGGGAGATACACACACACACGTGCACACACACACACACACACACACACACACTGGAATATTATGCAGCCAAACCACATCTTTATCACTTACTCCCTATTCTGCTTATTGGCACCATAATCAACCCCAGTAGATAAATGACAAACCTGGGAATCCTACCAAGTTCTTTCTTTATAACATCCAAGATACCATAAAGGAATTATGGTAAGTGGTAAAAACGAGGTTTTTATTAATATTAAAACTAGATAGCAGTCAAAAGTAAAAAAGCTTACATACACTGAGTCTGGCATTTCTGATGACACTAGCTTGCAAATTTACAAATGATACCGACTAAAAATATTCTATTCAACTAAAAATGTAGGTTTAAAAAAGTGTCACATTCATATGGAATTTCATCACACAGAACCTCGCATTTTGCTGTGATTCTTCTCTAACAACAGGGTTGCCAACCAAATTTCCAACTTAATCTGTCTCACAATCCTCACTGTGAATATTTATTCATTGACACATTTTTAGTTGGGATTATGTAATTCCATCCACTGTAATCCATTCAATCAATTATCTAAGGTATTGTTTTAATCCCATAAAAAACCTCTTATTTCAAGAATTCTTTAGATTTTTACCTAAATATTGGGGTCATCAGCCCCAATCCTCATCAAACTATTTACATCAGCTCCAAAGGGTAGATTCAAGTATAGCCTACTCCATGATTTTTGAAGAGGGAGGAAATTTTATATTAACCCAAACACTGTCTTCGTTTACAGGACATCTTTTCAAAATCCTTTGTGAAAATTTTCTTCAGATTGAGGGCTAGGTCTCTCAGCTTGATATCTTGCTGTCTTGGGTTAAATTCTCACAGAAGCAGAGCCTGAGACAAGGATTCTGGTACAAGAAGCATATTTGAGAGGTGATCCCAGGAACACTGGTAGGGAAGTAGGATGAGACAGGGAAGAGGAGGAAGCTAATAAAGGACATGTTCTCTAGCAAGCTGCCACTTTGGAAAACCAACGTTATATCTGGGCGGGGGGTATTTGGGAAATAAAAATGTAGAACAAGAGCCTCAGAACTAAGTAATCTGAAGGAAAAGAGAGCTAGGAAGTTTATCCATCAGCTCCCTTTAGGCATTGGATGAGGGATGCTCACAGGCAGCATTCATTCCCTAGCACTTGAGGTCTGCCCCTAGCTAGTATAGGCAGAACTGTCTCTAAATAAGGGAGAAGGTCTAGTAGAGTCTAACAGAGGTTCGACATTGGAAACAAGGTGCCATGCCCTTGAAGTGGTAGGTGCTAAGAGGACAGGTCATGGTGTACTGACAGCATCTGCCACACTTGCACAAGGAGCCAATGGGATTCTGGGTGTACTCCTGCATGGTTATCTTATTAGGTTCAGGAAACACCCAAGATATTTGGTAGTAGCCATCCGTTCTGCATCAGCCCTTGACTTAACAAGCAGAGACACATGAATATTCCTATCTTACAAGCTTTTTCAAAGTATGAATCTGTAACATTTATGTTAGAATCAGGCAGAAATAATGTTTTTAATGTCAATCTGGCTTATTTTTTAAAAAGTTTTTATTATGGAAAATCTCAAACACACAAAATCAGAGAGAACATTACAATGAAACCTCACTAGAGTGTGTCATAGCCAATCATGAGAAATGGTTTTTCCATAAATCTTAAGTTCAGTTTCAAAAATTAGCATAAAAAGGCTACTTCCTAGTGACTCTTTTAAATTAAAGTATAACTAGGGGCACCTGTGTGGCTCAGTTGGTTAAGCTTCTGACTCTTGATTTCGGTTCAGGTCATGATCTCATGGTTCATGGGGCTGCATTGGGCTCTGCACTAATAGCAAGAAGCCTGCTTGGGATTCTCTCTCCGCCCCCCTCTCTCTCTGCCCCTCCCCTGCTTGTGCTCTCTCTCTCTCTCTCAAAATAAATAAACATTTTTTAAAAGTTTAAGTGTAACTAAAACATGGAGGCAAGAGATCAGTGGTTGCCAGGGGTGGTGGTAGGGGGTAAGAGGAGATGAATAGGGCAGAACACAGTGGATTTCAGTGCAGTGAGACTACTCTGTATATATTTTTTAAACCGTTTTTTAATGTTTATTTATTTTGAGGGAAAGAGAGAGTGAGCAGGGGAGAGGTAGAGAGAGAAGAGAGAATCTTAAGCAGGCTCCACGCTGTCAGTGCAGAGCCTGGCATGGGGCTCAAACTCACAAACCTGAGATCATGACCTGAGTCTAAATCAAGAGTCAGATGCTTAACCAACTGAGCCACCCAAGCGTCCCTACTCTGTATGATATTATAATGATGGATACATGTCATTATATATTCGTCTAAACCCACAGAATATACAATACCAAGAGTGAACCCCAAGGTAACTGTGGACTTTGGGTGATTATGATGATGATGTGTCAGTGTAGGTTAATCCTTGGTAACAAATGTACTATTTTGGTGGGAAAGGTTGGTAATGGGGGAGGTGTGTGCATGTGTGGGGGTAGGACTACAAGGAAAATCTCTGTCCCTCCTTTTTTTTTTTTTAATATGAAATTTATTGTCAAATTGGTTTCCATACAACACCCAGTGCTCATCCCAACAGGTGCCCTCCTCAATGCCCATCACCCACCCTTCCCTCCCTCCCACCCCCATCAACCCTCAGTTTATTCTCAGTTTTTAAGAGTCTCTTATGGTTTGGCTCTCTCCCTAACTTTTTTTTTCCTTCTCCTCCCCCAAGGTCTTCTGTTAAGTTTCTCAGGATCCACATAAGAGTGAAAACATATGGTATCTGTCTTTCTCTGTAGGACTTATTTCACTGGAACCCTCCAGTTCCATCCACATTGCTACAAAAGGCCATATTTCATTCTTTCTCATTGCCACGTAGTATTCCATTGTGTATATAAACCACAACTTCTTTATCCATTCATCAGTTGATGGACATTTAGGCTCTTTCCATCATTTGGCTATTGTTGAAAGTGCTGCTATAAACATTGGGGTACAAGTGTCCCTATGCATCAGTACTCCTGTATCCCTTGGGTAAATTCCTAGCAGTGCTATTGCTGGGTCATAGGGTAGGTCTATTTTTAATTTTCTGAGGAACCTCCACACTGTTTTCCAGAGCGGCTGCACCAGTTTGCATTCCCACCAACAGTGCAAGAGGGTTCCCGTTTCTCCACATCCTCTCCAGCATCTATAGTCTCCTGATTTGTTCATTTTAGCCACTCTGACTGGCATGAGGTGATATCTGAGTGTGGTTTTGATTTGTATTTCCCTGATGAGGAGCGACGTTGAGCATCTTTTCATGTGCCTGTTGGCCATCCGGATGTCTTCTTTAGAGAAGTGTCTATTCATGTTTTCTGCCCATTTCTTCACTGGATTATTTGTTTTTCAGGTGTGGAGTTTGGTGAGCTCTTTACAGATTTTGGATACTAGCCCTTTGTCCGATATGTCATTTGTAAATATCTTTTCCCATTCCGTTGGTTGCCTTTTAGTTTTGTTGATTGTTTCCTTTGCTGTGCAGAAACTTTTTATCTTTGTGAGGTCCCAATAGTTCATTTTTGCTTTTAATTCCCTTGCCTTTGGGGATGTGTCAAGTAAGAAATTGCTGCAGCTGAGGTCGGAGAGGTTTTTCCCTGCTTTCTCCTCTAGGGTTTTGATGGTTTCCTGTCTCACATTCAGGTCCTTATCCATTTTGAGTTTGTTTTTGTGAATGGTGTAAGAAAGTGGTCTAGTTTCAACCTTCTGCATGTTGCTGTCTAGTTCTCCCAGCACCATTTGTTAAAGAGACTGTCTTTTTTCCATTGGATATTCTTTCCTGCTTTGTCAAAGATTAGTTGGCCATACTTGGTCTCTATTCTATTACATTGGTCTGTGTCTATTTTTGTGCCAATACCATGCTGTCTTGATGACAAAGCAAACCTCCTGCTTTGGTCTTCTTCTTCAATATTACTTTGGCTATTCAAGGTCTTTTGTGGTTCCATACAAATTTTAGGATTGCTTGTTCTAGCTTCAAAAAGAATGCTGGTGCAATTTTGGTTTGGATTGCATTGACTGTGTAGATTGCTTTGGGTAGTATTGACATTTTAACAATATTTATTCTTCCAATCCATGAGCACAGAATTGTTTTCCATTTCTTTGCATCTTCTTCGATTTCCTTCATAAGCTCTGCATAGTTTTCAGCATACAGATGTTTTACATCTTTGGTTAGGTTTATTCCTAGGTATTTTATGATTCAGGTGAAATTGTGAATGGGATCAGTTTCTTTATTTGTCTTTCTGTTGCTTCATTAGTGTGTAAGAATGCAACTGATTTCTGTACATTAATTTTGTATCCTGCGACTTTGCTGAATTCATGTATCAGTTCTAGAGGACTTCTGTCCCTCCTTTTCAATTTCACTGTAAACCTAAAACTGCTCTAAAAATAGTCTTAATAATTTAAAAGCTTAAATGTAAGTGATGTGTCATGGTAAACACGAAGAAAAACACCTTTAGTATGAGCTTTCCTCATTAATAGGAAGTGATCTTAAAACATAATCCCATGGGCTAATTATTACCGGAAAGAACATTTAGAAGCAACTATAAAATATAAAAATATATTTTTTAATATTTTTATAAAATAAAATTGTATCTTTATTCGATTTTGTGTGTTTGTAAAATATAATTATTTCATTTGATACTCTCCTTGGCTAAGGTAGAATACAGGTGTGGGAACCCACCCACACATGTGGCCAATCAAGGTTCAATTTTGCAGTTACCTTATCCTGACCCAGTTATCTGTCTACATTCAGTTGTCCTCAAACCAGGCACTGCAAGGAAAGGCCATACAATTGTTAACACATGGCCTTACTATTCCTTAGGCCAAATTAGCCGTATGCCTTTGGCACAGAGTTCTGGAATATTAAGTGAATATTTGGTTCAAGTGCTTGAGCAGATTAAAAAGTCTCTTTTGAAAAGATATTTGATTCTGACTGCAGGCATCTGTGTGTGGGCAGGAATACATTCCACCACAAAAGCCAACCCCTTGCTGTGTGTCTGCTGCACACATCTAGAATGCATCTCTTTCATTAGTAACCTTTTGGCATCTAGGAAGCTGCTTTCGTAGGTAGTATGGCATGGTGGGAAGAATACAGATTTTAAAGCCATGTTCATGATTCTGCCACTTTCTATGTGACTTTAGACAAATTACATAGCCTTTGAAGGCTTCAGTTTCCTCGTGTGCAAGATGAAGATGGTTTGCACAGGATTATTATTCAGATTAAATTAGGCATTTACTCAAAGTGGCATAGAGTTTTTTTTTTTTAATTAAAAAAATTTTTTTTTAACATTTTATTTATTTTTGAGACAGGGAGGGACAGAGCATGAACAGGGGAGGGTCAGAGAGAGGGAGACACAGAATCTGAAACAGGCTCCAGGCTCTGAGCTGTCAGCACAGAGCCCGATGCGGGGCTCGAACTCACCGACCGAGAGATCATGACCTGAGCGGAAGTTGGCCGCTTAACCGACTGAGCCACCCAGGTGCCCCATCAAAGTGGCATAGAGATTTTAAATAATTACTGATTTTCTTGCTGAAGAAGAGAATTTTATTTTGTCCTCCTTCTTTCGGAGCCACAAATAATGGCTTCCATTTATCAAGCATCTACTAGGAGCCAAGTACAGCATCAGCCACATGTAATCCTAACTCCTGTGAGGTGGTATTATTCTTATGCCCACTGGATCAGTCTGCGAGGGCTGCGATAACAAAATACATAGACTGGGTAGCTTAAACAACAGAAATTTATTTTCTCACGGTTCTGGAGGCTAGAAGTCCAATACAAAAGTATCGGCAGGTTTGGTTTCCCTGAGGCCTCTCTCTCTGGCTTGTAGATGGCTCACTTCTCATTGTCTCCATAGAGCCCCTTCTCTGTGTGTGCACATCCCTGGTGTCTCTGCCTCTTCTTATGTGGAAACTGGCCAAACTGGATTAGGGGTCCACTCCATAACCTCATTTGACCTTAATTACCTCTTTAAAATCTCTCTAAATATATTCTTCAAATATTGAGGAATTTGCTTCCAGTTGCACAGGTGTTAAACAGCCCCTACTGAATTCAGACTTCAGGCCCCTTCTGCTCTGTCCAAAAGCCTGTCTACCAACATGGTTGTTGCCAGGCAGAGCCACTTTCTTTGACTCATCACAAAATTCAAATGTGAATTAGTTCTAATATAGCAATTGAAATAGATATAGTTTTCCAGGAAGATTATCCAAATTTATTTAAAAAGAAACAAAATCTTCCCTGTCTCTTCTATACGTTTCTACCTTAAAATAAAATAATTCCATTTAGAAATCATGTAGGAAGATTAAAGCTTGATTATGACATTCTTTAAAAATGCTGTTTGGATTTTTTTTTTAACCTAGGCTATATGTAGGTCTTTTTGCTTAAGATTTAGTATTTTCAAATACTGTAATGGAATCATGCTTCACAATACTGTAACATACTATGCAGTCCATGGAGAGCATCTTATTTCCTTTTTGTGTGTTTGCAAAGGGTTAAGAGACTAGACACAGAAAGTGCCCTTTCTCTTGGCACTTACTTGGGTGCCCTTATCTAAGAAAAATCCTTCAAGAATGTATATATCCAGTTCTAGAATTCCACAAAGGCTAAAACAAAAAAATCTAAGGTGGCATAGAATTTAGACAAGGTAGAGTCCTACCACCAACTTACGACTTGTAGTTCCATATTTCCAGCCAAATTTTAAAATGCCTATTCAATAAACACAGATTTTTTCAACCAGACCCAGATTCCTTTGGTTCCCACTGCAGAGCCTTTCCAGATTGACTTCTCATGAGAATTATGTTCAAATTCAAGTTGTTGCCTATCTTAGCCAGAGCTCCCATAACACAGCATCACAGACTGGGTGGCTTGAACAACAGACTTACTTCCTCACAACTCTGGAGGCTGGAATTTTGAGATCAGGATGACTGCATAGCTGAGTTCTGGTGAGGGTTCTTGTTCTGGCTTGTAGACTCCTACCACCTCACTATGTGAGACAGTAAACTCTCGGCTGTTTCTTCTTACATGGGCACTAATTACATCATGGTGGCCCCACTCTCGTGACTGAAACTTCTTGGGGTCAAATCTTTTAAAATGTTTAGATTGCTTTTTGGGTGAAACAAAAACATTATAATGTAGATTAATTCACTGGATTCTTCATTGTTGTGGATCTGAGAGCAATTATGTGGTCAATCAGGGAAAACAAAACAAAACCCAAGAAGATGGTCATTTAAGCTTTCAGTAAATGAGTGTCTACAATGTGTCACACGTCATAGAAACATATGAAACTCTCATTCTAGTGTGAGATGCAAATACAAAAAATTATTGTGATACGGTGCAGCAAAGAGCTTAGGGTTATTAATGGGTTACCTATCAAAAGTAGCTACCTGGGACTTAACCCAACCAGAAAGGGAAGATTTCTTGGAAAGAAGTGTTGCCTGCGTTTTAATGGTTCTGGATCCAAACCACTAGGCTTGCATTCTCCATTCCTTCCAGTAGGGTGGCCTCATGTTGCTGCTGGTATTCTATTTCAGAGATAGAAGGCTGGTAAACCTTCAGGGCCATCTGGGTAGGTGCCTGAGTTATAGGCTTGACAGGCTCAATCTTCTCTTCCATACTGGCACCTTCTCAATTCAGGAATAAACTTTTGCTATGGTAAAGCATGTTATCAAACTGCCTTCTTAAATCTTTCATGTTGCCACTGATCATGCTGTGGGGTCTGCCTTATTAGGGGACGGATCCTTTGAAATGTTTCTTAAGGCTCTCTCAGCTGGTCTACATGTCTTGGCTCTTGTGTGGTGTTCACAAGAGATCCTAAGGCGGAGAGTATACTCAGGGTGTCCAATTTGGTACTTCATAATCTATTGCATAATGGCCACTTAGCTCCCACTGGACCTAATACAACACAGAAATGTTCTTCCTTACTAGCAGGTTAGGGGCCTATTAAAAATGCAGAGATGTTCCTAGGGGCACCCCCGAGGCTCGTCTGTTACTTATCTAATTGCTAAAGCAGTGGCCTTCAAACATTTTTTATTGTGCATGCTATGAAAAAAATTTTAAGCCCTTTCATGGGCATACACTTTATATATCTACTCTTATACCAATATATTATGTGTATTATAAAACACAAAAACTAAAATTAAAAATATGAGAGAAAAAAGATGAAAAACATTGTTTTAAGAACAATTTTATTCATGGTAAAACTTTTGTTCTTGAAAAATTAGAATACATCTTAGTTAATGAAGCTACATAATTATGGCTTATTATTTTTTAAGACCATGTTTTAACACATTGTGAAAGAGTTATGTGAAGGTCTGGTTCTAAATCTGGTTTTGTTCATTACTTTGGCCCCAGCAAATGGAATAGTGTTTGGCCCATACTGTGTACTTAGTAAGTATTTCTTGAAAAACAATTCTTTTTTTAACACAATACCATATAATGGTGTGTTACTTTGCATCCCTTCCCGGTCCCACATTCAGTGGCCTCATGTGGGTAAAAGAGTGACTACTTACACCACAGATATTGGCACAGCTACAGATCAGGGCTTTAGTTGTTTTCCCCTGATTGTCTAGACCTATGAAAATGGTGGAGAAATTAATAATGAAGATTAAACGTTAAAGCATGTTGTGCCTTTAGTTGTTATGTAGTAAACGGCACAAAAATTGAGTAAATAATCCTCTAATATTAAAAAACTATCATTTCAGCAAAGTCACTAATAATTTAAAAAATGAGTGATGTCCTGACAACATTTCTTTATGATTTCACTTTCACCTTATTACTGTAAAGGGAAGTATGTCAACCAACATTCATATCAGAAGTGCGTTCAGAGAGCTGGTCATTGAACAATGACCAGCACACCTGGTCCCTAGCCCATATGGGTCTCCAAAGTTGGTCTCAACTGCCTCCCTTCCTATCACTGTCTCCTGTATCTAGGACGTAGTCACACTGTTCTTTGCCAAGTGCCCCCAAATGCCAAGTGTCTCCTTTCTGTTAGGAATTTCTTCCCAGAGATTTTTGCATAGCTGGCTCCTTCTCATTATCCAGGTGTCAGATATCAAATGTCACCTAAGGAGACATTCTCTGAGTATTCTGAAGTAATTAGCTCTTTCTAGTCCCTGTCCTCATTATTCCATATTATTGATCTCATTGTACTTTCCCCTACCTAAAATATTCGTTAATTTGCATGTTGACTGGCTGCCTCCTGTGTCTATAATACAATGTTCACTAGAGCAATGACTTGTCTGTTTTTAGTGTATCCTTTGCATTTGGTATGGTGCCTGGCACATAGTAGGTACTCAGTAATTATTGACTGACCAAAATCTGTTTAATTAGATACTACTATGTTTGGCAATGGTATCACACTTCTACCACTTTTTTTTTTTTTTTAGAGTGAGCATCAATGGGGGTGAGGAATGTGGGGAGGGGAGGGAGGGAGGGAGGGAGGGAGGGAGGGAGAGAGAGAGAGAGAGAGAGAGAGAGAATCTTAAGCAGGCTCCATGCTCAGCACAGAGCCTGATGTGTGGCTTGATCCCACAACACTGGGATCATGGCCTGAGCTGAAAGCAAGAGTTGGATGTTCAACTGAATGAGCTACCCAGAAGCCTTTCTACCACTTTTACTTAAGCATAGCAAATTTGCAGGGATTTTTTTTTTTTAACTAAGATTATGGCAGAAGCTATGAGAAAATGCAAGTGAGGAAGAATCTCCACCAACAAAATTTCAGCACCAATCTTGGACACTGTTGCCCAGGGCATCTGTTTTCCTCTACTTTCCTTGTTCTCTCCTCCTCTTCTGCTCCTAGATAATCTCTTACTTGAGAGAGGAGCCTAAAACAGTGGTTCTCAGAAAGAATAGAGAAGTTGAGAATCAAACCTGTGAGGCTGCAAAGTTTAGAAGCACTGAGAGTGAAATCAAGTTTTACAGAAGTAAAAGTATGGTTACACTGGTTACTAGCCGTGCACCAAGGCAAAGACATGACTAAAATACAGTGCTAAATTAGACCATTTGGAAACTCTTCTATTCCCAGAAGACAAATTTTTCTGAAAATCTTTTTTTTTAATTGAAATATAGTTGACACAGAATGTCACATTAGTTTTAGGTGTACAACATAGGGATTTGACAAGTCTATACGTTATGCTCACCGCAAGTGCAATTAGCATACAGCACTATAACAATATTATTGACTGTATTCCCTATGCTGTACCTTTTATCCCCATGACTTACTCATTCCTTAGCTGGAAGCCTGTTTCTCCCACTTCACTTCTCTTCGTCCATCCCTCCCCAACATCCATCTCTCCTCTGGCAACTATCAGCTTGTTCTTTGTATTTATGGGTCTGTCCTGGTTTTTGATTCCACATATAAGTGAATTCCTATGGTATTTGCCTTTAATCTGACCTATTTTACTTAGCATAAAATCCTCTATATCCATGCATATTGTTGCAATATCAAGATCTCATCCTTTGTGGCTGAATTAATATTCCATATTGTGTGTATGTGTGTGTGTACACTACTTCTTCTTTATCCCTTCATCTATTGATGGACACTTAGGTTGCTTCCATATCTTGGCTATTGTAAATAATGCTGCAATAAACATAGGGGTCATATATTTTTTCAAATTGGCGTTTTCATTTCCTGGGAGGGGGGTGTTAAATATTCAGAAGTAGAATTACTGCATCATGGTATTTCTATTCTTAATTTTTTGAGAAACCTCCATAGTGTTTTCCAAGTAACTTACATTCCCACCAAAAGTACACAAGTGTTCCTTTTTCTCACATCCTCACCAACAGTTGTCTTTTTGACTGTAGCCGTTCTGACAGGTATAAGGTGATATCTCATTGTGTTTTTGATTTGCATTTCCCTGATGATTAGTAATGTTGAGCATCTCTTTTTAAATGTTTATTTGGGGGGGAGACAGCATGAACGGGGGAGGGGCAGAGAGAGAGAGGGAGACACAGAGTCCAAAACAGGCTCCAGGCTCTGAGCTGTCAGCACAGAACCTGATGTGGGGCTTGAATCCGCCAACTGTGAGATCATGACCTGAGCTGAAGTTGGACGCTTAACTGACTGAGCTACCCAGGTGCCCCTGTTGAGCATCTTTTAATATACCTATTGGCCATCTGTATGGTTTTGGGAAAATGTCCATTCATTTGCCCATTTTAAATTGATTATGTCTTTGATGTTGAGTTGTATAAGTTATTTGTATGATTTAATATTAATTCCTTATTGGATAGATCATTTGCAAGTACCTTCTCTCATTCAGTAGGCTGCCTTTTCATTCTGTTGATGATTTCCCTCAAACTTATTTTGCTGTAGTCCCAATAGTTCATTTTTGTCTTTGTTTCCCTTGCCTGAGGAAACATAACTGGCCAGACAAATGTTGCTAAGGCCAATGCCCAAAGCATTACTGCCTATGTTTTCCTCTAGGATTTTTATGGTTTCAGGTCTCACATTTAGGTCTTTAATCGATTTTATTTTTGTATATGGTGTAAGAAAGTGGTCCAGGTTTGTTCTTTTACATGTAGCTGTCCAGTTTTCTCAGCACCATAAATTCAATAGATTGTCTTTTCCCCATAGTCTTTTCTTATTTTTGTTGTTGTAGAGTAATTGACCATATAAGTGGTGGGTTTATTTCTGGGCTCTGTGTACTGTTCCAGTGATCTACATCTATTTTTGTGCCAGAACCATACTGTTTGTATAACTATAGCTTTGTAGTATATCTTGAAATTTGGGATTGTAATATCTCCAGCTTTTTTTTCTTCCTTAAGATAGCTTTGGCTATTGTGGTCTTTTATGGTTCCATATAAATTTTAGAATTATTCTAGTTCTGTGAAAATGCTGTTGGTATTTTCATAGGGATTGCACTAAATCTGTAGATTGCTTTGTGTAGTATAGACATTTTAACAATATTAATTCTTCAAATCCATGAGCATGGTATGTTTTTCCATTTGTTTCTGTCATCTTCAATTTCTTTTACCAATATTTTGTAGTTTTCAAAGAATGGGTCTTTCTTCTTGGTTAAGTTTATTCCTAGGTATTTTAGTGTTTTGCATGCAATTATAAATGGAATTGTTTGCTTAATTCTCTCTGCTACTTATTAGGGTATAGAAACACAACAAATTTCTGTATACAAATTCCATATCCTGCAACTTTACTGAATTCATTTATCAGTTCTAGTAGTTTTTTTGAGTGTCTTTAGAGTTTTCTTAGTATCATGTCATCTGCAAAGGTGACCATTTTACTTCTTCCTGACCAATTCAGATACCTCTTATTTCTTATCTGATAGCTGTAGTTAAAACTCTCAGTACTATGTTGAATAAACGTAGCAAAAGTAGAATATCCTTGTTCCTGACCTTAGAGGAAAAGCTCTGTTTTTCATGATTGAGTATGATATCAGCTCTGGGTTTGCCATATATGGCCTTTATTGAGATATGTACCCTTAAAACTCATTTTGATGAGAGTTTTTCCCATGAATGGGTGTTGAATTTTGTCAAATGCTTTTTCTGTATCGATTGAGATGATCATGATTTTTATCTTCATTAATGTGATGTATCAAGTTCATTGATTTGCAAATATTGAGTCAACTCTGCATCCCTGGAATAAATCATGCTGACTGATCCTTTTAATGTATTGTTGAATCTGGATGGCTAATATTTTCCTGAGGACTTTTGCATCTATGTTCATCAGAGATATTGGCCTGTAATTTTCCTTTTTTTGTAGAGTCTTTGTCTTGTTTTGGTATGAGAGTAATGCGGGCCTTATCAAATAAACTTGCAGGCATTCCTTTCTCTTCTATTTTTTTGGAATAGTTTGAGGGGAATAGGTAATCTTTTTTTTTTTTTTTTTTTTACATTATTTTTGAAAGACAGAGCACAAGTGGGGAAGGGACAGAGAGAGAGAGAGACACACACAGAATCTGAAGCAGGCTCCAGGCTTTGAGCTGTCAGCACAGTGCCGGTAATCGTTCTTCTTTAAGTGTTACATAGAATTCACCTGTTAATCCATCCTGGACTTTTATTTGTTGGGAGTTTTTAAATTACCAATTCCATTTCATTACTAGTAACTGTTCTGTTCAGATTTTCTGTTTCTTCCTGATTCAGTTTTGGAAGATTGTGTGTTTCTAGGAATTTATCCATTTCTTCTAGGTTATCCAATTTGTTGGCATATAATTCTTCATACATACAAATAAAATAATCCTTTGTATTTCTGTGCTGTTAGCAATTACTTCTCATTTCTTTTTTTTTTTTTTTTTATGGCTGGAATGCATACTCAGCATTTTATTCTTTTTATAAAAACTTGATGTCTTGCCCAGGAAATAAAATATGGCAGGCTTTTTTTTTTTAATATGAAATTTATTGTCAAACTGGTTTCCATACAACACCCAGTGCTCATCCCAAAAGGTGCCCTCCTCAATAACCATCACCCAGCCCCCCTCCCTCCCACCTCCATCAACCCTCAGTTTGTTCTCAGTTTTCAAGAGTCTCCTATGCTTTGGCTCTCTCCCTCTCCAACCTTTTTTTTTTTTCTTCCCCTCCCCCCATGGACTTCTGCCAAGTTTCTCAGGATCCACTTAAGAGTGAAAACATATGGTATCTGTCTTTCTCTGTATGACTTATTTCACTTAGCATAACACTCTCCAGTTCCATCCACGTTGCTACAAAAGGCCATATTTCATTCTTTCTCATTGCCACATAGTATTCCACTGTGTATATAAACCACAATTTCTTTATCCATTCATCAGTTGGTGGACATTTAGGCTCTTTCCATAATTTGGCTATTGTTGAAAGTGCTGCTATAAACATTGGGGTACAAGTGGCCCTATGCATCAGCACTCCTGTATCCCTTGGGTAAATTCCTAGCAGTGCTATTGCTGGGTCATAGGGTAGGTCTATTTTTAATTTTTTGAGGAACCTCCACATTGTTTTCCAGAGCGGCTGCACCAGTTTGCATTCCCACCAACAGTGCAAGAGGGTTCCCGTTTCTCCACATCCTCTCCAGCATCTATAGTCTCCTGATCTGTTCATTTTAGCCACTCTGACTTGTGTGAGGTGATATCTGAGTGTGGTTTTGATTTGTATTTCCCTGATGAGGAGCGACGTTGAGCATCTTTTCATGTGCCTGTTGGCCATCTGGATGTCTTCTTTAGAGAAGTGTCTATTCATGTTTTCTGCCCATTTCTTCACTGGATTATGTTTTATGGGTGTGGAGTTTGGTGAGCTCTTTACAGATTTTGGATACTAGCCCTTTGTCCGATATGTCATTTGCAAATATCTTTTCCCATTCCATTGGTTGCCTTTTAGTTTTGTTGATTGTTTCCTTTGCTGTACAGAAGCTTTTTATCTTTGTGAGGTCCCAATAGTTCATTTTTGCTTTTAATTCCCTTGCCTTTGGGGATGTGTCAAGTAAGAAACTGCTGCGGCTGATGTCAGAGAGGTTTTTCCCTGCTTTCTCCTCTAGGGTTTTGATGGTTTCCTGTCTCACATTCAGGTCCTTTATCCATTTTGAGTTTGTTTTTGTGAGTGGTGTAAGAAAGTGGTCTAGTTTCATCCTTCTGCATGTTGCTGTCTAGTTCTCCCAGCACCATTTGTTAAAGAGACTTTTTTCCATTGGATATTCTTTCCTGCTTTGTCAAAGATTAGTTGGCCATACTTTTGTGGGTCTACTTCTGGCGTTTCTATTCTATTCCATTGGTCTGTGTGTCTTTTTGTGCCAATACCATGCTGTCTTGATGATTACAGCTTTGTAGTAGGGGCTAAACTCTGGGATTGTGATACCTCCTGCTTTGGCCTTCTTCTTCAAAATTACTTTGGCTATTCGGGGTCTTTTGTGGTTCCATACAAATTTTTGGGATTGCATTGAATGCGTAGATAGCTTTGGGTAGTATTGACACTTTAACAATATTTATTCTTCCAATCCATGAACATGGAATGTTTTTCCATTTCTTTATATCTTCTTCAATTTCCTTCATAAGCTTTCTATAGTTTTCAGCATACAGATCTTTTACATCTTTTGGTTAGGTGTATTTCTAGGTAATTTATGCTTCTTGGTGCAATTGTGAATGGGATCAGTTTCCATATTTGTCTTTCTGTTGCTTCATTATTACTGTATAAGAATGCAACTGATTTCTGTACATTGATTTTGTATCCTGCGACTTTGCTGAATTCATGTATCAGTTCTAGTAGACTTTTGGTGGAGTCTATCGGATTTTCCATGTATAATATCATGTCATCTGCAAAAAGTGAAAGCTTGACTTCATCTTTGCCAATTTGGATGCCTTTGATTTCCTTTTGCTGTCTGATTGCTGATGCTAGAACTTCCAACACTATGTTAAACAACAGCGGTGAGAGTGGGCATCCCTGTCGTGTTCCTGATCTCAGGGAGAAAGCTCTCAGTTTTTCCCCATTGAGGATGATGTTAGCTGTGGGCTTTTCATAAATGGCTTTTATGATGTTTAAGTGTGTTCCTTCTATCCCCACTTTCTCGAGGGTTTTTATTAAGAAAGGATGCTGAATTTTGTCAAATGCTGTTTCTGCATCGATTGACAGGATCATATGGTTCTTATCTTTTATTTATTTATTTATTTTTAAATTTTTTTTTTAACGTTTATTTATTTTTGAGACAGAGAGAGACAAAGCATGAATGGGGGAGGGTCAGACAGAGGGAGACACAGAATCTGAAACAGGCTCCAGGCTCTGAGCTGTCAGCACAGAGCCTGACGCGGGGCTCGAACTCACGGACCGCGAGATCATGACCTGAGCCGAAGTTGGCCGCCAACTGACTGAGCCACCCAGGCACCCCTGTTCTTATCTTTTATTAATGTGATGTATTGCACGGATTGATTTGCGAATGTTGAACCAGCCTTGCAGCCCAGGAATGAATCCCACTTGATCATGGTGAATAATTCTTTTTATATGCTGTTGAATTCGATTTGCTAGTATCTTATTGAGAATTTTTGCATCCATATTCATCAGGGATATTGGCCTATAGTTCTTTTTTGCTGGGTCTCTGTCTGGTTTGGGAATCAAAGTAATCCTGGCTTCATAGAATGAGTCTGGAAGTTTTCCTTCCCTTTCTATTTTTTAGACTAGCTTGAGGATAGGTATTATCTCTGCTTTAAATGTCTGGTAGAATTCCTCTGGGAAGCCATCTGGTCCTGGACTCTTATTTATTGGGAGATTTTTGAGAACTGATTCAATTTCTTCGCTCGTTATGGATCTGTTCAAGCTTTCTATTTCTTCCTGTTTGAGTTTTGAAAATGTGTGGGTGTTTAGGAATTTGTCCATTGCTTCCAGGTTGTCCAATTTGTTGGCATATAATTTTTCATAGTATTCCCTGATAATTGCTTGTATTTCTGAGGGATTGGTTGTAATAATTCCATTTTCATTCATGATTTTATCTATTTGGGTCATCTCCCTTTTCTTTTTGAGAAGCCTGGCTAGAGGTTTATCAATTTTATTTTTTCAAAAAACCAACTCTTGGTTTCAATGATCTGCTCTACAGTTTTTTTAGATTCCATATTGTTTATTTCTGCTCTGATCTTTATTATTTCTCTTCTTCTGCTGGGTTTGGAGTATCTTTACTGTTCTGCTTCTATTTCCTTTAGGTGTGCTGTTAGATTTTGTATTTGGGATTTTTCTTGTTTCTTGAGATAGGCCTGGATTGCAATGTATTTTCCTCTCAGGACTGCCTTCACTGCATCCCAAAGCGTTTGGATTGTTGTATTTTCATTTTCATTTGTTTCCATATATTTTTTAATTTCTTCTCTAATTGCCTGGTTGACACTTCTTCTCATTTCTGTTTTGGGACCTCTTTTTGAGGAGTTTGACTAACGGCTTATCAATTTTATCTTTCAAAGAAGTAGCTCTTGGTTTCTTTGATCTTTTCTGGATTTTCTTTCACTTATTTCTGTACTGCTCTTCATTATTTCCTTCTACTCACCTTGGGCTTTATTCTTTTTCTCATTGTTTTAGGTGTAAGGTTAGACTATTTGAGATTTTTTTTTTTTTTTTTTTTTTTTTTTTTTGAGGAAGGCTTGTATTGCTATGAACCTACCTCAGAAGTACTTTCACTCCAAAATTTTGGACCATTGTGTTTACATTTTTATTTGTCCCCATGTATTTTTTTAAATTTCCTCTCTGATTTCTTTGTTGACCCATTGACTGTTAAGTGGCATATCATTTAGTCTTCATGTGTTTGTTTTTAAGAGTTTTTTGTTGTGATTGATTTCTAGTGTCATATTGTTGTGGTTGGAAAAGATATGTGTATAATTTTCTATTCTCTTAAATTTGTGGAGACTTGTTTTGTGGTCTACATGTGATTTATCCTGGAGAATGCCCCATGTGCACTTGAAAAGAATGTGTATTCTGTTTTTGGATGAAATGTTCTGTATGTATCTGTTAAGTTCATCTAGTCTAATGTGTCAAAGACACGGTTTCCTTATTGATTTCTACATGGATAATCTATCCATTGATGTAAGTGGGGTGTTAAAGTCCTCTACTATTTTTGTATTACTGTGTATATATTGTATTGTATACTATTATTATTTTATTGTCCATTTCTCCCTCTATATCTGTTAATATTTGCTTTATGTATTTAGGTATTCCTATGTTGGATGCATGAATACTTACAATTGTTCTATCCTCTCGGATTAATCCCTTTATCATTATGTATTGCTCCTTTTGTCACTTGTTATGGTCTCCATTTTAAAGTCTATTTTGTTTGATACAAGTACTGCTAACCCAAGTTTTTTTTGTTTGTTTTTGTTTTGTTTCTATTTGCATAGAATATCTTTTTTCATCCCTTCACTTGAAGTCTGTATTGGTCTTCAGGTCTGAAGTGAGCCTTTTGTAGGCAGCATATAGAAGGGTGTTGTTTTTTTAATCCATGGAATCACTCTATGTCCTTGATTGGAACATTCAGACCATTAACATTTAAAGTAATTATTGATAGGTATGTACTTATTGCCATTTTGTTTATTGTTTTCTGGTAGTTTTTGTAGTTCTTCTCTGTTCTTCTCTTGCTCTCTTCCCTTATGATTGATGACTTTTAGTGTTTTGCTTGGCTTTCTATGTTATAGGTACCTATTATAGTTGTTTGGTTTGTGGTTACCATGGGGTTCATCTATAATATCCTAAGTATATAGCAGCCTATATTAAGTTGATGGTCACTTAAGTTTGAACATATTCTAAAATATTTATTTTTACTCCTTTCCCCATTTTATTTATATGTTGTCATATTTTATATCTTGATATTCATAATTTTCTTCTAAGTATGGCCTTTTCTTTTCCACTTCAAGAGGTCCCTTTAACTTTTCTTGTAATGCTAGTTTAGTGGTGATGATGTCCTTTAACTTTTATTTGTCTGGGAACTCTATTTCTCTTTCAATTCCTAATGATAACCTTGTTAGGTAGAGTATTCCTGGTTAGAGATTTTTTTTTCAGCACTTTGAATATATCATGCCACTCCCTTCTGGCCTGCAAAATTTCAACTCCATAATCAGCCAATAGCCTTATGGGGTTTCCCTTGTGTGGCACATTACTTCTCTCTCACTACCTTTATTTTATTTTAATTTTTTTAATGTTTATTTTTGACAGAGAGAGAGACAGAGCATGAGTGGGGGAGGGTCATAGAGTGAGGGAGACACAGAATCCGAAGCAGGCTCCAGGCTCTGTCAGCACAGAGCCTGACGTGGGGCTTGAACTCACAGACTGTGAGATCATGACCTGAGCCAAAGTCGGATGCTCAACCAACTGAGCCACCCAGGCACCCCTCTCTCACTACTTTTAAAATTCTCTCTTTAATTGTTAACATTTTAGTTATGATGTGTCTGGTGCAGACCTCCTTGGGTTCATCTTCTTTGGGACTCTTGTGCCTCTTGAATCTGGACAGCTGTTTCCTTCCCTGAAATAGAGATTTCTTCAAATAAGTGTTCTGCTTCTTTCTTTCTTTCTTTTCTTTTCTCTGTCTCTCTCTCCCTCCCTTCCTCCCTCTTCTCCTCCGGGGACTCCTATAATGTGAATGTTTGTTTGCTTGATGTTGTTGAAGAGATCCCTTACCTATCCTCTCTTTTTAAAGTTCTTTTTTTCTTCTTGCTCTTCAGCTTGGGTGCATTCCATTACCCTATCTTCCAGACTGCTGATCCGTTTTTCTGCATCTATTAATCTGGTGATTCCCTCTAGTGTATTTTTCATTTCAGAAATTGTATTCTTCAACTCTGATAGTTTTCTTTTATATTTTCTGTCTTTGTTGAAGTTCTCACTGACCTCTTCCACTCTTTTCTCCAATCTGGTGAACATCTTTATGATCGTCACTCTAAACCCTTTATCAGGCATATTACTTAACTCCATTTCATTTAGTTTTTTTTCTGAGGTTCTTTCATTTGGAGCACATTCCTCTATCTCCCTATTTTGCCTGACTTTCTGTGTTTGTTTCTATGAATTAGGTAGAACAGCTATTTTTCCTAAACTTGAAGGAATGGTCTTGTGTATGGTCATTCCCTGTGTGGACTCTGTATCTGGCAACTTTGGCTGGTTGGAACTGTAGCTGGTGTCAATGGGGGTCCTAGGGCACTCCATGCTGGGACTGCCCTGGTGGGATGCCAGAGCTAAACTGGGCATGAATTGAGGTGGACTTAGGACCATCTGCACAGAAAGTGCCCCAGTGGGACAGCTCAAGTGTACATAGGCTAGGGAGGTCCCTGGATTCTCCACAAAGAAGGTATTCTGGTAGCACAACTGAAAGAGAAGTGTATACCAGCTAGTGGGTCCTGGAGCTCTCTGCACAGAGGGAATCCTGGCAGGATAGCTGAAACTGAAATGTAGACATGGGCTGGGGTGACCTCAGGGCTCTCTGCACAGAGGATGCTCAGGCAGGATAGCTGAAGCTGAAGTGGGTGCAAGCCACAGTATGGGAGGGTTCAGCATACAAGTTGCTCTAGCAGAGCAAAGGATGTGGAGATGGGTATGGACCAGGTGTTCCCAGAGCACTAGGATGCCCTAGCAAACCGTTTGGAACTGAAGTGATGTGGGCCTGAAGTATTCCAGTGTGCTTTGTACTTGTGTCACCTTGGCAAAGCAGCCGGAGCTGTAGTGAGGTGACCATGGGTGTCCTGTTCTGCACTGTTGTGGAGCTGCTTTAGTGGGACAACTGGGCTGGTGTAGACTAGGGGTCTGGGGCTCAATGAGGCAGAAGGCCAGCTAGGTCACTCAGACCCTGCTCTCATCCATACTATCAAGTTGGAGGAGGAATGTGAACCATAGTGTTCATCAGCCTCTCTGACTTGGAGAGAGTTCCAGTAGCTCCCTGCCATTTGACAGTGTTGTAGGGCTGGTTCCTGTATATTCTAGTTGCACTTTTACAGTGTGGCTTTTTTGTGTGTCCCAGGGCAGACAAATCTCCTCACAGTCCCTCAGTACTATTCCTCCCCACTACAGTTCACAGTGTCGGCTAGGGTTTCCCTTTGTTACTGTGCCATTCTGTATGTGGTCTTGTATTGTGCAGAAGCTGTTCAGTCAGCCCTCAGATCTTCTTTAGGAGGAAGTACTCTATAAACATAGATTTGGTGTGTCTGTGGAGGTGAGTTCAGGGTCTCCCTATGTCGCCATCTTGGACCAGAACCATTAATCTTTAAAACACTTACAAAACCTGATAATTTTAGACTTTACTCAACTTACAACTTGTGTAAAACACCACCGAGATCTCAGTCATGTTAAAGTAGTTGCATTGGCTGCCATGTTTTTCTCTCACATGGATTGCTGTATAGACTAAGGGATTCACTTATGGTTGGATCTACCCAATATGATATTGGTTTACTTCCAGTTAAATCCTAAGGGTAAAATGTACTACAGTCCAGGGTCTACATGGAGCATGACTCCTTGGACCATCCATGCAGAAGGAATATTCTTGCCCTTGGAGACTAGTTCTACATTATATGGCAATGTCAAATATAAGATGAATTGGCTGACTTGGGAAGGAAGGCAGAGAAGACAGGCACCCTGAGGTAATGACAACATCATCTGCTTGCACGGTCCTAAGAGTTTACATGCATTACTTCTAGTAATACTCATAACAGCTCCTAACATTTATCTAGTGTTACTATGCTAGGAACCATGGTAAGCACATCACATGTATTAACTCATTTAATCCTAATAACTACCCTAGGAAGTTCTATAATTTTCCTTTTATAGTTGAAAAGAGTAAGACCCAGAAGGATTTAGTAATTTATCTTAAGTCACAAAGTTAATCACAAGTTAGGATGTAAACCTCAACAGTTTGGTTCCAGAATCAATGCACTTACCTACTCCACAAAACATACAATCCTGTGAATAATCTCGTTTTATAGATAAGGAAACTTGGCTCAGAGGGATTAAGAAACTTGTTCACTACTACAGAGCTAGCAAGTGATAAAGCCAAATTTGATCACAGTCAGCTGGATTCCACAGCCTCTTCATTACCAGGTCAGTTATGACTTCACCCCCAGGGGGCAACTCTTGCACTCAGAGCCAAGGGCAAGAGGGCAGCAATTGATGGATTAAAACAGTTCCTCTCTTATGACTGCTGATTCATTCCACTTACGTTTCTTTAGAGTGTAACAGACGAGTAGGGGATTTAGGTTTGAGTGTGAGTCTTGCCTAGTTCCCTTTCTGCAAGTTATTGAATCTCTTCAAGTCTCTCTTCTTGATTCTAAATCAGGGGTAAGAATAGTGTTTTCATGGGAATTAAAACACTTAGCACAGTATCTGATCTGGCACAGAAATATACTTAATAAGTATTTAGTGATTATCATTTTGGGTGGTCACCAAAAAAGACTTGACCAAAACTTGTAAATAAATAGAATCTTCCGGCTCTATAGAAATATCCTGAGATTTTTATAAATATCTCTGAGATATTATATATTCTGGGAGAGAGAGAGCTAGAGAGCAGGAGCACAAGTTGGGGAAGGGCAGAGGGAGAGAAAGGGAATCCCAAGCAGGCTCCACAATGTCAGTGCGGGGCCCGATGTGGGGCTTGAACTTACGAATTGTGAGATCATGACCTGAGCTCAAATCAAGAGTCTGACACTTAACCCACTAAGCTACCCAGGTGCCCCTATATAAATATCCTTTTAAAGGATATGAAAGCAAATCTCACATTAAAATTTGCATAGGAAATCCTATACATAATAGGTTAATATATTCTTAGGCAAAAAAGCATGAGACATTTTGTAGTCCCTGGAATTTCTCGGTTAAGTAAAACAGATGAGTGTTAACTCAGTTCAAAATGTAAATAGGACAAACCTATAAAAGAATCAGAAGAAAACAGAACTAGAAATATTTACCAAAGAACTAAAAGAATTGAAACTACCCCTGAAACATCTTAAGAAACTTTCACCAATTAATCAAATTGGGCTCTTGTACTATTACAGTTTTTCTTTAAGGACTTACCTTTTATATTTTAAAAGTAACAATGGTATTTCATAACAAAAGTTTTATTTCAATCTCTTCCCATTTGATTGCCATGTGATTCCAACAGCACCATTAAAAACTTGGGCAATAAAGAAAATATGTAGTTACCTGATAAATTTGAAAGATATGATGAGCCAGTCTTAGTAATTCTGGTTAAAAAACAATCTTATTTCCTTTGATGCTTTTGGCCTCAATTATTTGCCTTGACCATACACTTTACTATTTCTGTATAGAAAGTTTTTAGGACGCTAATTTTATACGCATGCCTTAAATCACTTGACATCTTAAGATGATGATACCTTTTTTCTTTGAGGTGGATAAGCATTCATGCTCTTCTTTGACAGAGATTTTACAACGCCTTATCCGACAAAAAAAGGATCGTCTCAAGCCAGAATACACGTGACTCCTTCCACTGTGGAAATTACTATGAACTTGCAAATCAGCTTTCATAGCAGGAGGGGGCAGGAGAACAGGTGGAAAAGAAAATTTTCATATAGATAAGAAATGTCAAGGGACACATTTCAAATGTGTTGAAAATTGAAAAAGAAAAATGGTTAAAGCAATGGCATCATTGTACCGTAAACCACAAAGTGAAATATACCAAAAAGAGCATTTGTCAAGGAATCGTATTTTTATACCTTCTAAACACTTGTAATTTATCTTCCTTTTTTTGCCCTGGGTGTAGAAATAAAGGAAATCTAAAAGAAATGAAATTTTAAAAAATTTTAATGAAAAAAACCCCTTAACTATAGTAGTAATCAATGGCATAAAGCATCAGTATAGTATAAATAACTGTTCGGCACTAAGCATTTTCAGGGAGGTCTTTTCAGAGAAGATAAACAATATTTACACTTCCAAAGTACAGTTAACAAGGTCTTTCAAACTGAGTAAACCTAACCCATATAAGAAAGAGAATTGTTTATCAGTAAGTAGCTGAATAATGGAAACTCCAGCAATGTTTTTAATCCCAAATGATGCTTTCTTATAAAGATTGTATTAGCATATGAAAAATAGTGAATATGAAATAATCACATATTCCCCAAAGCATCTTCATACAAATATGAAGGAATTCTCTAGTTATACTGTTTTTTTGAGCTCTGAGGTTAATGATCGTAAAGTTTACTAAATCTCCTCTTTATAAAACCATAATTGCCTAATTTTCAAAATATTATATAGTTGTGCTTTTAAGTAAGTATCATATTTACATACAATCACAGACATACTGAGATGAGCACTTACTTTTGGCATCGATCAGCTTCTCCCTTGGTGAAATATCAGAAGAAAGTTGCTCCTTTACTTTGGCAACATCTTTTGGATGTAAGAAGTCAAATAAGCTTTGTCCAGTCAAGCTAGCCTATTTATAAGGTAGATGTTTGTTTAAAATTAGTACCACAATTTTTCTACATTTCTTCATATAAATGTATGGTAAATCCTGTTAAAGTGGCTTTTTCTTAAGCTCAAAAACACATCTACTGCACTGTGTGACATTAACTTAGTGTTAAAAGCAGGGTGATACTTGTGGATAGAAACACATGCACACAAAACCCTATCTGGAAACACACAAATCACAGACACGTAATTGCTAATGTTCAGTGGACTCTTGTGAACGTCCCCCAATTCATTTGTTACTTCTAAATCTTATTATGATTTAAACTTTTTTTACGTGGTAAAAGTAAAGAGATTGTCATTATAATATAATATGGAAGTCACAGAGAATCTGTAATTTTATGGTGTGACTCAGATTTAAAAAAAAATCACTATACTATTAAAAAACAGAATTTGGGGTGCCTGGGTGGCTCAGTCAGTTAAGTGTCCAACGCTTTGTTTCAGTTCAGGTCATGATCTGGCAGTTCATGAGATCCAGCCCCTCCTTGGGCTCTGCACTGACAGTGTGCAGTCTACTTGGGATTCTCGCTCTCTCCCCCTCTCTCTGATAAATAAAGATTAAAAAAAAAAAAAATCAAACCTGGAACACCTTCCACTTCCCATTCCCCTTCTCCCAATATGTAGAGCATTCCTACTCTATGCTTTTACTTGTATGGTCTCATCATCTAGAATTCATTACTCCTTTCTCTACAAACTCAAAATTCCCTAGTCACTCTAGTCAATTGCCTTTTACTCCCCAGACTCCCTCCTCAACTTGAAATGTCTTCCTTCCCTTGTCTGCTCATCTTAAAGTCTAAGCAGACATTCTACTTTGTATGTGAAGCCTTCCCTGACCCACAGTGATTACCCTTCTTGTGAAATCCTTTATTAGCTAGGTAGATATTACAGAAGGCAGAACAAATGGACCAGCTAATACAATTAGCCTGGTGGCAGTTAGATATCTCATATTTTTAAAACTAGCATTTTATAAATCAATCTATTGTGTCATTGGTTGATAGAAGTTTATACCCATAACTCTTTGCCTCAAAGAAAACCTGGTTTTTGAGTCTAAAAGCTGAGGACCAGACCCCGTATGATGGTGGGGATTTCAAAGTCCTCCTGAGTAGTCAGTGCCCAGGGGGACTGGATTCCATGTCACTAATTTGGAACTTATGTGCTATCCTGAATTGTTATCTTCACATGGGTGTGTGTGTGGTGTTCTCTATCTTCTGTTGGAAAATAACCACGTCTTGCCCTGCTTTTGTGTCCCTTAGGCAGCTAAAACCAGCTGTATGATTCACTGGGTTCTTACTCCTTCCATAAGTAAGTTCGCAACACCTCTTCTTTTTATCTATGAATCTTGTATCTCTCCAAATTTTCATGTTTGGGGAGAAAATAGGTGAAATTAATGTGAGTTATTTAAGATTAAACCCGTGGTCAATTTGATTTCTATTTTAAAGGAGACCATAGCATGATCTCACGGTGCATGAGATCGAGCCCCACGTCAGGCTCTGCACTGACAGCAAGGAGCCTTCTTGGGATTCTCTCTCTCTCTCTCTCTCTCTCTCTCTCCCTCCCTCCCTCCCTCTAAAAATAAATAAACTTAAAATGAATAAGGGAGACCACAGGTGCTAGTTTATTCACTCTGGTGGATTATTGTTAGTGGTATAGCTTTTGAGTAACTTTTTTATTACTGGCAAGTATTAATTTATTAATTTAAATTAAATGGTGTTCAGGAATGAGGAGGTAAAGAGATTACAAAGCTAGATAAATAAAAGATGTATTTTAGAGTTTGTTGCCAGAGATTAGAGCAAAAGCTAACATGCAATGCATATAACCTAATAATATATAATAACGCTGTCTTTTGGAGGAAACAGAAGGGCAACTAACATTTTTCAGACAGTCTCAAATATGACAGCTATGTGTTTACGTCCTAAGAGACCCATGTAACCACCATTTCCCCTTTTTACTTAAGAGAAAGTTCAGGCTCAGGAAAATTAACTTGCTGGAGGTCAAGAAGTGAACACTCTTGTCAGTAATAAACACCCATACTCTTTCCATACATCTTTCCATCTCTCTTGGAGTTCTTCTAATCAAGCAAACCTCAGCTCCCAGCACAGTGGGAAGACAGGGTTCAGGAAGAGAACCCAGAAATAAGTGTTTGTTCAAAAAAAATTAAACATCAGGTGGAAAATATCCTCAGTTTTGGATACCTGATCATAATTAAGTGTTTTGGAGACTGATTTCGAAACGAAGAGAATTTTTCCTCTTTCACATCCAACCACAAATAGGAAGCCTTCTGCAGTCTAGGATTTAAAAATATAAAAGTAAATATTTTTAAATATCTTCTTTCTTACACACATTCAGAGACTGTGAAATTGCTGTAGCAATAAAACTAAGAGTGGTTGGGGCAGCTGGGTGGCTCAGTTGGTTGAGCATCACTCTTGAATTGGTTCAGGTCATGATCTCACAGTTCATGAGTTTAAGCCCCGCATCAGGCTCTGTGCTGACATAACAGAGCCTGCTTGAGATTCTCCCTCTCTCTTTGCCCCTACCCACTCATAATCTCTCTGTGTCTCTCAAACTTAACAAAACAAAAAAAAACTAAGAGTGTTCATAGAGCTAGTAAAATTAGGAAATTTTCTTAAGATGTAAAAGGATTTGTGAAGAACATCAAATTGAATGAACTCCAATCTAAACTCGTTCTTGACATGGAAAGTTTAGCCATGGAATATATGGTTGAGAGATTTTCTAATATAAAAAACACCTATACCAAATTCTATACCGCATACAGAAACTATAAAGATATCAAAACACATCCATAACACTTTCCCGAGGATGTTCTGAGATGAAGGGACTGTGTAGGCTAGGGACAAGGAAAAGAGAAGACATCCTACGATAGATATACTTTTTGAATTATGATAAGGTGCTGCTCATTTAAAACTAAATTAAAAAAATTCTAACATCAGCTACTCCCACTAAAATCTGCCCAGGACATCCTTTGGGAAGCAACCTATATGGAAATGGATATGTATGGACACAGGATGAGTCTGGCACTCCATTGGACATTTCCTTGATTAATTTCTACTAACTGGAAACAAACATGAAGTGACTTAGGCAGACATATTCTATAAGGGCAGAACCAGTATATATTAAGTTATGAATGAAAGAAACACCTAAAGATTGGTGAGAAAGTTTCCAAAGCATATTATACATTTTTCTAACTTTAAAAATCTTCATCTTCGGGGCACCTGGGTGGCTCAGTGGGTTAAGCGTCTGACTTCAGCTCAGGTCATGATCTTGCGGTTTGTGGGTTCAAACCCCGTGTCAGGCTCAGTGCTGACAGCTCAGAGCCTGGAGCCTACTTTGGATTCTGTGTCTCCCTCTCACTCTGCCCCTCCCCTGCTCATGCTCTGTCTCTCTCAAAAATAAATAAACATTGGGGAGCCTGGGTGGCTCAGTCGGTTGAGTGTCCGACTTCGGCTCAGGTCATGATCTCGCGGTCTGTGAGTTCGAGCCCTGCGTCGGGCTCTGTGCTGACAGCTCAGAGCCTGGAGCCTGTTTCGGATTCTGTGTCTCCTTCTCTCTCTGACCCTCCCCCATTCATGCTCTCTCTCTGTCTCAAAAATAAATAAACATTAAAAAAATAAATTAATTAAAAATAAATAAACATTAAAAATTTAAAAAAAAATCTTGATCTTCAAAAAAAAAATCCTTTATATTTCTATCAGGAATATTATATTTAAATTCAGCTGTTCAGGGGTGCCTGGGTGGCTCAGTCAGTTACGTGTCTGACTCTTAATTTCAGCTCCAGTCATGAACTCATGGTCATGAGATGGAGCCCTGAGTTGGGCTCTGTACTGGGTGTGGAGCCTGCTTAAAATTCTCTTTCTTCTTCCCTCTGCACCACTCCCCCCCCCCCCCCAATAAATACATACATACAGCTGCTCAAGTAAAAGAAGGGCCTTTTAGGGGGCGGCTGGGTGGCTCAGTCAGTTGAGCGTCCGACTTGGTTTCAGCTCAGGTCATGTTCTCAGGGTTCGTGAGTTTAAGCCCCACGTCAGGCTCTGCATTGTAAATGCAGAGCCTGTTTGGGATTCTCTCTCTCTCCCTTTCTCTGCCCCTCCCCTGCTCTCCCTTCCTCACTGTCTCTCAAAATAAATAAGCTTTTAAAAAATTAGAAGAGGGGCACCTCGGTGGCTCAGTTGGTTGAGCGTCCGACTTCAATTCAGGTCATGATCTTCCGGTTTGTGAGTTCGAGCCCTCCATCGGGCTCTGTGCTGACAGCTCAGAGCCTGGAGCCTGCTTTGGATTCTGTGTCTCCTCCTCTCTCTGCCCCTCCCCTGCTCATACTCTGTCTCTGTCTCTCAATAATAAACATTAAAAAAAAATTTTTTTTTTTAATTAGAAGAAAAAAAAAGGTTAGAGAGGGAGGGAGCCAAAACATAAGAGACTCTTAAAACTGAGAACAAACTGAGGGTTGCTGGGGGGTGGGTAATGGATACTGAGGAGGGCATCTGTTGGGATGAGTACTGGGTGTTGTATGGAAACCAATTTGACAATAAATTTCATATTTAAAAAAAATTAGAAGAAAAAGGGACAAGTATATATATACATATATATAAAGAATCTTTCTGTTTAATCATTCTGCGGCTTAAAGGCCAGGAGTCATAGCACAAGATCAAGACACTTATCACCTCCTGGGGGCAGGCAGGATAAGCCAATGACATGGCCATATTTTCCATGTCAAATAAACCTCTAGACCAGTGAATCTGAAAACCCATGCATGTGTAATGATGAGAACAGAAATGTCAAAACATCAAATGATAGCTCATAATAGTAACTGGCTAATGTTCAGAGAACAGAATCCTGAAGGAATAGGATATGAAGTAGATGACTTTGAAGGTGGTGGTGACGGGGGAACAGATCCCATGGCATAGGAGGTGAGTGCAGTAGGTGGTGTAAGTTTAGCATTAAAGACAAGCTTTGCTCTGTACATTGCAAAGTACCTACCCCATCTCTACTTTCATCATCCCACGCTAAGACACGGTTACTTGTACAACTTATTTTTGTATTAAGGGAAATGTGGTGTAATAGAGAGTCCCGTGTGTTTACAACTGGAAGCAAACTGAAGAAAGTCTGTGTCCTACTCAAGCAAAGTAGAAAGGACAAATGCAGCTTAGACAAATAGATCTCTTTACTTACCTTAAGGATTAAGTGTCTGAGCTCATTATCCTGAATAAATGAAGGTCTATAATTATCTCCTGCATAAGAATTAGTCATACCTAAAAATAAATCCAAAAGTTATGGAAAATAGTGTAGAGTTGGAAACGTAGTAAGTGCTCAGTGAACATTAGCACTGTTGCTCCTGCCAATATTGAAAATGGTATTTTCTCTTTTAGCACTAAGACCTTATTGTGATCATTATTTCATTATTACTAGATTAAAATGTCCTGCTTTTATGCTGTAAATTCTTAGAACTACTTATTCCCTTATACTTAGATGTGTAGACAGTAGGAGCTGTATTTAAAAAGAGTAACATCTCTAACACTACAACATGCAACAATATTCAACAATCTAGTTATTTCTGTAATTTCTTAGCTTATTAAAACTGATCATGTGAATTACCCCAAAGAGGAAAACTGTGGAATTTTAAACCATTTCTATGGATTCATAAAATTTTCCATATAGCTCTTTAAAAATCATAGGGAGACTTCTGATAATATACAAATATGTATAAAATATAAACGAAATAATTCAAGCCCTAAGCACAGAGTATATTGTATTAAAATAACTGAACAGCTGGCAAAATAAGGAATCAGGAGGTCAAAACCTAGGTCAAAGTTTGAATGAGAGAAGTAAGGGAAGCACCAAATCACATTTGCCCTGAAGGCATCTACCCACCTTGACAGGAGAAAGCCCTTTCTGGCCACAAGGGGGCGCAGCCTAGGTGCCCAGTCTCCAGATAACCTCCAGGCAAGGGTGATTCACAGGTAAATGAACTTTCCCTCCCTTTTCTTCTCAACATCCCTAACCCCAAGCCTTCTTCCTGAGGATTGCAAGAAAAGTTGCTTTTCCAAGAGAAAGATGGGTTAATGCCCTGAGAGGGTCCTCCCCTCTACCTTGAGATATTTTAACTACATACTGGTCCTTGGATGGATTTGCAGCTCAAACTCACAAAATACCTAAGTGATGGGGGAGGGGGGGGGAGGAGGGGAAATAAAAAACACCTCATGGTATGATTTGATAACGTTTTCTCAGATTGGTAGCACCCTTATGAGCGTTGCATAAGTAAACGAAAACCTGTCAGGGGTACCTGGGTAGCTCAGTCAGTTGAATGACCGACTCTTAATTTTGGGTCAGGTCATGATCCCGGGGTGATGGGATCGAGCCCCATGTGGGGCTCTGTGCTGAGCATGGAGCCTGATTAAGATTTTCTCTCTGTCTCTCCCCAGATTTCATGCTCTCTTAAAAAAAAAAAAAAATCTATTTTTCAGAATCTATCTTCTAGATAGGCCACCAAGAATTCCCTCAAACGATTTCTTGTTATAATTACTACACAGCAACCTGGTGGGAGGAAGTTGAGAAAGAGCTGAAAGATACAGACTGCGTTCCAGGCCAGGGTACAGCAATACATCAATTTGAGCAAAGCAGTGATATCTGCTTGTCTGGCTTGAAGCAAGGTTGGCAGAGGGATGCTGGGGAAACCCTGTCAGGGTAAATTGGCCAGAATAGGTGAGCCCTGACAGTGAGTGAGGACGTGCTCTTGAGAAAATGAGGGGAGCAAGGGCAGAGCTAAAGCTAGGGTGAGGTGTGTTAATAAAATGCATGCCGTGACATTCTGTACATGTGCCAATGAGGGATAATGAATTTGGATTCTCAGATTTCTGCTGGCAAAAACCAATGAGGAAACATGATTGCTCACCTTTATGACAGTGTTCATTAGGTTAAAATGATCAAAATCTCAGTAACTATTCCTCCCCCTCTTCCTCTTACCCCCAACTCCAACATGAGTAAACACTGTGCTTGTCCTTTATATATATTATTCTTTACTCTTAACAACGACCCTATCAGGTAAGTGCATTATCCCTGTTACAGATACAGAAGCTGAGGATTAGAATGTCAAATAATGGGAGTAAGTCACACAGCTCTTAAGTCAAAGAGCCAAGACGTGAACCCAGGAGGTTTACTTCTGGGACCATATGCATGCACCACTGTACCCTACTGGGCCCCAGTGTTATGATTGCACACATATAATGCCCACAGTTTCTCTGAAGGTACATGATGAAAAGAAGGGCTACTCTAAGTGTGGTCTGCGGACCAATGTCAGCAGCAAACTGTGGCAGGTGAGTACAGAAACTAAGAACAAGCATTTAGACCCTTATGGAATCGACACTGTTGTGGATCCCAGCCCTGATCCTTTTTCCAGTAATTAAGTGTATTTCACAATGGATGGGAGTGGATAACACTTGTCCTCCACCCAGCTAATTTGAGAAGCACTGTTGAGAGTATAGTACAAAAAATTATTCGCCATCCTTCTGTCTTTAATTATGTAGGGACCCAAATAACACGATCCACCTGCAGCCCTCTGATGATTCCGTGTCTAGGTTTTTGTGGTGCGAGCTGGGGGTATATGCTGGTAAATGCCCTGGAATGCAGACAGACCCAGTGGCCTTAAGTCCTCTCACTTGTGGGCAGCACTGACTAAAGGGTATGCTCAGGATGTGCGAGGAGTACTTGATCACCGCATTTCAGCTTACAAGGGCCCAGGGCAAAAACCTGTGCTCCATGCCACAGAATCTGCTCTGGATTTAGACAGTGTCTCATCCCCACGGAGCTTCTATTGCTGCTCCTGTCACTCATACTTCCACTGTAGCATTTATCACACTAGGTTTTAATGATCTCTGCCGGGGTCTGTTGCTCTTGCTTACCGTGAACCCCTAGAGCATAGAGATCTTGCTTCCTTTTCAAGTTCCCAGCATAGACAGGAAGCTACTTGCTGCCCAGTGCATGATTGTTGAATTAATCGATAGATTTGTGGCTTTTCCCTTAGGTCCTCCTCCCTCAGGGCCTTACAAATGTGAAAATTGTTGGGTAATTTTAGGGTTGCAATCAAACGACCTCAGTTGAGCCTGCAAATGTTCACTGCCAAAAGACTTAAAGGAAATATTGCATACAACTTATGCAAGATCCAGTTGTGGGTAAAAGAGAATCTTATTTCACAACAGTTATGAAAATGAGACCTCCAGTCACACTCCCAAAAGGAAGCCTGCCAAGCAGTATCCCCACGCTTGTGCCATTCTGCATGGCATTGAAGGGATCAAGGCTATACGTTCTTTTCCCCACCGCCTGCTCTTCGGATCTGCACACAGTCAGCTAGTTGGAGTAGAGAAGCCACTGTTCTACCACATGTGGAAATCTAAGGAAGGTGATTGAAAGTACAATTTTTTGTTAAAGGGACTTCTTAGGCAGAAAAGAAGGGGCTATAACTAGAACATCATGAAAGAAAAATATTTCACTGGTAAAAACAACTATGTAGTGGGGCGCTTGGGTGGCTCAGTCGGTTGAGTGTCCAACTTCAGCTCAGGTCACGATCTTGCGGTCCGTGAGTTCGAGCCCCACGTTGGGCTCTGGGCTGATGGCTCAGAGCCTGGAGCCTGCTTCTGATTCTGTGTCTCCCTCTCTCTCTGCCCCTGCCCCGTTCATGCTCTGTCTCTCTCTGTCTCAAAAATAAATAAAATGTTAAAAAAAAAAAAACAACAAACAACTATGTAGTAAAGGTAGTGGATCCACCACTTATAAAACTAGAATGACAGTTATAAGACAAAGGTAGTAAAATTATATCTATAAAAATCAAAGGATACACGAAATAAAAAAAGATGTAAACTGTGACATCATATATATAAAATGTGGAGAGGGGGAGTACAAATGTAGTGCTTTTAGAATGTGTTCAAAGTTAACTGACCGTCACCTTAATATAGGCTGCTCTATACTAGGATTTTATATATGAAACTCACAGTCACTACAACCAAAAACCTATAATACATACACAGAAAATAAAGAGAAATAAATCTAAGCATCACACTAAAGAAAGTCATCAAATCACAAGGGAAGGGACCAGAAGAAGAAGAAAGGAATGGAGAAGAACTACAAAAACAACCTGAAAACAATTTTTAAAATGCCAATATGTACCTATCAATAATTACTTTAAATGTAAATAAACCTAATGTTCCCATCGAAAAACATAGAGTGACTCAATGGGTAACAAAACAAGACCCAACTATATGCTGCCTACAAGAGACTCACTTCAGAGCTAAAGACACAGACTGAAAATGAAGGAATGGAAAAAGATATTCCATGCAGATGAAAGCAAAAGAAAAGATGGGGTAGCAATATTTATATCAACAAAATAGACTTCAAAACAAATAACAAGAAACTAAGAAGGCCATTACATAATAATAAAGGGAATGCTCCAACAAGAGGATATAAAAATTGTAAATACCTATGCATCCAACATAGGAGCACCTAAATACACAAGGAAAACATGAACATACATAAAGGGAGAAGTTAACAGTAATACAGTAATAGTAGAGGACTTTAACACCCTACTTATATCAACAGATAAATCACCTAGACAGAAAATAACAAAACAGTGGCTTTGAATGACAGAGTACAACAGATGGGCTTAACAGATATACATACACAAAACATCCCATCCAAAATAACAATACAGATTCTTTTCAAGTGCACATGAAACATTCTCCAGGATAGATCACGTTAGGCCATAAAACAAGTCTCAATAAATTTAAGAAGACTGAAAAAAAAAAAAAAAAAAGAACCTGAAATCCTATCAAACATCTTTTCTGACTACAACAGTATGAAACTAGAAATCAATTAAAAAAAGAAACCTGGAAAAACACAAATGTGTAGAGGCTAAAAAAACACACTACTAAACAACCAATGGGTCAACAACTCATAGAGGAAAGGAAGAAATACATGGAAATAAATGAAAATGTAAACAATGGTTCAAAATCCCTGAGATGTATCAAAAGTAATTCTAAGAGGGAAGTTTATAGTGATACAGACCCACCTCAAGGAAGAAGAAAAATCTCAATCTAACTTTATACCTAAAGGAGCTAGAAAAAGAACAAACAAAACCCAAAGTTAGTAAAAGGAAGAAAATGATAAAGATCAGAGTGGAAATAAATGAAACAGAGACCAAACAAACAAAAAATAAACAAACAAAAAAAACAACCAGAAAAGATCAATGAAACTAGGAGTTCATTCTTTAAAAAGATAAAATTGTTAAAACTTTGGCCAGATTTATCAATAAAAAGAATCAAACAAAATCAGAAATGCAAGAGGAGAAGTTACAACCAACACTGCAAAACTGCAAAGGATTAAAAAAGAGTAGAACAAAAAATTCTATGCAAACAAATTAGACAAACTAGAAGAAATGGATACATTTCTAGAAACCTACAATCTTCCAGAAATGAATCAGGAAAAAAGAATCTGAACAATTACCAGCAATGAAATTGAGTCGGTAGTCAAAAAATTCTCAATAAACAAAAGTCCAGGGCCAGATGGCTACATCACTGAATTCTACCAATCATTTAAAGAAGAATTAATATCTACCTTTCTTAAATCATTCCAAAATATAGAAGAGAAAGGGAAACTTCCAAATTCATTCTATGAGGTCAGCGTTACCCTGATTGCAAAACCAGATAAAGACACTACAAAACAAGAAAATTACAGACCAATAGCCCTGAAGAACACAAAAATCCTCAACAACATACTACCAAACCAAATTTAACAATACATTAAAAGGATCATTCACCATGATCAAGTGGGATTTGTTCCAGAGATGCAAGGATGGTTTGGTATCTGCAAATTAATCAAAATACACCATGTTATAAAATGAAAGATAAAAATCATATGATCACCTCAACAGATGCAGGAAAAAGCATTTGGCAAACACAATATTTAGATAAACTCAGCAAAGTGGGTACAGAGGGAACATAACATAATAAATGCTATAAATGACAAACCCAGAGCTAACTTCATCCTTAGTGGTAAAAAGCTGAAGGCTTTTCCTCTAAGATCAGGAAGAAGATGAGGATGCTCATTCTTACTGCTTTTATTCACCACAGTACTGGAAGTCTTAGCCACAGCAATCAGATAAGAAAAAGAAAGAAGAGGCATCCAAACTGGTGAGGAAGGAGTAGAACTGTCACTATAAGCAGATGACAAAATACTATACAGAGAAAATCCTACAGACTCCACCAAAAAACTATTAGAACTAACAAATGAATTCAGTGAAGTTGCAGGATACAAAATCAATATACAAAAATCCATTGCCCCTCTATACACTAATAACTAGCAGAAGGAGAAATTAATAGAACAATTACATTTAGCATTGCATCAAAAATAATAAAATACCTAGGAATAAATTTGACCAAGGAAGTGGAAGAACTATACTCTGAAAACTGTAAGACATTGATAAAAGACTTGGAAGATGACACAAATGCAAAAACGTACTGTGTGCACTTCAGATAAAGCTTTTAGTGAAACCAAGATTTTCGATATCTAGAGTCGTGTTCTCTCCACATACAGAATATCAGCAAGTATCAAGATTGATGCCTATAAAAAACTGATGCCTATAAAGCTGAAAGACACATCTGTACAGAATCTCAGTAGCCAATAACAACAGAACGAATGAATCAAGTACCTTGATTACAGGGAGGACTTCACAAATCCAAGTGTGGAAGCCACTTCCAAACTCACCTTTTAAAGATCTCACGTGTTGGACAGCCATTCTTAAAACCGTCAATTTGTCCAGTCTACGTGCCACGGGATTGCACTGAGGGATCATTGCAGACAGTTCTTCAATCAGGTTATTCATTTTATCTCTCCTCCGCTTTTCAGTTTGACTATGAGCTTCTCTAAGAAGGAAAAGAACCTCCTTTATTTTAACAATGAGCAGACCCACGGTTCCCCCAGAGGCACCAGCTGGAGCCAGAGGAGGCCCCCAAGCACACGCGGTCCTAGCTCCCAACTCTGGCCCTGCACTGGCAGTTCAGGGAAGAGGAGGGTGCTGCTGAGCACAGGGACGGTGCTCATTCACGGAGCTTTCACCCCACCAACTACCCCTGCTCCTTCCTCCCTATCTTATTTCTGCAAGCCTTCAAGAATTAAGATGTGTCTGAGAACCACGTGGGTAGTCTTATAACTTCCTGTCTTCAGAGGAAGAGTTGAGTAGCCTTCCATTGCAGCTCACTCTTCCCGGGTATTATCATCAGCAGTTATCAGCATCTTTTTTTTTTTTTTTAATGTTTAGTTTTGAGACAGACAGAGACAGAGAAGGGGAGAGATGGAAAGAGGGAGATGCAGAATTCCAAGCAGGCTCCAGGCTCTGAGCTGTCAGCACAGAACCCAACACGGGGCTCAAACTCATAAGCTGTGTGATCATGACCTGAGCCGAAGTCGACTGAGCCACCCAGGAGCCCCTGCAGTTATCAGCATTTTAAGGTCACTCTCTTCCACAGCTCCTTCCCATGGGGCTACAAGTGTGTGCAAATCTCTCCATCCGGGGGGCGGGGGGAAACAACCTTTTCCCAATTCTAGGGATTTTTTTCCTTGCCATCTTCCCTTCTCAGCCAGCTTCCTGGGAAGAACACCATCTCCACTATGTCTTTCACTTCACAGGCTTTCCATCTATTAAAATCAACCTCCCACAGACACTGACCCACTGAAACTATTTCTAGTGTCCTTATTTTATGCAGTTCCTTGCTGATCCCTGACTTGAATTTGACAGTACTGACATTTCTTATTCTTTTTCCGGCTTCTGGGACCGTTCCTGCTCCTCCATCCTCCTGCTCAGCTCAGTCCCCTTAGTCTCTTTATCAGCTCTTCGATCCTTAAACAGTGGTGTCCCCAAGATTCCCTGTTTGGCTATACTCTTTCCTCACCTTACAGCTTCACCCTGAGATACCTCCTTTCTGCAAAGACTTTACAATTGTACATAAGCTGCTTACTACGAAATCCCTACCTCATTCATACCTCACCCAGGCCCCGACCTTCAGAACTTGAATTACACACCTATGTGATTCACAAGCGCCTTAAGCCTCAAGTAATCCCACACTGAATACATTCTTTGCAATTTGCCCCATTTTATTTCTCCCTCCTCCATTACCCCTGATTTACTCCTTCTATAGAGTTTAACTTGGTTGCTGACATCACTAGGGTCATTCTAAACCCTTCCTTCTTTACTCTGAGGAACCACATAATCACAAATTCCTATAGGTTGTAGTTCTTAAATATGTCTTCTCTTCCTCTCCATCCATCGGTCGCCACCTTAATTCATTAGGCGATAGCTCACTGCACTATCCCCAAAAGACTTTTAACCTGCTGTACTTTCTAGTGTCTTCCTCTTCCAGTCTATACAAACCGCCGCTTCCAAAGTTATTCTAAAACAAATGAAGTCATCGAATTCCACCGCATAAAGCTGCTAAATACATTTCCACTGCCTAAGAGGAAGAGCCAAACTCCCTAATGACATCTCAAGGTTCACCAGGCCCTGGCTTGTGCCCTCAGTCAGTTCCATCTCTCCATGCTTTCTCTACCTCTCCAAGTGTTATTTAGTAGCAACGCCAAATGACTTGCTAGTCCTCAAACATGCCAAGTCCTCTCACATCTCCACTGACTTGCTCTTTACTAGGCTTAGAATATCCTTCCCTTCTATATTCATAGAAAAATCCTACTTCTTCTTCGAAACCCAGCTCGGTTATTCTCCCGAAAACTTTCTATGACTACTGCATGATTAATCACTTCCCTCTCTCCACTACCTCAGTACCTTTTATACTGTTACCATATGTCACCAAACCTAAGCCACCATCTGTTGGAAATTCAGTGTTAATACATCAGAAAGCAAGAAAAACGTTGCCAATTAGCAGGAAGATGCCATTGATAAGACATTTTACACAGCTGGGAAAATGTAGGGGAAAAATGTGGATCTTACATTTCAAGAATTAGGCTATTTTACTCTTCACGCTTAACTGTAAGCATTTGTCTGTTTCTCTTAGAATACTCAGATCATGGCAACTCCAGAATTTCCATGTAAGAAGAGTTTTCAAAGGACAATCTGATGGGTAAGAAGTAGGAGACTTGCTTGGAGCTATTTCTATAACAACTTTATTTTCTGAAAATTTTTTCATGTTTATATTTGGGAGCAAGAGGCAGACAGAGCGTGAGTGGGGGAGGGGCAGAAAGAGAGAGGGAGACAAAATCTGAAGCAGGCTCCAGGCTCTGAACTGTCAGCACAGAGCCTGATGCAGGGCTCAAACTCATGACCCACGAGATTATGACCTGAGCTGAAGTTGGACGTTTAACCGACTGAGCCACCCAGGCGCCCCTACGGCAACTTTAAATTAGATGAAAGAAAATGTAATTTTTCTACATAAAAGAGTGGGGGAGGGGAGAACACTGAAGGAGGCTGATGGAGATAATACTTCCCTCTCCCCCAACCATTCACACTTGGGTAATGCCATTCCTGGGACAAACTATGTCCTTTTGAGTGAACGGGATGGAATTAAAATTATATGTGTATTCACATAAAATTTAGTTATGCACTCATGCTTTGGTCTATTCACGAGTAATTTTTAGATTAAAATTTAATGGTTAGAAGAATGTTATAGTTATCCTCATGTTAGAATGATCACCTCTTGTTTCTACTGGTATTACCCACCAGCACGGACAACAGCAATGGACAGAGATGCCCGATGCCACGGCTGTACAGCAGACAGGGTGCTCTCAAAGCTGTGGGTTAGAGACAGGTGAGGACAGGTGGGACCAAGGCCACTGTGGAGAACAATGAATGATGACGATAGGAACCAGGGAACCCAGAGGAAGGCACAATAGCTAGCATTTGAATAAAGTTCTTTTCTTCAAGGAGATGCACTTGACAAGACATCTGGACGATCCTATGAAGGAAAGGCATGCTTCCCAGAGGCTGGTGCTCACTTCATAATGGAGCAGCAGGGCTCTGGCTCTTAATTCTGTGTACTGTTATTGCCACTCTGACCCATGCCAGAGTTTTGTAAATCACATCAAAAGCCAGAATAAATGAAGAAAAAGCAACACTGAGATGCGGCCAGGTGGCCAGATCTAGAAAAATTTCTGTTGATGTTGAGACTACGTTGAAACAACTGACAGAGAATTTTACGACGATGAATTCCTAACCATCAGAAGCTCCTCATAAGTAATCGTTTGTTTATATTTTGTTTATATTTGTTTATATAAGGAACCCACTCTTCTCTAGTGCTTAAGGGAAATATTTTAATAAACAGCTCTTGTAAGAAAAATTTAGAGGCATCTTAAGACAAAATGTTATTCAAGTAGATAGAAAAGAAAGTAGATAGAAAAACCTCATATTCGTGAACCAATTCTGTCTTGATGTTGCCTTTCACTTTGGCTAAAGGTTTGCATGTGCAGCCTTTTCCACCCACCACGTGCCAATCTCACAATTTAATGTACCTGAAGGACTTCATTTGTACGTGTTGTTCACCATCTTCCTTTCTACAAAAAAGCAGGATAAAATGTCAAACGACATGAAACAGATTTTATTTAATTCTTGAAAGAGAAATAAATGTGAGATTAAGTACCATCATCCTAATTCCTGTTCAGGGTTTAGTTACGAATGCTACCCTGAGCTCCTAATGACCAGAAATGATTATCACTGTTGACACAAACGGTGGTTCTCCTCCCGAGGCTACAGGCACATGATCCCCAACAGGGCGACAGCTGACAATGAACAATAATTGGTGCTCTACTTAAAAATGATCTCATGCCAATCCTGAGAAATAGAATTTTAATATGAATAATGTTAAATAGAATAATTTTTAAACAATTGATGGCTTTACCAAAAATTTTACGGCAGCTGTATGAAAATAGCCTAAAAATGAATTAAGAATTTCAGACCTTTAAACAAAAGGAATTTATTTTGTTAAAATTCATCTGGATGATGAAAAATATCACTGAAGACTAGAAAGTCTGATCACTTGCCAATAACATTAATATTCACAGTAGCAGGGCGCCTGGGTGGCTCAGTCGGTTAAGCATCCGACTTCAGCTCAGGTCACAATCTCGCGGTCCGTGAGTTCAAGCCCCGCGTCGGGCTCTGGGCTGATGGCCCAGAGCCTGGAGCCTGCTTCCGATTCTGTCTCCCTCTCTCTCTGCCCCTCCCCCGTTCATGCTCTGTCTCTCTCTCTGTCTCAAAAATAAATAAACGTTAAAAAAAATTTAAAAAAAAAATTCACAGTAGCATATTCCCTAGCAGACTATGCCAAATGTATATATATGTGTGGGAATATATACATACATGTATGTTTGTGTATGTATGTGTATGTGTTATTCATTAAGAAATGGAGTCACCAGACCACTGCTAAAATGAAATATACTGATGGTGACAGAATACTTTCCACATTAAAAAATCATGCAGGCTGAGTAGTTTTTAAAATATATATATTTCAAAGAGCCTAAATGTCCATCAACTGACGAATGGATAAAGAAGATGTGGTTTATATATACAATGGAATACTACTTGGCAATGAGAAAGAATGAAATCTGGCCATTTGTAGCAACATGGATGTAGCAACTGGAGAATGTTATGCTAAGTGAAATAAGTCAGGCAGAGAAAGACAGATACCATATGTTTTCACTCATATGTGGATCCTGAGAAACTCAACAGAAGATCAGGGGAGAAGAGAAGGGGGAGGGAAAAAAAAAACTTACAGAGGGAATAAGGCAAACCATAAGAGACTCTTAAATACTGAGAACAAACTGAGGGTTGATGGGGGTTGGGGGGGAGGGGAAAGTGGGTGATGGGCATTGAGGAGGACACCTGTTGGGATGAGCACTGGGTGTTGTATGGAAACCAATTTGACAATAAATTTCATATTAAAAAAAAATAAAACAATAATAAAATGGAAAAAAAATAAAAAATATGTATTTTAAGAAATATATTTCCAAATGTATCAATACAAACAGACAAAAAAACAAAAACCTCTTAAATACAGAGAACAAACTGGTGGTTGCCAGAGGGGAAGTGGATGAGAAGATTGGCAAAATAGGTGAAGAGAATTAAGAGGTACAAAATTCCAGTTATAAAATATAAATAAGCCACAGAGATGAAAAGTACAGCATGGGGAATATCATCAATAATATACTAATGTTATGTGGTGACAGATAACTACATTTATGATAGTGAGCACTGAATGTGTGAATTGCCAAATCACTATGTTGTACACCCAAATCTAATATAACATTGTATGTCAACTGAACTTCAATAAGGAAAAAAAAACTTAAATGAGATTTAAAAAATATTCAATAGAAAGTGATACACACAGAAGTGTAAAAAACAAAAAACAAAAATAAGCCCAATATAAATATGACTGAGACTGCAAAGAATGCCAAACAATAGAACAAAATAAACATTAAAACTATAATTCCAGAACATTTTTCTAAAATTTGGAAAAAATCCCGGAATTATATATTGAAAGGATACCATAACCATGTTAGCATGGCCAACAAGGAATCATAATTAAAACTACTTTATTTTTCTTTAAAGTTTATTTATTTACTTTGAGAGAGAGAGAGCAAGCACGTGCAAGCGAGGGAGGGGCAGAGAGAGAAGAGAGAGAGAATCCCAAGCAGGCTTGGTGCTGAGAGTGCACAGCCCAATGTGGGGCTCGAACTCACAAACTGTGAAATCAAGAGTGGGACACTTAACTGAGCCACCCAGGTGCCCCATAGTTAAAACTACTTTAAAGAAAAAAAAAAAAAAATCACTGGACAACCAGGCAAAAAGGCTAAGTCACTAATAAGGAAAAGAAAACAAGATTGTTAGTAGATTTTTCAACAATTCTTAGTACCCAAATTTAAGATACTCAAGGAAGGGAAATATGAGTCCAGGATTTTATATCTACCCAAATTGACCTCCAAGTACAAAGCTGCAAACAAACTATTATAAACTTGCCAACTTTCAGGCTACAATGATCCCATGAGCCCTTCCTAAAGAATCTATTAGAAATGGACATTCAGGGGCGCCTGGGTGGCGCAGTCGGTTAAGCGTCCGACTTCAGCCAGGTCACGATCTCGCGGTCCGCGAGTTCGAGCCCCGCGTCAGGCTCTGGGCTGATGGCTCGGAGCCTGGAGCCTGTTTCCGATTCTGCGTCTCCCTCTCTCTCTGACCCTCCCCCATTCATGCTCTGTCTCTCTCTGTCCCAAAAATAAATAAAAAACGTTGAAAAAAAAAATTAAAAAAAAAAAGAAATGGACATTCAGAAAACCAAAAGAGTGAAAGACAGCAATATAAGAATCCATGCTGATCATTAGATATAAATACACCTGTAGAACAAAGCTAATCCATGGTTATAAAGGAGAGAAAGAAAAAGAGGCAAGTTGTTTTCTAAAAATGCATATTTAAAAAATATATTTCCAAATGCATCATTTTTCAGGGGGGACTTGAAAAACTCAGAAGAAAGTACCCATAATATCACCTGGAAATTATCATAGTTAGTATTTTACTGTCTCCTTCCAGTCTTTTTCTTAAACATGTATCTAGATACATACAGAAAACAGCTTTGACTATTTAATTTAGATATGGTGTGTATGTGTGTATAGTCTATTTATGGAGATGTGTGTTCCATATAGAAACAGAATATATACTATATATGGAATGTATAATATATAGAATATTACATATAATGAATAAAGTTCAGATAATAGTGTATAATTTTTTATAGCTTGTCTTATTCACTTAACATTGTAACACAAATATTTCCCACACCATCAGATATTCTTGGGGAAAAGGACTGAAAATGATTAAATAGCCCATTGGTTAGCTAAACCATAATCTAATCATTTTCTATTACTGGATATTTCAATATTATAAATAATATAGCTAATACTATTGTGGTGCATGCATATTTGATTATTTTTCCCATGATAACCCTTCAGAAATACAATGTTATGGATAACTATTTTAAGGTTTCTGATTCATCTTGCCAAATTTCCCTCTTGACTCAACAATTATCATTTTTCAAGTTTAGCTTACCTTTGAACTATTATATTTATCTGACATATTTTGAGTTTTTAATATTTTCTTGCTTAAAAATTCATTCTCTCTATAGAAAAATTAGTAAACTTTATAAAGAGATGCTTATAAATATGCCAGATAAAAAGAGCCACTAAGATAAAAACTTAAGGGATGCTTTTCCTTCTCACTGTCTAAATAAAAAATAGCTTTCATAGTTGTGGTACTGTGTCAAAAATATTTTAAAATACCTAGGAATAAACCTAACCAAAGATGTAAAAGATCTGTATGCTGAAAACTATACAAAGCTTATGAAGGAAATCAAAGAAGATACAAAGAAATGGAAAAACATTCCATGCTCATGGACTGGAAGAATACTGTTAAAATCTCAATACTACCCAAAGCAACCTACACATTCAATGCAATCCAAATCAAAATTGCACTGGCATTCCTCCCAAATCTGAAACAAACAATCCTAAAATTTGTATGGAACCACAAAAGACCCTGAATAGTCAAAGTAGTGTTGAAAAAGAAAACCAAAGTGGGAGGCATCACAATCCCAGACTTTAGCCTGTATTACAAAGCTGTAATTACCAAGACAGTATGGTATTGGCACAAAAACAGACACATTGACCAATGGAATAGAATAGAGAACCTGGAATCAGATCCCCAAATGTATGGCCAACTAATCTTTGACAAAGCAGAAAAGAGTATCCAATGGAAAAAAGACAGTCTCTTTTGCAAATGGTGCTGGGAGAACTGGACAGCAACATGCAGAAGAATGAAACTGGACCACTTTCTTACACCATACACAAAAACAAACTCAAAATGGTTGAAAGACCTAAATGTGAGACAAGAAACCATCAAAACCCTAGAGGAGAAAACAGGCAACAATCTCTTTGACCTCAGCCACAGCAACTTCTTACTTGACACATCTGCGAAGGCAAGGGAAATAAAAGCAAAAATAAACTCTTGGGACCTCATCAAGATTAAAAGCTTCTGCACTGCAAAGGAAACAATCAATAAAACTAAAAGGCAACCTATGGAATGGGAAAAGATATTTGCAAATGACATATTAGATAAAGGGTTAGTATCCAAAATCTATAAAGAACTTACCAAACTCAGCACCAAAAAAACCCCCAAATAATCCAGTGAAGAAATGGGCAGAAGAATGAATAGACACTTTTCCAAAGAAGACATCCAGATGGCCAACAGACACATGAAAATATGCTCAACATCACTCATCATCAGGAAAATAACAAATCAAAGCCACACTGAGATACCCCTTCACACTGGTAAGAGTGGCTAAAATGAACAAACCAGGAAACTATAGATGCTGGCGAGGATGTGGAGAAACAGCAACCCTCTTGCACTGTTGGTGGGAATGCAAATTGGTGCAGCCGCTCTGGAAAACGGTGTGGAGGTTCCTCAAAAAATTAAAAATAGAACTACCCTATGACCCAGCAATAGCACTGCTAGGAATTTATCCAAAGGATACAGGAGTGCTGATTCATAGGGGCACATGTACCCCAAAGTTTATAGCAGCACTTTCAACAATAGCCAAATTATCCAAAGAGCCCAAATGTCCATCAATTGATGAATGAATAAAGAAGATGTGGTTTATATATACAATGTAATACTACTTGGCAATGAGAAAGAATGAAATCCTGCAATTTGCAGCAACATGGATGGAACTGGAGGGTATTATGCTAAGTGAAATAAGTCAGTCAGAGAAAGATAGATATCATATGTTTTCACATGGGTGGAACTTGAGAAACTTAACAGAAGACCATGGGGGGAAGGCAAAGGGAAAAAAATAGTTTCAAACAGAAAGGGAGGCAAACCCATAAAAGACTCTTAAATACAAAGAACAAACTGAGGGTTGATGGGGAGAGTGGGGGAGCGGGGAAAATGAGTGATGGGCATTGAGAAGGGCACTTGTTGAGATGAGCACTGGGTGTTATATGTAAGAAGTGAATCACGGAAATCTACCCCCAAACCAAGAGCACACTGTATACACTATATGTTAGCTAACTTGACAGTAAATTACATTAAAAACAAACAAACAAACAAACAAGGAATTCGTAACCAAAGATTATATATATGTATATATTTTTTCACATATGTTATCTGATTCTCACATTTAAGAATCATGTAGTTGTCACCATCCCCATTTTACAGAGGATGGAATTGAGGCCACTAAGGTTAATGACTGCTCAAGGTCATATACCTAACAGGAGGCTGGTATGTCTTCCATTAAGCCTCTCCTGTTGCTGTCATCATTTCCAGTCTGCTCTGTGATTGGTCTCTGAAGCAAAAAACTAGGTTAGATTAAGTCAGCTTCTTTTCTCTTTTCCCCTTTTAGTCTAACATCATACTTAGGGAATAAAACAGAAAATAATTTTACAGGTGAATGATTTTCTTCCTATTGGTCTGGAACTGTATATACATACACATTACTTCAATTTCAAAAGACAAACTTTAGCTGTTATGAATCATGCTTTTTTTTTGATTATAGACGTTTTGGCGAATGAACTCACTCACTGAATTCACCTCTTTGGTGAAATCCCAACCTACTGTACTTACGAAAGCCAAATATACCAGTATTTCATGGTCCCTGGTAGAACAGGAAAAAGGCATGATTGTGTTAGCCAAACAATTCACTTCTTGTTTGCAGCACAAACCTAGGCAATTAGTAAATTTGCTATCTATATTTTTTTCTCCGTACTGGCATTTGGTCTATAGTCATATTTTTGCATATGGATTTAACAAGCTTTCTGATATCAATAATGTTCGCATTATTTAGATGCACTTTCTTAGTGTAGCATCTTATATGACAGAGACATAATTTTTTTCAAAATACAGTGCAAGTTTTCCTTAAAAACTACTTTCACTGCATTTTGAATGAAATGTAGGCCTTCTCCCTACATCACACAAAGACGAATGAAATTGGGAGCAAATACAATCCAAACATCTCCCCGATTTGCTTCGCTCCATGCCTTCCTCTTTTGAAATCCCTCTTCCTTTGGTTTCTGACATACTCCTACTTCAGAGCCATGTCTTCTCACATTTGTGGTAGGATTCCCTCCTTCCTTTACTGTGTCTAGGCCCAAGTACCCCCAGAGTATATCCTCAGCCCCCAAGTCTTCCCACTCCACACACCTCCCCCAGTGACTGCATCCATGCCAATCCCTGCACTTGTGTCTGTACATTAATGATGTGTGAATCTCTTTCTCCAGACTAGGACTCAACCCTGAGTTCCAGACCCTCACATCCAACTGCCTACTTGAAGATCCCAGAAATAATACATTCTCATTGTGTCCAAAACTGAATTCATCATCTATCCCTCAATCTCAACACATAATACCATCCTCCACGTAGGTAACCAAGTCAGAAAACTTGTTGGACACTTCTTGCATGCCTGCTCTCCCTAAACAACAGTCATTAATTCTCTTTTAAATGTGTCATAATAGGTCTCTCCCTTTTCGTGTCCTGCTGTCCAGAGCTACTCTCTTAGACCAATGCTCAGAAAACAACCCCTAGCAAGAACTTCTCAGCTATTTTCTCTGCCTGCTGGATTTTCCCCTTTCAACCCATCCTTCATGCTGTTTTCCACAATGATTCTCTGAAGATGTAACTCTGCTCCACTTCGCACCTGGTAGGATAGCTATATTCTTTTTAAAAGTGGAAAATAACAAGTGTCAGCAAGGATATGGAGAAACTGGATCCCTCGCACTTTGCTGGTGGGAATATATAATGGTACAGCCACTGTGGAAAACAGTTGTGGTCCCTCACAAACTAAGCAGAATTACCATATGACCCAGCAATTCCACTCCTAGGTGTATACCCGAAGGAACTTAAAGCAAGGACTCAAACAGATATGTGTGCACCAATGTTCATAACAGCATTATTCACAATAGGCAAAAGATAAGAACAACCTAAATGCACAACAGATGAATAAACCAAATGTGACATATGGCAACCCCTGGGCAGAGCACCCCAGGACCCCTCCCTGCCCAGGTACATCACCTCTCCAAGTCACTCTCTGTACAGACAGTCCTGGAACATACTTGTTTGCACCCACTTCAGCTATCCTACCAGGACACTCACTGTGTATAGAGCTGAGGGGTCTCCTGGTCCACATACTGCCTTAACTCTAGTCATCCCACCAGGGCACCCCCTGCATGCAGTGCCCCCAGAAACCCCAGCCTGCACTCACTTCAGCTGTCCTGCCAGAGAGCCCTCAGTGTACACAATCTGAAACACTGGCCTGCATCTTCAGCTTTAGCTGTCAGGACAGGGTGCCCAGTGCATGGAGAGCCCTGGGATCCCACGACATATAACCACTTCAGCTTCAGCTGTCCTACTAGGGTGCCCTCTTTGTGGAGAGCCCCAGGACGCCCCGAATAAAACCCACTTCAGATTCAACTATCCTGCCGAGGTTCCTTCTGGGTGTAGAGCCTTAGGAAACTCCTGCATGAACCCACTATCCTGCCAGGGCACCTGCTGCATGAAGAGCGCAGGGACTGCACTGACCTGTACCCACTTCAGCTATCCTGCCAGGGTACCCACTGTGTGGAGAGTCCTGGGACACCCAGCTCATGCTAGACACATCTCCAGCCAGTGAAAGCCACCAAGTACACAAGGTCTACATAGGGAATAACACAAGACAATTACTTCAAGTTTAGAAGTAGTTATCTGCCTAATTCATAGAAACAAATATAAGAAGTCAAGTGAAATGGGGAGATAGAGAAATATACTCTGAAGGAAAGAACAAGACAAAAACTCAGAGAAAGGACCTAAATGAAATGGAGGTAAGCAATATACCTAATAAAGAATTTAAGGTAATTATCATACAGATGCTCACTGGACTGCAGAGAAGAGTAGATTAACTCATTGGGACCTCAATAAAGAGATAGAAAATGTAAAAAAGAACCAGAGTTGGAGAATATGATAACTGAAATAAAAAAAAATATATTAGAGAGAATCAAAAGTTTAGAGGATGCAGAAGAACATATCAGTGATCTGGAAGACAGAGTAATGAAATGCACATAAGCTAAAGGATAAAAAGAGAAAATAGCAATAAATAAATGAAGGTAGATTAAGAGATCTTTTGGACAGCATCAAGTGAAAAAACATTCTCATTATAGGGGACCTAGAAGAAGCAAGAGAGAGGGAAAAATCCTATTTGAAAAAATAGCTGAAAACTTCCCTGACATAGAGAAGGAAATAGGCATCCAGGTTCAAGAAGCACAGAGTTCTAAACAAGATGAACCCAAGGAGGTCCAAACCAAGACACATAATAATTAAAATGTCAAAGGTTAAAGATTAAGAGTGACTTGGGGTGCCTGGCTAGCTCAGTCAGTAGAGCACACTACTCTTGATCTCAGGGTCATGACATTTAAGTCCCACACTGGGCATAGAACCTACTTAAAAAAGAGAGATTTTTTTTTTAAGTTTATTTATTTATTGTGTGTGTGTGTGTGTGTGTGTGTGTGTGTGAGAGAGAGAGAGAGAGAGAGAGAGAGAGAGAGAGAGAGAATGAATATGTGGGCGGGGGAGGAACAGAGAGAGAGGAAGGGAGAGGGACTGAGAGAGAGAGAGAGAGAGAGAGAGAGAACCCCAAGCAGGCTCTGTGCTGCCAGCCCAGAGCCTGACATATGGCTTGATCTCACAAACCATGAGATCATGACCTGAGCCAAAAATCAAGAGTTGGATGCTTAACTGACTAAGCCACCCAGGCACTCCCAAAGACAGATTTTCAAAAGCAGCAAGAGAGAAACAAAAATTTACCTACAACAAAAACCCTAAAAGGCTATCAGCTCAGTTTTCAGCAGAAACTTTGTAAGCCAAAAGGGAGTGACATGATATATTCAAAGTAAGATGGAAAAAAACTTACAACCAAGAATACTCTACCTGGCAAGGTTATCATTCAGAGTTGGAGGAGAGATAAAGAATCCCCCCTCCCTCTCCCACCACCAAAATGATTTTATTACCACAGAACTAACCTTATAAGAAATGCTAAAGGAAATTCTTTAAGTGGAAAAGAAATGGTCATTAGATGTTAGAAAATTATGAATAAAGATACAAAATATGACAGCATATACATAAAACATGGAGGAAAGAGCAAAACAAATCTTTTTTAAGAATGTGTTTGAACTCAAATGACCATCAACTTAAAAAGAATGCTATTACTTAGGATGTTATATATGAACCCCATGGTACCACAAACCCCAAAACTACAATAGACATGAAAAAAGAAAAAGAAAGCCAAACATGATGCTACAGAAACTCATCAATCACAAAGAAAGACAGCAAGAGAAAGAACTACAGAGAAGAACTACAAAAACAACCAGAGAAAAAAATGGCAATAAGTACATACCTACCAATAATCAGCTTAAAAAAAAATTTTTTTTAATGTTTATTTACTTTTGAGACAGAGAGAGACAGAGGATGAACGGGGGAGGGTCAGAGAGAGAGAGAGGGAGACACAGAATCTGAAACAGGCTCCAGGCTCTGAGCTGTCAGCACAGAGACCGACGCGGGGCTCGAACTCACGAGCCGTGAGATCATGACCTGAGCCGAAGTCAGACACTTAACCGACTGAGTCACCCAGGCGCCCCTACCAATAATCAGTTTAAATGTAAATAGCCTAAATACTGTAATCAAAAGACATAGGGTGGCAGAATGGATAAAAAAACAAATGCTGTCTACAAGAGACTCACCTCAGACCCCAAAACACATGTAGACTGAAAGTAAAAGGATAGAAAAAATATTCCATGCAAATGGAAGTGGGGGGGGGGGGGAAAGTCCAGGGTAGCAATACTTCTATCAGACAAAATAGACTTTAAAATGAAGACTGTAACAAGAGTCAAAGAAGGCCATTACATACTGATAAAGGGCTTAATCCAATAAGAGGATATGTTGTAAATACCCACACAACCAACATAGGAGCGCCTAAATAAAGCAAATATCAATGGGTAGATCATCCAGGCAGAAAAACAACAAGGAAACACTGGCTTTGAACAACACATTAGACCAGATGGACTTAACAGATATACACAGAACATTCCATCTAAAAATAACAGTATACACATTGTTTTTAAGTGTGCATGAAACATTCTGCAGAGCAGATCACATGTTAGGCCATAAAAACAAAAGTCTCAATAAATTTCAGAAGATTGAAATCCATACCATGCATGTTTTCAACCACAACAGTATGCAACTAGAAATCAATCATTAAAAAACAAACAAACAAACACACAAACACATGGAGGCTAAAGAACACTGCTAAACAACCAATGGGTCAATAAAGAAATCAAAGGGAAAATTTTTAAATACACAGAGAAAAATGAAAATACAATAGTCCAAAACCTTTGGGACGCAGCAAAAACAGTTCTAGGAGGAAAATATAGAGCAATACAAGCCGATCTCAAAAAACAAAAACAAAACAAAAAGAGAAAAAAGGAGAAAGAAAGCAAGCTCAAAAAAAAATCTAACCTTATGCTTAAAAGAACTAGAAAAAGAGAAACAAAGCTCAAGGTGAGTAGAAGGAAGGAATTGGAAGGAAGGTGAGTAGAAGGAAGGAAGAATAAAGACCAGAGCAAAAACAAATGATAGAGAGACTAAGAAAAAAATAGAAAAAAAAATCAATAAAACTAAGAGCTGGTTGTTTGAAAAGATAAACAAAATTGATAAACCCTGAGGCAGACTCATCAAGAAAAAAAAAAGAGAAAGGACCCAAATAAAATCAGAAGCAAAAGAGGAAAAATAAGATCACAGAAATACAGAAGGATTATAAGAAAACACTACAAAAAATTATATAGCAAAAATTATTGGACAAGCTAAAAGAAATGGATAAATTCCTAGAAATGTACAATCTCCTAAAACCAAATCAGGAAGAAAGAACATGTGAACATACCAACTACTAGTAATGAAATTGAATTGGTAATCAAAAATGACCAAAAAATAAAAGTTAAAGACCTGATGGATTCACAGGTGAATTCTACTAAACATTTAAAGAAGAGTTAATACCTATTCTCAATCTATTCTAAACAGAAAAAGGGAAGCTTCCAAATATATTCTGCTAGGCCAGCATTACCCTGATACCAAAACCAGACACACACACGCACACACACCCACACACAAACCCCTACAAGCCAATATCTCAATATCTCTGATGAATATAGATCCAAAAATTCTCAACAAAGTATTAGCAAACTACATTCCACAATACATTAAAAGGGACCACTCACCACGATCTAGTGGGATTTATTCCAAGAATGCAAGGATGATTCATTATTTATAAATCAATCAAAATGATGAACCATATCAACAACACTAAGGATAAAAATCATATGATCTCAATAGATGCAGTAAAAGCATCTGACAAAATTCAACATCCATTCATGATGAAAACTCTCAACGAAGTGGGTTTAGAGGGAACACACCTCAACATAATACAGGCCATATATGAAAACCCACAGCCATCATCATACTCAGTGGTAAAGAACTGAGAGATTTTCCTCTACAATCAGGAACAAAACAAAGATGTCCACTCACCATTGTTATTCAACTAGAAGTCCTAACCATAGCAATCAGACTAGAAAGAGAAATAAGAGGCAATCATATCGATAAGGAAGAAGTGAAACTGTCACTATTTACAGATGACTTGACATAACATAGAAAACCATAAAGGCTCCATCAAAAAACTATTAAAACTAATAAATTTAGGGGCGCCTGTGTGGCTCAGTTGGTTGGACAACCAACTTTGGCTCAGGTCATGATCTTGCACTTTGTGAGTTCGAGCCCTGTGTCAGGCTCTGTGCTGACAGCTCAGAGCCTGGAGCCTGCTTCAGATTCTGTGTCTCCCCCTCTCTCTACCTCCCCTGCTCACACTCTGTGTCTCTCTGTCTCTCAATAATAAATGTTTAAAAAAAAAACTAATAAATTCAGTAAATTTGCAGTATACAAAATATACCAAAATCTGCTACAGTTTTATACACTAATAACAAACTAGCAGAAAGAGATTTTAAGTGAACAACCCCATTTAAAATTGCACCAAAAAGACTAAAATATCTAGGAATACACTTAACCAAGGAGGTGAAAGACCTGTACTCTGAAAACTATAAGGCACTGATGAAAGAAATTACAGATGACAGAAATAAATGGAAAGATATTCCATGTTCATGGAATGGAAGAATTTATATTGTTAAAATGTCCATGCTACCCAAAGCAATCTAAAGATTCAGTACAATCCGTCTCAAAGTACCAAAAGCATTTTTCACAGAACTTGCACAATCCTAAAATTTGTATGAAACAACAAAAGACCCTGAGTAGCCAAAGCAACCTTGAAAAAGAACAAAAGTGGAGGTATCACAGTTCCAAATTTCAAGATATACTACAAAGCTATAATAATTAAAACAGCATGGTACTGGCACAAAAACAGACACATAGATCAATGGGACCAAATAGAGAGCCTGGAAATAAACCCACCATTATATGGTCAATTAATCTATGACAAATTAGGCAAGATTAGGCAATAGGGAAAAGAGAGTATCTTCAACAAATGGTTCTGAGAAAACTGGACCTCTCTAACACCATTCAGAAAAATAAACTCAAAATGGATTAAAGACCTATATGTGAAACTTGAAACCATAAAAATTCTATAAGAGAACATAGGCAGTGATTTCTCTGACATTGGCTGTAACAATATTGTTCTAGACATATCTCCTAAGACAAAGGAAACAAAAACAAGAATAAACTATTGGGCTACATCAAAATAAAAAGCTTTAGTGCAGCAAAGGAAACCAACAATATAACAAGGCAACTTACTACACGGGAGGAGATATTTGCAAATGACTATCTAATAAGGGGTTAATATCCAAAATATATAAGGTATTTATACAACTCAACACCCAAAAAGCAAACAATCTGATTTAAAAATGGGCGAAGATCTGAATAGGCAGTTTTCCAAAGACATACAGATGGCCAACAGACACATAAAAAAAGCTAATCACTAATCATCAGGAAAATGCAAATCAAAACCACAATAAGATACCACTTTCCGTCTGTCAGAATGACTAAAATTAAAAAGGTAAGAAATAACAAAAGTGTTGGCAAGGATGTAGAGAAAATATCATGCACTATGGTGGGAATGTAAATTGGTATAGCCACTGTGGAAAGCAGTATGGAAGTTCCTCAAAAAATTTATAACAGAAATAACATATAATCCAATAACTCCACTACTAGGTATTTACCCAATAAGACCAAAGCACTAATTCAAAAAGATACATGCAGCCTTATGTTCACTGCAACATTATTTACAATAGCCAAGATATGGAAGCAACCTAAGTGTCCATCAATAGAGAAGTGGATAAAGAAGTGGCACACACACACACATTAGAATATTACACCACCAAATAAAAGATGAGGTCATTTGCAACAACATGGATGAAGCTAGAGGGTATTTTGCTAAGTGAACTAAGTCAGACCAAGAGAAAGACAAATATCATATGATTTCACTCATGGGGCACCTAAAAAACAAAACAAATGAATAAACAAAAAGTAGAATCAGACTTATAAATACAGAGAATTAATGGTTGCCAGAGGGAAGGATGGGCAAAATGGGTGAAGGGGTGTAGGAGATACGGACTTACACTTATAAAATGAGTAAGTCATAGGAATAAGTGGCACAGCATAGGGAATATTGTCAATGATATCATAATAGGGATGTATGGTGACAGACTGTAGCTATGTGATAAGCACACCATAATGCATAGAGAAGTTGACTATGTTGTGCATCTGATACTAATGTAACATTGTGTGTCAATTATACTTAAATTTAAAAAATGGTACAAAGGTGTGGTATATACATACAATGGAATATTATTCAGCCATAAAAAGAAATGAATGAAATTCTGATATATGCTGTAACACACATGAAATTTGAAAATTTAATGCCCATAAGAGACTCTTAAAAACTGAGAACAAACTGAGGGTTGATGGGGGGTGGGAGGGAGGGGAAGGTGGGTGATGGGTATTGAGGAGGGCGCCTTTTGGGATGAGCACTGGGTGTTGTATGGAAACCAATTTGACAATAAATTTCATATATTGAAAAAAAAAAAGAAAACGTAATGCCCAGTGAAATAAGCCAGATACAAAAGGACAAACATTGCATGACTCTACTTATATAAGATATCTAGAATAGGCAAAATCATAGAACTAGAAAATAGGCTAGAGGTTACCAGGGACTGAGGGAAACGAGGTATGGAGTATCATTATTTAATGAGCACAGAGTTTGACTGGGGTAATAACAAAGTTTTGGAAATAGGCAGTAGTAATAATGTAACAATGCAAAACACCGTGAACATAATTAATGCCGCTGAATTGTATAGTTAAAAATGGTTGAAATGGCAATTTTTATGTTATATATGTTTTACTAAATAAAAAACGTACCAAGGCCAACAATTTTTTTAAATGTAATTTGATCAAGTCCTCTCATCCTTAAAATCCTTCTGTTTTCCTGACTGCATGCAAGATAATTTCTGTACTCTTTGGTTCAACAGATCTCTTTACCCAGTCCACGTGCATCCCTCAAGTCTCATAGCTCACCCACCTCTGTGTACGCCCTCTGCTTTATTGTGCAAACCACATCTCCTGATTAAAAGAGTGTTATTTCATATTTCGTGCCCTGTGCTTCTGAACAGTTCTTCCTTCTATGTAAAATACCTCCTTTACTCCTGCAGAGAATGGCTCACCTCCATTCTTCATTTACAACTTAGCTTAAGTCAACCTCTGCAGGAAGCTGTCCTTCCCTACTGATCCCAATCTCATTTAAATGCCCAATTGTCTTTGTTGCCAAAGAACCCATGGTGTATGTTATGACAGTTATCATGTGTAATAGTTATCTGTACCTTTCTAATTTGTACACGTTTCTTTTGTCTAATCTGTATTTCTTCCTCCCAGTCTACTGGGTGTCACATAGTAGGTACTCAAGAAATTGTAATGACTACATTCCAGGGAGTCTTCATCCATGACCATTTTAGAGAACCAGCTCTCCAAGAGTGCTGCAAAAATGGTAAACATTCTCATACATTCTTTGTTTAAAAATACCAAGAGTGCTGCAAAAATGGTAAACATTCTCATACATTCTTTGTTTAAAAATACCCAATATTCTGAGGCTCCACCAACGAAATCAACTTCATATCTACCGAACGGCTTTCACACCCTGAGTCTCTGGGAACAATGCTACACAATTAGTATTTTGTAAAACCTATAAAGTACTTTGACATCCATCATTTCATCAGAGGAATGGAATATGGTGGAATGAAAGAAGGATTGGGGCAGAATGGAGAAGCTCTAAGGTAGATAATGAGCAAATCAGTGGGGTGTATACTCTCTTTCGACTCTCTTCCTCTTCACCTTCTTCAAGTAGGAATTATGTCAGGTCGAATTCCAGGACTTACCTGCTGCCACTGGTTGCTGATATTTATTTCTTTGTTGAAAGAAGATAGGTAAAAGGGTACTGAGAAAGCTTTTCCACCTCTCTTTTTTTTTTGTCATGATTCCTGACATGGAAGAAAGGAGGTCTTGGGTCACCTACCCATACATGTTGGGAAATGGACAGCATAATTATCCTCATGTGCTAGAAGTAAGCTACCCTATCCAATTGCAGAGAGACAGGAAACAGTGTAATGAAGAAACTACCACACTAACAATCAGGAATTCTAACTAGTTGTGTAATGTTAGGCAAGTCACTTGATATCTTTGACTCCTGATTTCTTCAGTTTCTAAAATGTGGGCAATTGGCTAATCTTTAGTGTTGTCTTCTGCCAAAAGATCACTATCTGTCAGTATTTCGCATGTTTCTGTTATTTCGCCTACCAATGACCCCATTTCCCCATTCATTCCCCAAACCACTGTAAGGTCTCATCCATGCCCCATATGTGACATAAAACTGTGTTACCTCTAGTGCTCACTGCTCTACTTCAACAGCCACAATCTTATTTGGATCCTAAGAAAGAACAATGGTGCTTATGATTCTGAAGAAAAAGAAAGAACATAAAACTTATAATCAATCACTTCTAGCTTGAGCTGAGTGGGGACTACAAACTGATCAGCAAACAATGCCAGACAGTTACTTGGTCAACTGCAGTTATTTTTTATGACTATTCACATTACTGGGAGAGTATAAGAGAATACAGACAACCTGTAGATAACTTTCAAGTCAATTAGAGGGGGGGCTGGGAAGTACACTGGTACTTACATTTGAATAACACTGATTCTGCTGTCTTGGGAATTTTAGCTAAATTATAAAGTATATTGGGAAAAACAGGCTTAAAAAGAAGTAGAATGTTTCATTATGTTCTCATCTTGTCACCCTACTCAAAAATGTTCCCTTCTTTCATGAAAAACTGTCATCAACTATCATATTTATGCAAAGTACCAGCCTAAAATGGAGTACTCTAGATTGCAATATTTACCTTGCCTTATCAATTTCACCATACAAACCCTAGCTTTGGGGAGTTCATTAAAGAATATTTGGGGGCTGTGAGCTGTATTAATGCAACAAAAGAAACAAGGAGATAGTATCCTCAACATTGGCTTTATTATCTATTTGGCTTAATAAACATGGAAAACAAGAGTTTTATATGATTTAACTGACCACAGATAACCAAGGGCTGGTTATTATATAAATGATGAGTAAGGCAAGAAGCAATGTGGTAATTATTATTTTAAGTGCATGCAGGAAGATGTTCTCTTCATAGTTAAGCAATTCAAATAGGAAGGTAAGTATCTTGATATGACCATAAATGTTAAACAAATTAACCTTATGTTCCTATATCTTTCAAATTCCAGCTGACTCCCCCAGATATCTACTACGCTTCAGAATTCGATGGAAAAGTTCCAGATCAGACAGTAACAGAGGAAGCAATTGGGTGGAGAAATAATTGTCCCCATCCGTATGTCACCATGTAAACTGAAAATCATCAGTGATTTGCAAAGTAATCTTTTTCTTTTTTCCTTAGAATCAAAGATTTCATAAATTCACTTACTGGGATGGGTCTGAATCACTTCCTTTTCGTTTTCTTGGGAGCTCTGTCACATGTGGGCTGAGGGATCCGATAGCTGTTGGTTTTGTCCATGGGCTTACATAACTGGAAACCATGGGAGCAATGCACTCGTTCTTTTCTATCAGCATTCTATCTATGACAGATAAAGCACAATAGGACATCTATCTTTAACATTAACTTCCACTTTATACATATCCCTATCACATTTTAAATGGCTTTACTATCTTGTTATTTTAAAGATATCACCTAAATAACAACATAACATAGAATTAAAGACAAATTACATACACTCAAATATTAGAAATGTATTTGTTAGTCCATATTTTAAAGCTTATTTTCCCCATTTAATTGTAAAAGAATTGTAGAAAGTATAGAAAACATAGAAAAGTAGAAAGGAAGGGGGAAAATCAAATGTCACCATTCTGCTATTGTTAGAATCTATGTTTGTTTTCACTGTCACAAATATATATTATGGTACCAAAAACTTTTTATCTACTGGTTATTTTATTTGCATAGTATCCCAGAAATGAGTTAACAAGGTCAAGGGACATGAATATCTTTAACCCTAAGTAGCTAAATATGACAATAAAATCCTTTTTGTATAAAACGTGGCTTATCAGATGTTTAATAAAATATAAAAATCAAAATCACAGAAATAAAAATAACCTATAGTCCAAAAGTGGGCCTCCCTGAATAACTATAATTCCCTTACTAAAATATAACAAGTTTATATTTATATCTATAAGTTACAACATAGACTGAAAATGTGTAAGTAGTATTAACAAGGAGAATGCAATAACTCTACAATAGTGGCAGATTTTTAATACATCTCTAGCAGTAACCGATAGATCAAGCATTCAAAAACAATGATATTGAAAATTTAATCCACACAATAGGCAAGTTTGGTGTAATAGACATATACAGACCACTATCCCTAGGAGCTTCAAACCCATTGTTTGTTTTGGGTACACATGGAGCATTTATCAAAATTAACAATATACTGGACAAAAAGCAAGTCTCAACAATTTCAAAAGACTATCATACATCAAACATTTAGTGACTTGGTGTAATTATGCTAGACACCTGTAACAAAAAGATAACTAGACAATCCCTGTATCTTTAAAAATTAAAAAATATACCAATAACACCTTCAGATAAGGAAGAATTCAAATATAAAATTATAAAATGTAACTAAATAATAATAATAAAATATTATACATCAAAATACATGGAGATCGTGAAAGCATTACTTAGAAGGAAATTTTAACCTTTATCTTAAGAAATTAGAAAAAGATATGTAAAATCCAAAGAACTAAAAGAAACACAATGCAAACAATTGCACATCAAAAAGCTACACATGGATTCTTCTAAAAGACTGTATCTCTAATAACTCTATGGCAAGATTTTTCAAGAAAGAAAGAGGACGTAAGTAAATATAAGTGAACATGGGTCATAATTTTAGATGGTCTGGAGATTTAAAAGACAGTAAAAATCTCATGAACATTCTTTTCTTTGAAGTTTATTTTGAGAAAGAGAAACGGCATGCACACACACACAGGGGAGGAGCACAGATACGGGGAGAGCAAGAGAATCCCAAACAGGCCCTACACTGTCAGCGTGCAACCCAACACAGGACTCGATCCCACAAACTATGAGAACGTGACCTGCGCCGAAATCAAAAGTCAGTCACGTAACCAACTGAGCCACCCAGATGCCCCTCATGAACAACATTCTAAATATTTGGAATTTTAGATAGAATGAAAAAATTCCTAGAGAATTTTAACCAACAAAAACTGAAGCTAAAAAAAACAAAGACCTGAATATCACTATATCTTTCTTACACAACTATTCCAATATACAGAAAAAGAAGGAATATATTGGCCCCCAACGCTTTTTTAGTGAGGATTTCATAATTTTAAAATTAAAAACCTGACAATGTGAGTACAATAAGAGAAAATTACAGGGTATCTCATTTATGGACAAATACAAAAAATCTTAGTAAAATGTTAGCAAGATTCAGATATGTATAAAAAGAATCACCCAGGATGACCAAGATAGTTTTATTCCAGGAATACAAAACTGGTTTAATATTAATAAATCAATGAATATGATTAACCAGAACAACAGATTAATGGGAAAATGTGATTATCTCAATAGATATAGAAATATTAATGAAGAAATACTGAAAGCGTGTTCTTTAGAATCAGAAACAAGAACACCTTTTACTACTACTCCTTTTCAACACAATAGTAGAAGACTTGCCAGTGTAGTAGGGAAAGAAAAAGAAATACGAGGTTTAACAATTGGGAAGAGGGGCGCCTGGGTGGCGCAGTCGGTTAAGCGTCCGACTTCAGCCAGGTCACGACCTCTCAGTCCGTGAGTTCGAGCCCCGCGGCAGGCTCTGGGCTGATGGCTCCGAGCCTGGAGCCTGTTTCCGATTCTGTGTCTCCCTCTCTCTCTGCCCCTCCCCCGTTCATGCTCTGTCTCTCTCTGTCCCAAAAATAAATAAAAAACGTTGAAAAAAAATTAAAAAAAATAAATTAAAAAAAAAAAAACAATTGGGAAGGAAGACAAATGTTTTTTGCTATTACTGATAAATCATATGACTGAGTATATAGAAAACAGAAAATAATCAACAGATAAATGATTAAAATTAGAAAGTGTAGGGGTGCCTGGGTGGCTCAGTCCGCTGAGCATCTGACTTTGGCTCAGGTCATGATCTCCCCATTCGTGAGTTCAAGCACCACGTCAGGCTCTATGCTGACAGCTCAGAGCCTGGAGCCTGCTTCTAATTCTGTCTCCTGGTCTCTCTGCCCCTCCCTTGCTCCTGCTCTCTCGCTCTCTCTCTCTCTCTCTCTCAAATAAACATAAAACAAAATAAAAAAAAGAAAGTGTAGCAAGTTGGCTATCTATAAGATCAATATATAAAAATCAACTGCCTTTCTATTCACCAGTAATAAAAATATTATTTACAATAAGATACTTAAAAAGACACAATTTACAATAACCTCAAAAAATATACAGCACCTAAAGAAGAAATCTAATAAAAGTGTGTAAGATCTTTAGGGTGACTGGGTGGCTCAGTCAGTTCAAAATAAACAAAAAAGTAAGATCTGTATAAGAAAAATATAAAAATTTATTTAAAACAGTAAAAAACATCCATGTAAATGGGAAGATATGCCATTGGATTGGAGTCCTCCATATCACAAAGTTGTCAATTTTCCTAAAATAGATGTGTAATTGAATTCCTCTCAAAAGACTTTTTTCTGGTAGAATTTCACAAACAATATAAAATGTATATGGAAGTGCAGTGGGTCATGAATAGACAAGGGAAGGTGGAAGGACTTGCTGTATCAAGTATCAGGACATTAATAAAGCTATAGTAATTAAAGTATAGACAAACCAAAGGAAAAGTAGAGAGGGCCCAGACACGTATAAATGGACATCTGCTAAATGTCTGAGGTGGCATTTCAGGTCAATGTGGGGAAAACAGCTTTTTAGTAATTGGTCCTAGGCCAAGTGGTTTTCTCTATGGAAAAGAATAAACCTGGACCCCCTACCTTATACCAAATATAAAACCCAATTCCAGCTGGAGTAAAGACCTAAATATAAAAGGTAAAAATGTAACAGAAAAGACTCTAAAGGAGAGACAGTATTTTATTGGTGGGGAAAGAACTTTCCAAAACATAAAAAGAAACACCAATAAAGACTGATCAATCTTCTTAAAATTAAGTTAATGTTGATCAAAAGATAACTATAAAGAAAATGAAACCACAAGCCACAAACTGAGAGAAGATATGTGTTACACATATAAACAACAAAGGGTTAATATCTAGACTGTCTAAAGAATGCCTTTGCATCAACAAGAAAAAGCAACAACACAGTAGAAAACTGGATAAAAGACTAACAAGCACTTCATAAAAGAATTCCAATTGTCAATACACAAATGGAAAGATAACTCAATCTCATTAGCAATTAGGAAGAGCCAGAGTAAACAGTGGTGATCTACCCATCCCATGGCTACAATGGAAAAGTTTGAGGACACCAGATGTAGGTGACGATGTGGAGCAATGAAAGGTTGATGCTTTGCTAAGTGGGGATGTAAATCGCTACAACCGCTTTGGAAGCCACTTTTGTTATTACCTAATAAATTGAATATTGCATATAACATATGATTCAGCATTCCAGGTCTAGGTACATAGTGAAACTCCATGCATATGAGGAGACACGTACAAGCACTGCTTGTAGCTGAATAACAAAAACAAAAACCTGAGAAAACTGGAAGCTAAATTTCCATTGACAGAAATATAAACTGTTTAGCTACTAAATGAAATATTAACAGCAGTAACAATGAATGAAGTACTGATATCAACATGGATGAATCTCAAACTAGTAATGCTGGGCCAAAAAAAGTGACAGATAAAAAACCTATAGCATGTTTTTTTAAAAAAAAAATTATATAAAGTTTAAAAATAGGTAAAACTAATTTTTTTTTTTTTTTTTTAGCAATACCTACAGAGGTTGCCACACTATATAGAAAAGCAAAGGAACACTTAACACAAAAGTCAGAATTCTCTTTGGGAGAAGAGAAGGTGCATCTGGATTCAATTACTAAAGGACACACAGGGGCATCTAAGGAATTTGTGTTCTATTTCTTAACCTGGGTGTGAGTTCAGATTTTTTTTTTAATTTCTTAAACTACGTATATAATTTTTACAAACCTCTATAGGTTACAGTATATCTCACAATAAAGAAGTGGGGAGAGGGGCAACCTGGGTGGCTCAGTCGGCTGAGTGTCTGACTTCAGCTCAGGTCATGATTTCATGGTCGTGTGAGTTCGAGTCCCACATCGGGCTTGCTGCTGCCGGCCTGTCAGCACAGAGCCCACTTTGAATCTTCTGTCCCCCTCTCTCTGCCCCTCCCCCCACTTGCGCTCTCTCAAAAATAAATAAACATTAAAAACAAAAAAACAAAAAAAGAAGTGGGGAGAATAATTTTATCAATGATTGTTGGCCACTTGGGAATTAAGTTTCTGATTTTTGGTCTTGCAAGACTTCTAGGCTTGGACTCTCTTAATGGGAACGATTCAGGATCACCAGATACACATGAGATTAATTATGATTTCAGCTACCAGACTTCAATCTGATGGACTTTGAATGGCAGAACACCATCTGTCTCCACAGAAAATGTCGTGAGTTTCTTACAATAAGTGACAAATCAAGGGGAAAAATTCACCAACTATGAACCATGGTTTATACCAGACCCTTCCATCCACCTCCAGCCTCCAACACACTCAAGCAAGCACATGGTTTCCCTCACATAAGTTCAAAACAAAGATATTTTTGCCTCTCATTCTAGGAAACATGATCTTCATATTTCAATCCTACTGCCTTACTAACTTTTAAAATAAGAAATGGACCATCTTTAGACTGGCAGAATAATATTCTTCTTTTCACAAAATCAAAATCTAAACCACTGAGGGTCTTTAGTTGTATGTTCCCTAACGAGTGGGGGAGTACTGCCCCCTAATTAGCTATGTCCCATCAAATTTGGCTATGTCAGTAGAAGTGAATTCAAAACAGAGGGCTTTCTGTAAACAAAAGGAAAATATGGGTTAGTGGGACTAATTAGTTCTGGATGAAAAGATCACACAGATTTTTGTTAAAAGGTGACTCACAATTTAAAGAGTGAAGATTTCATTTTTAACCTCCCAGTTTACTTTCAGCCTCTCATTTAGAAGATGAGACCATGCGTTGAGGAACTGAAAGTTAATTCTGCTTTTGTTGAACCCATTTTGAAGGCGTATCCTTCAATATTTTGATATTGTCTTTCCTCACCAAATTGTTACCTCTCAATGGCGAAGATAATATATGTTATTTTTTTCAAGAAAAATAACATTTATACATTTCTATAATACTATTTTCCTATTAAAAAAATTTTTTGCATATAGTTGACGATGTGACATTATAGGTACACAACATAATAATTTAACATCTCTATACGTCATGCTATGCTCACCACAAGTGTCACTACCATCTGTCACCATACAATGCTATTACAATACCATTGACTATATCCCCTGTGTTGTACTTTTTATTTCTGTGACTTATTCATTCCATACCTGGAAGCCTGTACTCCCTACTCCTCTTCACCCATTTTGCCCATCCCCCCAACTGCCTCCTCTCTGGCACAGCCATCAGTTTGTTCACTGTATTTATAGGTTTATTTTTGTTTATTCATTTATTTTGTTTTTTAGGTCTGCAAGAGTGAAATTATATGGTATATATCTTTCTCAATCTATTTCACTTAGCATAATACCCTCTAGGTCCATCCATATTGTCACAAATGGGAAGATCTCATCCTTTTTTATGGCTGAGTAATATTTGTGTGTGTGTGTGTGTGTGTGTGTGTGTGTGTGTGTGTGTATTCACCACATCTTCCTTATCCATTCATCTATCAGTGGACACTTAGGTTGCTTCCATGTCTCGGCTATTGTAAATAATATTGCAGTAAACATAGGGGTGCATATATCTCTTTGATCAGTGTTTTCATTTTCTTTGGGTAAGGACCCAGTACTGAAATTATTGTATCAGATGATATTTCTGTTTTTAATTTTTTCAGGAACCTCCATACTGTTTTCCACAGTGATTGTACCAATGTTCCCACCAACACTGCATGAGGGTTCCTTTTTCTTCACATCCTCACTAACGCTTGTTATTTTTTGTCTTTTGATTTAGCCATTCCAACAGGTGTGAGGTGATATCTCATTGTGATTTTGATTTGCATTTCCCTGATGATTAATGATGCTGAGCATCTTTTCACCTGTCTGTCGGCCACCTGTATATCTTTGGAAAAATGTCTGCTCATGTACTGTAAGAGTGCTAATAATACTGACTCCGTCTTTGGCCCTCCATCTTGTTCATGTTTGCTCAAGGGCCTCTCTTGGGGCTATGTGTTCCGGGCCACTTGGATATTAATATACATACCTTAGACATGCCTGCCAAGACTAGGATGGTGGGAAGGCTTGTTTCAGCCTCTCATTAATCTGTTAGAGATAACATAGACTTCCTTCTTTCCTGATGTACAGGTGGTGCCACAAGATCTAACTAAAAGGTAGCTGTCAGTTAAGTGCATGAAAGCCTTCTGAGGTGTGTGCGAGCCCTTTCATCTCACTACAGTGCCCTCCCGCATATCCCCTCACTCTATAAAATCTGTGGACTAAGGTCTGGACTTTGTGAAGAATAGCTATGCGGACTGCATGGATCATCCTCCTCCCAATTCCCCCTATGTCAGTTAAGTTACCCTGAATAAGACTGTGTAAACTGTATGGCATCGCCTGCTTCATTTTCCAGTTTCAAAGTGCCTTCTCAGTTTGGGGGATACGTTACTGTCCCTCCCCCACTTTCTAATAGCCCCTCTGCCAATGTTTTAACTGGATTGTTGGTGTTTTTGATGTTGAGTTGGGTAATACGTGTTATTTAACACTCAATAAAATAATTCAGAATTTAGGGGTACCTGGGTGGCTCGGTCGGTTAAGCGTCTGACTCTTGGTTTTGGCTCAGATCATGATCTCACGGGTCGTGAGATTGAGCTCCCTGCTCAGGCTCTGCGCTGACAGCATGGAGCCTGTTGGGATTCTCTCTCTCCCTCTCTCTTTCTCAAAATAAATAAGTAAACTTAAAAATGTGACATTAGCATTTTATCTCACTCCGTCCTACATGCATCTCCCTGGTGATGGTCATCAATCTAACAATATTTTTAATGTTTAGCATTTAGTATCAGTTCCTCAAAGATGAAATAAATTGGGGGGAAATGGGCAGCTGTTTGGGAATCATAAGTAGGGGAGAGCAAGCAGCCATTTGGTTCAGGCTCATAGTTATAAAGGGATCAAATTTAGAATGTGATATTGTGCTTGAAAGAAAATACACATACACACAGGCACACACACGTTCACAGAATGCAATGGCAGGATGGAAAAATTATATTTTTCATACAACTTAAAAACTTTTGTCCCACTACCTATTTTCAGTGCAGTAGTGTGCTATGTTAAAATTTACATAAAATTTAAATTATCCTATGAATAATTTTGTGTTAAAAATAATTTGTGCAATATAAACATTTGCTTCTTAATTTCTGAGGATCCATGCCCCCAAAACTGTTTTAGTCTGGTTTATCCACTACAAATTGTTTATTCAGGACAGGGGAGGGGAGGGAGAAACAAGTCATTTAACACATCTGAGACTATTTCTTTAAAATGGAAGTAGGTAGGGGTGCCTGGGTGGCTCAGTCAGTTGAGCATCCGATTTTGGCTCAGGTCAGGATCTCGCAGTCCGTGATTTTGAGCCCCACATCAGGCTCTGTGCTGACAGCTCGGAGCCTAGAGCCTACTTCGGATTCTGTGTCTCCCTCTCTCTCTCTGCCCCTCCCCGGCTTGTGCACTGTCTCTCTCTCAAAAATAATAAATAAGCATTAAAAATTTTTTTTAAATAAAATAAAACAGAAGTAATTTCCTGCAAATTTCATTTGTTTGTTTGGGTGAATCAACAACGTATTTGAAATCTGTTTGAAATGAACAGTGATGCTAAGTAACTAGTCCAGCAAAAGAGTCCATAGTAATGAGCCATAGTGATGCATAAGGTGTCCATCAAGAAAAGGCACTGAGTTCAATGCCTCTTAATTTTTAATTAAAAAGTGTTTTAAAAAATTAAAAATAATTTTTAAAAATGTTAAACTTTTAATTTTGAAGTAATTTCATACCCATAAAAATAATGCAAAGAACCCCCATACACCCTTTAATCAGATTCCCCAAATGACAATATCTTACTTAACCCCAAGACCAGGAATACTCACATTTTGCTAATCGCCCTGCTAATATCCTTTTGCTGGTTCAGGTTGAATCCTGGGTCACATGGCACATTTGGTGTCTTCAGTTTCCTTTCATATTTTTTTTAGTTTATTTTGAGAGAGAGAGAAAGTGCGAGCATGAGCAGGGGAAGGGCAGAGAGAGACAGAGAGAGAATCCTAAGCAGGCTCCGCACTATCAGCACAGAGCCCAACATGGGGCTGGACTGCACGAACCTCAAGATCATGACCTAAGCTGAAACCAAGAGTTGGTTGCCTAACCAACTAAGCCACCCAGGAACCCCTTCAGTTTCCTTTACATTTTAACATTTCCTCAGTCTTCTTCTGTCCCTGAGGTTTTTGAAAGTTACTGGCCAGTTGTGTAGAATGTCACCCAGTTTGTCTAATACTCCCTTATGACTAAATTCAGGTTATGCACTTTTGCCAAGGATGCCACAAAAGTGATGCTGTGTCCTTCTCGGTGCTAAAAGCCTGCACTTTTCAATGTTATTGCTTCTGGTACTTTTTATTGTTTCAATAAGATTCTGCTCTTCGGGATTCCAAAAGGTGTTCAGCTCATAGAATCCACAAAAGAGGCAAAAGAAAGATTTTTGGGATCCACAGTAAGCTCCAGGACTGGAAAGTTTCGAGGACCACATCATCTCATCTCCCCAAATCCTAGGACAGTGCCTGACACATAATAATAGGGTTTGTTGAAAGAATGAACTGCGTTTCATTTCATTACCCCTAGACATTCAAAAGAGAATCTGAAAGAGATGTGAAATCAGAACTAACAGATTCACCTTCCTGGACTGCCAGAAATGATAAAATTCCCACAGTAAGGAATATGCAGTTCCCCACGGTACTATTTCACAAATGAGCAGGCCTCCTTCCTACCAATACTTCATTCTGTTTTATTTCTGACAGAGGGAAAAATACACTTGATTGTCCATTGGAATAAAGGTACTGTGTAATATGGGATTTGGCAGTCTGAAGTCGCTTTCTAGAACAAGAAGTAATTATTTTATAGGTTTGTGGTAACACATCATAATGAAAATCAAAAACTGTTTATCACGGACTTCTACTGAAAGATGCTTAGTCACTACTGGATAAAGTACTACTTGGCACTATTAAGAATAATACCATCGGGGCACCTGGGTGGCTCAGTCGGTTGGGCGTCTGACTTCGGCTCAGGTCATGATCTCATGGCTCGTGAGTTCGAGCCCTGCATCGGGCTCTGTGCTGATAGCTCAGAGCCTGGAGCCTACTTCGGATTCTGTGTCTCCCTCTCTCTCTGCCCCTCCCCTGCTCACACTCTGTCTCTCCCTCTCTCTCTCAAAAATAAACATTAAAGTTTTTTAAAGAATAATACCATCTGTAGACAGTACTATACACAAATCATGAAAAAGCTTTTGTTGAATGACATATCAGATAAAGGGTTAGTATCCAAAATCTATAACTTATTAAACTCAACACCAAAAAAATAATCCAAGGAGAAATAGGCAAAAGACATGAATACTTTTCCAAAGAAAGACATCCAGATGTGTCTAAATTAAAACCACAATGAGATACCACCTCACACCAGTCAGAATGGCTAAAATCAACAATTCAGGCAACAACAGATGTTGGCGAGGATGTGGAAAAAGAGCGTCTCTTTTGCACTGCTGGTGGGAATGCAAGCTAGTGTATCTACTCTGGAAAACAATATGGAGGTTCCTCAAAAAGTCAAAAATAGAACTACCCTATGACCCAGCAATTGTACTACTAGGTATTTATCCAAGCGATACAGGTATGCTGTTTCGAAGGCGCACATGCACCCCCATGTTTATAGCAGCGCTATCAACAATGGCCAAAGTATGGAAAGGGCCAAAGTAAAGTCCATCAACAGATGAATGGATACAGAAGATGTGGTATATAGGGGCGCCTGGGAGGCCCAGTCGGTGTCGGACTTTAGCTCAGGTCATGATCCTGTGGTTCGTGAATTTAAGCCCCACATTGGGCTCTATGCTGACAGCTCAGAGCCTGGAGCCTGCTTCAGATTCTATGTCTCCCTCTCTCTCTCTGCCCCTCCCCCACTCACACTCTATCTCTCAAGAATAAACATTAAAACAACTAAAAATTAAGAAATAAAATAAAATAAATGTGGTATACTCACACACACACACACACACACACACACACACACACACACACACAATGGAGTATTGCTCAGCAATCAAAAAGAATGAAATCTTGCCATTTGCAACAATGTGGATGGAACTAGAGGGTATTATGCTAAGCTTTAAGATACAAAACATGAACATAAAGGAAGGGAAGCAAAAATAATATAAAAACAGGGAGGGGGACAAAACATAAGAGACTCTTAAATACAGAGAACAAACAGAGGGTTGCTGTAGGGCTTGTGGGTGGGGGGATGGGCTAAATGGGTAAGGGGCATTAAAAAAGACACTTGTTGGGATGAGCACTGGATATTATACATAGGGGATGAATCACTGGACTCTATTCCTGAAATCATTGTTGCACTATATGCTAACTAACTTGGATGTAAATTAAAAATAAATTTAAAAAACAAATAAAAACCAAAGCTTTTGCTCAACAGAGATTAAAAATATTCTATTAATGGGTCTCCCCTGGGGCTCATTTGGTTAAGTGTCCAACACTTGATTTTGGCTCAGGTCATGATCTCACTGTTAGTAGATCGAGCCCTATGTCAGGCTCTACACTGACAGAGTGGAGCCTGCTTGGGATTCTCTCTCTCCCTGTCTCTCTGCCCCTCCCCCACTCATGCTCGCTCTCTCTCAAAATAGACAAACATTTAAAAAATATTCTATTATTTCATACTATTTATTAAGAGCTTAATGTAGGTGGGGGATATATTTTAAAAGGTTAAGATTTAGTACTTCCTGTCAAGAAGCTTATGATCCTAAATACGTTTGTGCAAATGGGGGTGTATAGACATAAACCAAACACAGAATGAAGTTAGATCTAGATGCAGGTACAAGTTTATGCTGCAAGAACACAGAAGGAAGAGCATCTAATTCTGTTTGGGGGAAGGGAATAATGCTTAAAAGCATGTTTTCAGGCTAAGAGAACATTATGAACAGGTGGCAATTCAGTAAAATTCTATGCCGTCATTAACAACGTTTCGTTATTCAATCAATGAATACCTATCAGAGTCAAGTTTTAGAAAACGCACCTCCTGGTACAAGTCTGATGGATAAAATTGGGCTTTTTCAAAATAAATTTTACCTTCTCACATATGAAACAAAATGCACACTAAATTGCCCTATCTGACCAGAAACCAGATCCCTAGACCATCATTCACCATGCAGAATGCAGATTGCCTAGAAAATTCAAAATAAGGATGAGGCTTAGATTTACTGAGATTTCATGAAAGCCCCTCAAGATTTATTTATCTATGAATTCTGACCACGCCTAGAGGAGGCAGGAAAGAGTCTCTCAGTGACCTCCTTTCCTGTGTTGTCAATCCCGACAGCCAGCCAAACCCTGAGGAAGAGCGGGTATTTAGCCACATTAGTCTCTGAAGCCAGCCAACTATCCTGCTTAAAATAAAGGGTGGATATTAAGGTACAGGGGCTTAAATGTGTCGTTTTCCAAATTTCCATCTGTTCTCTCAGACAGAATGTGTCGACAGACCCTTCACACTGTAACTGTTTTTGAACTCAATTTCAGACCCCAACACATACCCTACTATTATAGAAAAATTGCACCCATTATCGTTTTCCTGTGATTTCAGCCTCCGTGACCTTGGGAGAAGAGGAGAATTTGAATTTTGATTTAAAAGCAGGGTTTTTACCTGGGTCTACCTACAAGGAGAAAAATGAAGGAAACCATATGGATGCCCAGACAAGGTCTTCTGATAGAGATATTTTGCATCCACTAATAAATTGGCATCCTGCTTTTCTATGCCAAAAAAACTGACATTTAATGTCTCTTCCTATGATAATAGGGTTGTACTGGTGGCATCTCCACTATTCCTTTCTGTTTGTTGAAAAGTGCAGCATCTTTGGCGAATGGGTGTGGCTTGGGTGAAGGAAGACCAAGAAGCAATTCTAAGTGATATTTCAGGAAAGTTTATTTTCTCGTGGCTCCGTCCAGTTACTGCATTTGAAACAAAGCTTTACTCGGCATTTGCCCCTGTGAAAAATAATAACGGGAAACCTCACTAAAATGGAGTCACTAACATGGATTAAAATCCACTAAAAGTCACAAAACATGGATTAACAGTCACTAAAATGGAGATTGAGCTGGGATGCTCTGACGCCCTGGCACTCCTCAACTGCAGACCCAATAGGAAGAGACGGGCCTTGCACCTGGATGCTACTTTTCTATCCTCCCCCAACAAGCCAGTCAATGAGAGACAGTCACAGTCGGGCCAATGAGAAGCCACTCCACTGCCAGCTTCAGTTCACTCCAATGGACTTTTGTTTACAACAGCCTTCACGACTTCCCTCTTTCCTCTAGAAAAGTGCATGCCTCTCCTTTATTCTTGAGAGTTGCCCTCGGTTTTCTGGCAGCCTGCTTGTCCCAGCTTGTAATTCTCCTTTATTCCTGAGTAAACCCATCTTTTGCTAATAAAATAACTGGCAGTTTTATTTTTAAGGTTAACACTCCAGGGCACCTGGGTGGCTCAGTGGTCAAGCTTCCAACTTCGGCTCAGGTCATAATCTCACGGTTGGTGAGTTTGAGCCGAGCGTCTGCTCTCAGCACAGAGCCAGCTTTGGATCCTTGGTCCCTGTCTCTCTCTCGGCCCCTCCCCCTCCCAAAAATAAATAAACTTTAAAAAAAAAGTTAACATTCCATTATTCAATCTAAAGTGAGAGGGCTTCGAATTTTTAATGTGACCTAAGAAACAGGTTGAAAACGTTAACTCTTATTCAGTCGCCACATTGCCCTGCTGCCTGGGTATCTGGCCCCTTTGCACAGACATTTTTTTCAATCCTTGTAGCTTTTCCATAGAAATTTCTTACATCTATCATCATTTGTAAGGTTGGAGAGTCATAGCTTCAGCTATCTGACAGGTTTCCCAAAGTGAAGGCTTTGATACTGTCACATAGATAATCTCAAAAGCTAGCTGCTCCCCCATCACTTCCCTTTCCCTCTGCCCAGCCCGCACTTCCTTACATAACACAGCAAGGAGAGCGCTCTTTCTTGAGTGGATGGACACAATATATTGGGGCAATTTGAGGAAGAAATAAGTGGATATAATTTTTCCTTTAAAATCTATTTGGACGGGGGCGGGGGGGGGGGGGTCGGTATACAGACGAATGTTTGTGTCTCCCCCCACATTCATATGTTAAAATCTAATCCCCAAAGTGATCCTGTTTAGAGGTGGGGCCTTTGGGAGGTATTTAAGTTATGAGGGTGGAGCCCTCTTGAATGGAATTACTGCCCTTATCTAGAGGCCAGAGAGCTAGCTCATTCTCTCTGCAGTTGGCAGTTTGCAAACAGAAAAGCATCCTCTCCAGAACCTAACCGTGCTGAAACCCTCAGACTTCCAGTCTACAGAATTACAAGAAATAAGCTTCTGTTGATAAAAAATAAAATAAAATAAAAATATTGTTTATGAGGTTTATGAACATGAAAAATGCTTGTGCAATGTTTTTTTAAAAAGCAGGATGAAAGGCACAGAGACTATGTAAAACAAGATACAAAGAAAATGTATATTCAGGGGAGAAAAAAGCCTGGAAAGAGACACAGTGAAATGTTTTCAGGTGTTTTGTCTAAATGGCCAATCAAATGATTTTTTTTTCCTCTCTACTTTTGTATATTGTTCCAAATACAGAAAATATACAATATACTTATTGTTATAAGACATAAAACTGAGAAAGAAAAGGGCATATATATGGACTACTGGGGAATAACAAGTACATTAGTACGACCTGACATCGTGTGAAACATTAGGAAATCAAGCTGGAAAAGTAGATTGCACTAGTTCATGGAGGACCCTGCATGTCCCACTGACAGAATCAGAGCTTTATTTCCAGGTAGCAGAGAGCTAATGAAGTTACCTAGCACTGCATCTCAGCCCATTTCTTGGGCCAGTCCTCATAAGGCAGCAGGTACATCTGTACTGTTTACCTTACTAGGAATTAGTCTTCCTGTTAAAAAGCTACAACTTTCACTCTAATGCATTCTACCTTTGCCCAACCTGAATGGCTGGTTTCTTACCTGGGTTCCTATTTATTTCTGTAATGAGGCTTGTGCTCGGAGCCGTACTCTGAACCCTTTCCAGCTGGGCTGGGAAAATAAGGCTTTGATGCCAAGCACAGACAGAGAAAGCCAAAACCCTTTCATATGGAGCATAGCAGGATTCCACCCGTGGATCAACCACCACGTATCTCAGACATGCTGTTGTAAAATCACAGAAGGATCAATGTCTCCTATGTAATGAGGAAATTTTATTCTTTTGGCCATGACTTCAAAAGTAGCAAGAATATCTAAAAGGTAAGTCCTAAGGATGGTTCTTAAGATGACATCGTGTTAGGGGAGGATGGCTCAGATACGGTGAGAAAGAAACCCAGGTAGAAGACCCTGGGGCAAAGTCTAACTACCTCAGACTTCATAAATGAAAATGTAGTTAGCCTTATTTTCTCTGTTAATTTTTATTTTAAGACTCTGTTAATTTCTTTGAGTTCCAACTAGTACAGGGGAAACCACATACTCCTAGATTCCACGGATGCAGAGCTTTTGCTGGCATGTGATTTTGTCCATGATTACACAATAGCTGCAGAACCAAAGCAGAGGAAATAGACAATTTTACTTGCCCAAGGCCAGTCCCTTGCCAGGGAAGTATGCAGAAAGTCAGAGGACAAATGAGTAAGTGATGTCCACATCACAGTAAAATGGTCCATCACGGAGTACAGCCTGGGTAGGAAAGCAAAAGACAACTCAGAAGAAGCTGAAAAAAATAGGCAGGTGGTTGGAACGTTTGCATAAGTGGGAGAGGGTCAAAATAGGAGACTATAATCAGCAGGGAGAAGTTCAGACTTTGGGATTCAAGGCTCTACATAAAAGGTGCCCACAGGGGTGCCGTAGTGAAGACAGAGTATGTGGGAAGAGAGAAGAAAGACCAAAGTTACCCAGGATGGCATTAGGGAATGGACAGGAGAGAAAAATGTCTAAGAATATACAGAGGTAACATCCTGAAGAGAAACAGATGATTAAAATGAGGACAGAAGGGGCGACTGGGTGGCTCAGTCGGTTGGGCATCCGACTTCGGCTCAGGTCATGATCTCACTGCTGGTGGGTTCGAGCCCCACGTCGGGCTCTGTGCTGACAGCTCAGAGCTTGGAGCCTGCTTTGGATTCTGTGTCTCCCTCTCTCTCTGCCCCTCCCCTGCTCATGCTCTGTCTCTCTGTCTCAAAAATAAAAACATTTAAAAAATTAAAATGAGGACAGAAAAGGGTGAAATAAGCCGAAAACCTACATGAAAATAATTGACAGTGGGGAATAATTTCTTAAGATGGCAACGAGGCTCAGATAATTCCAACCTCACTTCCTGGTTCCGAAATACACAAGAGAATGGGTAGCTTCCACAATTCCCTTATGATCAGTACCTTCAAATTTGGGCTGATCACATTACAAATAACCAGGGAATTACTGAAGTGAAAAAAGAGATACTTTTCCCCTTTCAAACTGATTAATCCTGATAAATTGTTATACTGGCAAAGGAGCCTTGGAGAAGAAGAGGTAAGAATAGAGACACTCTCGTAGTTTCATAGACTTCTGGTGGGAATGACAATGGATATAACCTTTCTAAAAGGCCATTTCCATCCTTTGATCCAGAAATTCTATGTCTTTGAGTTTATCCTAAAATTATTAAAGATGCACATAAGGGCTTTTATGCATAGATATTTGTTAAAACATTACAACAGTGTAAACCTGAAAACAACCTAAAGGTATCAACAAAGCATCAACTAAAAAACTAAATGTAATCATGGGATGGACTTCTTTGCAGCCTTTAAATAGTGTTTTCAAATGATTTATGAAATGGTAAATACTATACACAATATTAAATTTCACATGTTTTGTGTTCTTTATTGCTTTAAAATATAGTATATGAATAGGAGATTTGGGGTCCAGTAAAGCCAACAGATCAGGAAGTGATGCGAACAAAATGGCAGAACTCTCACAGTTCCCAAGAGGAGGGGCAGGCACACCATTGGAGGTATGGGGAAGCACCGGGGTCAGTCAGGTGGCAGAGGGAAAGAGAGGGTGTCTGTGAGCAAGAGTCATTATTGTGTTATTTTGTGGGGGAGAACAGGTGGACAGGCTAAACAGCCTTAGGATTGGCTAGTTTGAGAAATTTCAGCAGGCCATGGACAAAGGGAGTGTCTCTAGCTGTCTGTTAGCTGGCCCAGGAGCAGTCAGGACACCTGGATAGTAGTCCAGAGTGTGAGATCTGAAAGAAAGGAGGTCGTTGGGATGGAGCCTCTGGATAGGTTGGTCTGAATTGGAAAAGTACACACATAGGCAAATTGTTTACTATCTCCAGAAATGGATTAATCCTGGGAGAAGCAGTCTCCATATCTCAAAGCATCTGAATACAGAAAATTAAAAATATGGTTAAACATTTATATTTTCCTTAATTTAACATTTGAAAGTAAAAGTTTTTTTAATTTTCTGTGACTAACACGTTACTTTTTAATTCAGGAAAAAAAAAAAAAAAAACCATACCACAAAAGTTCTGTGTTATTCACGAGCCTTGGGCATTTCCTTGAAAGGATAAATGTATACAAAATTAAAGAGTCATGTGTGCAACCCTTATATTGTTTTTTAAACCCAAAGAACAAATACGAACTGCTGATACTGTGAACTTAATGTTGCTTAAGATACGAGAACATACTGAGCCACTTTCACAGAACATTTAATGTTTTCCTAAAGAGAAGGGACAGAGAGTTTCTAATCAACTGCACAGGATTCCAGACTGACTCTTGTCCTAAACTGTATGTGAAAGATCTGTTGGCAAAGTATTCAAGTGAGTTAAGAGAAAACTTTCCACAGGAGTCACCTGCCTATAGAGAATCTGTTTATGGATGAGGGGGAGGGGTAAGTGTATGGATTTCAGAAAGTGGCAGCCACATGACTTCAATCACCTCTACATGCCACACTGGATAACTGATTGAAAGCATTAGTGAGGTGCCATGTTTAATGCTTTCTAACTGTGACATTACAGCCCACAAAGGGCTGTTTTTTGTGGCGAGGAACAGCCCCTACTCTGCCAAAGGCACCTGCTTTTTCACGGGGAGGAAGTAGATCCTGAAAACCTTTACTGATTGCTGAGCACTCTTCTCCTAAAGGCAGAACTTCCTGACTGTATGGACTTCATAAAATATCCACCAAGGATCCTAACTCAAGTTGAAGTCCCTGTTGCAGTAACATTGTTCCACATACAACATGAGTAGCCCACCACCTCCGCCGACCGTGGGACAGGGAACAGTGACACGGCACTGGGCACAGCAAGCACATGTTTGTCCGAGCCCCCTCGACTCACCAGGTGGCTCTAGGTAAGGTGCTTCACCTCTCTGTGCTTTCCTCAGCTGTGAAATAAAGGCTGATACAGACTAGACTTACCTTACAGAGCTTCTGTAAAGAAAAAGAATGAGGTCAATGTTGAATCCTTTTAGAATCTGTGAAGTTCGTTGGATGAAGTGTGTTATCGGGTACTACATTACTTATTTATCCGAGTTGAGAATAATGGGCTCCTGGCAAGGTAGAAACCCAAACGGACACGGATGTGCATCTATCTCCATCCTCATGCAAATGATCAGATGAAACGATGGTGTAACTGTTAAAGATAAATAACTAAGGTCCCAGTCAAATTAAGGGTCAGGCTGTCTGTGGAGCTAGAGTAAATATGAAATATAGTGCCAGATAATTCAGATTTCCACATGAAAATCCTATCTAATAGTAAAAAAATTAATTTCTCCTACACCTTCGGAAGAAGGAAATGCGAGACATTAATGACTAATCATATACTTAATTCAAAACTGTGATCACTGCTTGGGTTAAAAGCCGTGTGCAATGAGACTATTCAATATGCAAACAACTAGCAGTGTGATTATTGCCCAACAGATTTAATTATTTCCTTCTATTATGGCTCTCCACTGAATTTAAGATGACCTGTAATATAAAGTCTTGCATAGCATAGCACAGCCTGGCTACCGGCCTCATCCCATGCTGCTCTCTTATTCATGAGCCAGGCAACAGCCACAGGGCACTAGGTGACACTCCCCAGTCATACCGCATTCCCTCATGGCTCTGCCTCCCTGGGCCTATTCCTCCCTTGCCTGGAATGCCCTATTCCCAAATCAGAGTAACATAAGCTCTCCTGTCAAGACATAGGTCAGATGTTAACTCCTACAAGAAGCCTTCTCCAACCACTGCCCCCAAACCCGCCACCTGACCGAGGCCCCTTTTAGGTAATATGGTGACACTTTGCAATTGATGCCATCATTGAACTTATCCCACTTCACTGTAATTATCTTCTTACTAGCCAGTCTCCCTCATTAGACACAACTTCTTGAGGGCAGGGGCCATATTTGTATTTCCAGTTTAACCCAATCCCTGACACATCACCCACACTCAATAATTGGGGCAACGATGGATTGTTCCAGAACTAGTATTAGGTCAATTCCTAACTGTTCATAATATATTAAATCTATATTTCTACCTACTTATCAAAATAAATTTCTAATGAATGAGTTCAATGTAGAGAAATCATAAAAGTATAAGAAAAAATATGTGAGTATTTACATAATCTTAAAGTGAGGCCTTCTGAAGGGTGAGCCCAAAGGTAAAAGCCATGAAAGAAATTACTACAATAAAAAGTTAAAATTTCTGTATTCAAAAACCACCATAAGATTAATACATATAAAAGAAACTGGAGAAAGGCTTCTCCAAAGCTGCTCTTTGCAGTCCACCCTTCCCTTTACTACCAACCCCAGGCAGAGTGACTTCACTGTTACCTAACCATTTGTTGGCATTTTCTAGACTTTATAAATAGAACATGATATACGCCCTCCTGAGTTGGCTTCTTTTCCCCATAATGAGTTTGAGATTCATCCATGTTGTTGAACATATTCGTAGTTTACTCCTTTTTATTCCTTACTCCTTTAGGACATTTGACATTTTATCAATTTAATTCATCTGCTCATGGCCATTTGGCTTGTTTCCAATTCTTGGTTATTGTAAACGAACATTCAGGTACAAGTCTTTGTGTAGACAAATGTTCTCATTTGTGTTTAGTAAGTACTGAGATGTAGAATGACTAGCTTTTAAGACAGGTCTGTGTTTCACTTTTTGAAAAACTGCCAAACTGTGTCCCTAAGGGTTTTGTGTCATTTCCACCAGCTGTGTAGGAGGGTTTCAGTTTGCTTCATATTCTCAGCAAAAAGGGACATTGTCAGCCTTAATTTGATCCATTCAAATGAAAGCATTGTGCCATCTCACTGTAATTCATATGATTTCATGACATTTCAATTATTTGAAAAGTTTACTCCTTGGATGACCAAAATATCTCTCTGTAATTTTTAACCATCAATCCTATGTCTAAAAAGTCTAACAAGTTTTCAGTTCAGCTGGGGAATTGTACAGGGAATTGTGTTAGAAGCCAGAGAGGATGCAAAGATGAATACATCATGGTGTTTGCTCTCAAGTATCTCAGTCTCACAAGTAAAGCAATAACCCAACTACAAGCTAGAACAGAATTGTCTTTGGAAGAGTTTGGGTCACAACATCCTATAAAGACTTCATGAAGGAGGTGTCATCTGAGATAGTCTGTGTATTGTAGAACTCCTCAAACTTTGGCTGAAAACCACAATATCGCACACTTTTGTCCTAAATCCTTCTCTTCCCTAAACCGGACCATGTGACTCCCTCAAACATCACCCATAGGATGCCCTGTCGTGAGCTTGGTTGTTCTGCACATACTTAAACTAAAAAAATCCTTTGACGTGTGGTGTGATCAGAACAGAACACCCAGGAGTTGTCTAGCCCACAGAGAAGACAGAACTCTTATTGATAATGTTTTGCCTATACTTTCATTATTTATAGGACTACATTAGTTCTTATTTCATATATTGGACCTTTACTTTATATAAATGAATGAATAAACAGTGTAATTTTAGAACTGTAACTGGTGTTACAGATGGTCTAATATAACTCTGTTTTCAAGAAAGAAAAAGATTTCCACAGTTGATTAAGTTCTTTGTCCTTTATCATACAGCCAGAAATTGATGGAGAAGGGACAGACCTTTGAGTCTTCTGACTCCCCAACAGGGCTTTCTTTGAGTAAATCCAAATCTGTCTTTGCTTCAGGTTGTTGTTAAGCCACATCTTTACTTTTCACACATCTGCAGTTTTTCTTTTTTATACTTAGATACTGGCCCTTTTTTTGGCTGTTAAGTTTAATCTTCTTTGGCACCACCCTAACAGCATCTTTTTGGATTCAGATTATATCTAACAAATTGACTAAGCCTCCTCAAAATATGCCATTTGCAAAAGTGACCAGCATGACATTTACATTGTCAAACCAAATGTCTGGCTGGTGTGTTGAACAAAAAATCCAAAGAGAGAACAGTGGGAAATTTACTCACTCTGATGAAATACAGCGTAGGCAGAGTGAGAGCCCAAGTAAGAGTTACAGTGGATAGCAAAATGTTGACACTAGGGAAGAGCTCTGAATGGTTGGAATGGACTCAGAGAATCACTCAACAGATGGGAAAACTGACCTATTTGGGTTGGGGACGGTGGTCTGGGAGTAAGACTGTGAACCATGCACAGTTGTCAGAGAGCCTCGGGGGTTAAGCTGTGCTAGCTGCTTGGATTGTTGGGCCTCATGTCTTAAAGTGAACTTGGGAACTGCTACAGTCCATAGGAATGATGTCGCTAGCATTGAATGCCACACAGGGAAGTGGGTGGGCCATGTTCCTCAATGCCTCAAGATTGTGCACTTTTATTCCCTGGTACGCCTGAACATTGCCCTTTCCCAATTTTGTCCCTCCCCGCCATTTCACCACAATGCCAACAGCACTCCAGCCTTGGGTTAATACCTGATAGAACTCCCAGGATACACAGAGGCTCTGTTAGATTTTCAGTTCCATGAAACAGACGTCTTTTGGGTCAATGCCACCTTCCCAGCCCCACAATGCGGTGCTTGCTTCATAGTAGCTTGATGAATATGTACTGTTGGAACAATATGCAGGACACGATAGGATCACAGCTGACAAGTTCTGCTCACCAGGTGACTATCCCAACAGGGGAATACACCAGCTCTTTCCTACCACATCTTTTCTACCTGGTTGTGCTACAAACTGGAGAACAGGCTTTTTGGTTCTTTCTGGGGTTTGAAAGTCATAAACTTCCTATCTCTCTCATATTCAACTGGTCTGTGTTCCACTCTGAACACTGTGCCCTCATAACCAGAAATGGAGAGCCTTAGTATATACTGTGCAAGAGGTCCAGGGCACCTGTGCATTTTAAGGTTATGTTTAGTACACACTCCAGTAGGAGGAATATAAGCAAATCCATATCCTAACTCATACATGCTCTGGAATATATAAGCCTTTGCACTGGGCAAGCCTGGGAATCACTGGCCCCTCCTTACTAGTAGAAGGGATGTGTCACATAGATAACCAGATCCTCGCCGGTTCATTTTAAGCCTTAAAGGACATGGCCCACTCACTTGCCTGTGTGACATTCAATGCCAAAGCTGTCATTCCTATAGACTATAAATGGTTCCTAAGTTCATTTATTTGTTCACATGTTGTTTCTTATTGATGGGTTGGGGAACTGAAACATTTTCCTAGCTAAATTTCTATTTATTATTTGATTCTACTATATTTAAGTATTGCCTCTTATGTATCTGTTTTGATCTAGGAAAAAAAACTACTTTTGATCTTAAGATAAAGATCACTATAAAATTTTTGAAGAAAATCCTAAAAAGATACCTGTTTTCTTAATTTACAATAGTACCTAAAGAGGAGGAAAAAGGAACAAAAGAAGTCATTTTGTCAAATAAATAAATATATAAATAAAAGAAAAAGAAGCAAAACTTAAATACAACAGCCTCTTCCGGAGAAACGGTTCTCAAGTATGTCCACTTTCAATCACTACAGAAATTCAAAAAGAACAAAATACACTTAGAATGAATTTTCATGCCACAGAAGGCAGTCCTCTGTCCGACTAGCTTTTAGCAAGCAAGGTGGGGCCTTTTTGGAGAAAATAGTTGGAATAGTGACTGATACATTGAGGAAGGCTGTAAACATAGTGTGTCCAGATTTCAGTAAGACACTTTTTCAGAGATGGAGAGTAGTGAGCTACTTGAAGACTCCATTACAACCTTGAGGTTTAAAAAAAAAAAAAAAAAAAAAAAGATGGATGAGAAGTTTGAGGCAAGAGCACCAGTTAGGAAGCCAACCACTGCAGTGAAGCAGAATGATCAGGAAAGTGACAAAAAGTGGGATTGAGTCACTTTTGTAGGTGAGACCACAGCCACCAATGTCACCCACCCCCCACTACCACCACCACGACAAACAGAATAATCTTTTATTGAATCTTTACATGCAAGGCACTATGCATGCCCTTTGCCTACCTACATTCTTTGATGCAGTCCTCACAACAACCTTACAGTGGTGGTTTAGCAAATGAGGAATCAGACTCAGAGAAGTGAAGTAACTTGCTGTGATAGTCTTTGTGCCGGGTCAGCTTGGCCAGGCTAGGATCCTCAGTTACCCAAACACTGATCTAAGTGTTGCCAGGGAGGTATTTTGTAGATGTGATTAAAGTCCATAGTCAGTTGACCTTAATAAGGGAGATTATTCTAGATAATCCGGGTGGGTATGATTTAATCAGTTGAAAGGCCTTAATAGAACGGAGGCTTCCCTGAAGAGAAGGAAACTGCCCACCTACAGCTGCTTCAGCCTGTGCCCGAGAGGTCCAGCCTGCCTTTCCTAACAGCCTGCCCTGTGGATCCCAGTCAGCCCCCACAGTTGCATAAGCCAATTCCTTGCAACAAATCTCTTAATAGACACATCTCCTACTGGTTCTGTTCCTCTGGTTGAACCCAAATTGATACACATGCCAAAGATCACACAATAATTAGGTGAAAGAGTTCAGATCCTCTCAAAGCGAAAAGCAGGCCACTATTCCACATTCCCTCCCAATAGAAGTTCAGCTTTGGATATCAGCACTTAACAGATATGGCAGCACATCCAAAAATCTAGCAAGCATTGAAGGAAAGGTTAAAAGGTTAAAGCTCTAGAGGCCAGTCTATACTAAGCTTTTGAAATGGGGCCAAGGGGTAGTCGAAACACCCATTATGACTATAAGGAAATCAGTCATAGAAAACCACTCAGTTGTGATACAGAATATAATCAGAGTGATATAAACATTGAAGACTTATTCCCTATGACTATTCTGGAAAAGGTCAACATTTCATAGGCATTATAACCTAATCCAGGTATAGGCAAAAGCAAGGGAGTAGAGTTCATCAGAAACAGGAAAGTCCTCTAACTTGTTCCGGACTGGATTGATCCTCATGCATAAAAAGAATACAGTGTTCAGCATTTTGAATGTCAACATGTTTTTCCAAAAAGCAGAAAAACATATTTAGATTTGGATGGTCTATACCCACATCATCGTTACACTTGGGAAAATACAATTCCTGCAGCTGATGAGTAAACAGAACAATGATGCATGCTATTATCATGATTAATGTTAATCTGGCATGATTGGATACGCCAAATGCCCCACAGAAAACCTATAAAAGATACAATGGTTACAGTTTAAGGAAGATGGTGGAATAGGAGGATCCCGAGCTCACCTCCTGCCGCAGACATAACAAGGCAACAACTACGTATAATGCAGCTCACTTTGAAAACAACCGGAAGCCTAGCAGAGCAGATCTCCCGCAGCCAAAGAAGTAAAGAAAAGGCCACGTCAAGAAGGACAGGAGGGGAAAGGATGCAGCAGAGAATGAAACCACTGGTGTGGCAGAGACCCACAAGCAGGAGGGACATCACAGGCACAGAGGTGCTCCCAAGGTAGCAAGGGGATCAAGCCCCACATTGGGCACTTCCAGCCCTGAGACCTGCACCAGGACAAGCCCTCATAACATCTGGCTTTGAAAACCAGCAGGGCTTAACTCAGGAGAGATGGACAGCTATAGGAAACTGAGACTCCACTCTTAGTATCACTCAGTCCAAGACCCAGCACAGAAACAACTGTTTGAAAAGTACCTGGGTTATACACAAAGGAGACTCACTGACTAACTTCAGGCATGCGTGCCAGAGGGGCGGGGATCTGTGGGAGCTCTCTCTGGGAATGGAAGTACTGGTAGGCACCATTTTTCTTGCCCTACTTCAGTCTAGCTGGCCAGAAGCTTGTGGGAGCCAGTTCTTATACTTTCCATTACCATACTGGCACCACTTGCCCTGCTCTACCAACCCACTCACCCCAGCCGGCACTCCTGCAAAGGGGCTCCTGCCTTGCAACACCGGGTAGACAGCCTCTGTCAGGTCCAGCACCTCTCCAGGAGGAGACACTTGCCAGGGAGAAGGAAGCCAGCCCTGCCCACCAGCATGCCTGTAGAGGTCACAGCCCTCTACTGGGCCCCACAGATGCCTTTTACAGAAGGTCACTACTTTCAAGACCAGATGTAGCTGACATACCTAATACATAGTAATAAACACAGAGAGCCAGAAAAAATAAGGAGACACAGGAATATGGTCCTGATGAGAGAATAAGACAAATCTTAAAAAAAAAAAAAAAAAAAAAGAACTAAACAAAATGGAGACAAGCAATCTACCTAATAAAGAGTTCAAAGAAACAGTAAAAAAGATGTTCACCAGATGAGAGGAGTGTGTGAATTCAGTGAGAACTTTAAGAAACTGATAGAAAATATAAAAAATAACCAGTCAGAGCTGATAAATACAATAATTGAAATGAAAAACACACTAGAGGAAACCTGCATCAGACTACAGGATGTAGAAGAACAGACCAGCTATCTGGAAGACAAGCTAAGGGAAAGCATCCAAGCTGAACAACAAAATAGATAGATACATAGATAGATAGATAGATAACACATATGAATTTAAAATAGAAGATAGGTTAAAGGACCCTCAGGGCAACATGAAGTACACCAACATCTGCATTACAGGAGGCCAGAAGGAGAACAGATTGAGAAACGGGCAGAAAATATACTTAAAGAAATAACTGTTGAAAACTCCCCTAAACTTTGGAGAAGCGAAAACATATCCAAGTTCAGGAAGCACAGAAAGCCCTCAATACCAAGACACATAATAATTTTTTTTATTAACTTTTTTTTTTAATCTACATCCAAATTAGTTAGCATATAGTGCAACAATGATTTCAGGAGTAGAGTCCTTAATGTCCCTTACCCATTTAGCCCATCCCCCCTCCCACAACCCCTCCAGTAACCCTCAGTTTGTTCTCCATGAGTCTCTTCTGTTTTGTCCCCCTCCCTGTTTTTATATTATTTTTGTTTCCCTTCCCTTATGTTCATCTATTTTGTCTCTTAAAGTCCTCATATGAGTGAAGTCATATGATTTTTGTCTTTCTCTGACTGACTCATTTCACTTAGCATAATACCCTCCAGTTCCATCCATGTAGTTGCAAATGGTAAGATTTCACTCTTTTTGATTGCCAAGTAATACTCCATTGTATATATATATACACCACACCTTCTTTATCCATTCATCCATCGATGGACATTTGGGCTCTTTCCATACTTTGGCTATTGTCGATAGTGCTGCTGTAAACATGGGGGTGCATGTGTCCCTTTGAAACAGCACACCTGTATCACGTGGATAAATGCCTAGTATGCAATTGCTGGGTTGTAGGGTGGTTGGTTGTATTTTCAATTTTTTGAGAAACCTCCATACTGTTTTCCAGAGTGGCTGCCCCAGTTTGCATTCCCACCAGCAGTGCAAAAGAGATCCTCTTTCTCCACATCCTCACCGACATCTGTTGTTCCCTGAGTTGTTAATGTGAGCCATTTTGATAGGTATGAGGTGGTATCTCATTGTGGTTTTGATTTGTATTTCCCTGATGATGAGTGATGTTGAGCATTTTCTCATGTGTCGGTTGGCCATCTGGACGTCTTCTTTGGAGAAGCCAAGACACATAATTATTAAAATGTCAAAAATTAAAGAGAGAATCTTCAAAGAAGAGAAAAAGCAAATGGTTAAGAACAAGGGAAACTCCATAAGGCAATCAGCTGGTTTTTTAGCAGAAACTTCACAGGCCAGAAGACAGTGGCATGATACATTCAAAGTACTGAAAGAGGGGAAAAAACAAACAAAAAAACCAAAAACCTTTCAACCAAGGATACTGCACCTGCCAAGATTATTCAGAATTGAAGGAGAGATAAGAGTTTCTCAGACAAATAAAAGTTAAAGGAGTTTATCATCACTAAACTAGACTTCCAAGAAATGTTTAAGGGACTTCTCAAAGGCAGGAAAAAAAAGAACATAACTAGAGGTAAGAACATTATAAAAGGAAAAAAATTCACTGGTCACAGCAAACATATAGCAAAGGTAGTAGATCAATCACTTATAAAACTAGTATAAAAGCTAAAACAAAAGTAGTAAAATTAGAGTTCTGGTTCAAGGTGACAACGTAGGAAGACTCTGAACTCACCTCCTCCAGGGAACACACCAAATTACACCTATTAATAGAACAATTCTTCCTGAAGAAGAACTGAGGGCTGACTGAAGAGCTACTGAACAAAGATAGAGAGAATGGCAAGAGAACAGGAAGAGAGAGACACGGTAACAAAGAGAACCCCCACCCCAACACCGTGAACAGAAGTGGGGAGAGAGACAGCACTGAGGAACTGGGAACAGACCCCTCTGTCCCTGGGGGCACAGAAAAGCCACAGTTTAAAAGAGGAACCAGCATATCGGAGGGACTGCTCTAGAAATCTGCCAAGAGGTGGAGGAGCTCTGGAACACTCTCCAGGTCAGAGAGACTGAAGGACACAGTTGTGTTCCCCCCTTAACAGCCTAGACTGGAGCAGGATCTGGATACCATAATGGGTGAGCTTACCCATTATCTGAGTGAGCTTACAACTTGAGCGAGCCCAGAGTCCACAAGCCCACACCCTAATCACACTGGGGCACAGAGAAAGAAGCCAGGTTTAAAAGGAGCTGTGGGAATACTCTCTCCCCCCTCCACCTTAAAAGCCAAAACCGGAGCAGGGTCTGGACATCATAACAGGTGGGTTCATATGCCATAATTAGCAGGTCGTGATGCCATAACTGGTGGGTCAGATCATCACGGAAAGCTTGTGACCTCAGGAAGCCCAGATCCACAAGCCCACACCAGCCCGCTGGTGCTGGGACACAGAAAAAAAGCCATGGTTTAAAAGGGAAGAAGAACTATGGGAACATTTTCTCCCCTCCACCCTAAAAGTGCAGACCAGGGCAGGTTCTGGACGCCAAAAGGGGCAGGTCCAGATGCCACAACTGGTGGATCCAGTCATCACAGGGAGCTTGTGACCTCAGGCAAGCCCAGGGTCCTCAAGCACACACCAGCACCAGTCACACTGCGGCACAAGAAAAAAAAAAGCGACAGTTTAAAGGTGCAAAGGGACCGCGGCACTCTCCACCTTAAAAGCACACACTGAGCAGTGTCTAGCTCAAGGAGCTTGAAACATCAGGAAGCCCAGGATCCGCAAGCCCACACCAGCTGCCCTGTGCTGTTGGGACACCAAAAACAGGCCATGGTTTTGTGTTTCTCTGGTTTGTTTTTATTTTGTATTCTTTAATTTTTATTTTATTATGTTTTTTTCTTTTTAAAATTCCTCTTCTTTTGTTTTACTTTTGGTCAGTTTTGTTTTTCTTGTTTTTTTCCCTTTCTTCCTCTTTTCTTTTCTTTTAATGTTTTATTTATTTTTGAGAGAGAGAAAGAGCGAGCGAGCAAGCAGGCAAGGGGCAGAGAAAGAGGGAGACACAGAATCCGAAGCAGGCTCCAGGCTCTGAGCTGTCAGCACAGAGCCTGACGTGGGGCTCAAACTCCCAAACTGGGAGATCATGACCTGAGCCGAAGTTGGACACTCAACCGACTGAGCCAGGCACCCCTCTTCTCCTCTTTTATTTTCTTTCACTTTTTCTTTTTTCTCTTTTTCATTTTTTGTTTTATATTTCTCTTTTACTATTAATCTTTCTTTATTCTTTCTGTAAAAAGGGACAAAAGTTTAAGAGATTAAGTAGCTCCAGACTTCAGGTTATACTGTAAAGCTGTAGTAATCAAAACTGTATGGTGCTGGCACAAAAATAGACACATAGATCAGTAGAACAGAACAAAGACCCAGAAATACACCCATGATTATATGGTCTGTTAATCTTTCACAAAGGAGGAAAGAATATGCATGGGGAAAAAGTCTCTTCAACAAATGGTGTTGGGAAAGCTGGACAGCTATCTGCAAAAGAATGAAACAAGAGACAAGAAAAACCTCAATCTAACCTTACACCTAAGGGGACTAGAAAAGAAGAACAAATAAAGCTCAAGGTGAGTAAAAGAAAGGAAATAAAAATCAGAGCAGAAATAAATTAGGTAGAGACAGACAGACAGACAGAAAGAAATCATTGAAACCAAGATCTGGTTCTTTGAAAAGATAAAAGAGAAAAAACCTTAGCTAGACTCATGAAGAAAAAAAGAGAAAGGACTCAAGTAAATAAAATCAGAAATAGGAGAAGTAACAATTGACACCATAGAAATAAAAGGATTATAAGAGAAGAAAATGTAAAAATATATGTCAATGAACTGGACAATCTATAAGAAATCAATTCCTAGAAACATAAATCTTCCAAAACTGAACCAGGAAGACATAGATAACTTAAACATACCTATTACAAGTAATTAAATTGAATTGGTAACCAAAAACTACCAAAACATAAAAGTGCAGGACCAGAGGACTTCACAGGTCAATTTTACCAAATATTTAAAGAACAGTTAATACCTATTCTCCTTAAGCCATTCCAAAAAATAGAAGAAGGAAAGCTTCCAAATACATTTTACAAGGTCAGCATTACCCTGATACCAAAATCAAAGTCATCACAAAAAACAAAACTACAGGCCAATATCTCTGTTAAGCATACATGCAAAAATTCTCTACAAAATATTAGCAAATTGCATTCAACAATACATAAAAAAAAAATCATTTACCATGATCAGGTAGGATTTATTCTCAGGATGCAAGAATGGTTTAATATTCACAAATCAATCAACATCATACACCACATCAACAAAACAAAGGATAAAAATTATATTGTCATCTAAATAGATGCTGAAAAAGTATTTGACGATATTCAATGCCGCTTCATGATAAAAACTCTCAACAAAATGGGTTTAGAGGGAACACACCTGAACATAAAAAAGGTCATATTTGGAAGACCCTCAGCTAAGATCATACTCAACAGTGAAACACTGAGATATTTTCCTCTAAGATCAGGAACAAGACAAGGATGTCCACTCTCACCATTTTTATTCAACATAGTACTGAAGGTCCTAGACACAGCAATCGGACAAGAAAAAGAAATAAGAACATCTATACTGGTAAGGAAGAAGGCAAACTGTCACTATTTGCAGACGACATGATACTATACATAGAAAATCCTAAAGACTCCCCTAAAAAACTATAGGGAGTAGTTAACAAGCTCAGTAAGGTTGCACGATACAAAATACCCAGAAATTGGTAGCATTTCTATACAGTAACAACAATTGTAGAAAGAGAAACTTAAAAAACAACACCATTGAGAGAGGGAAGATGGCGGTGTAGGAGGACGCTGGGCTCACTGTGCGTCCTGCTGATCACTTAGATTCCACCTACACCTGCCTAAATAACCCAGAAAACTGCCAGAGGATTAGCAGAACGGAGTCTCCGGAGCCAAGCGCAGACGAGAGGCCCACGGAAGAGGGTAGGAAGGGCGGCGAGGCGGTGCGCCCTCCACGGACTGGCGGGAGGGAGCCGGGGCGGAGGGGCGGCTCGCCGGCCAAGCAGAGCCCCGAGTCTGGCTGGCAAAAGCGGAGAGGCCTGACAGACTGTGTTCCCACAGCAAGCGCGACTTAGCGTCTGGGAGGTCATAAGTTAACAGCTCTGCTCAGAAAGCGGGAAGGCTGGAGGACAAAGGGAGGGAGAGCTGCTGAGCCCCCGGACGGCAGAGCTCAGCTTGGCGGGGAACAAAGGCGCCAGCGCCATCTCCCCCGCCCATCCCCCAGCCAAAATCCCAAAGGGAACCAGTTCCTGCCAGGGAACTTGCTCGCTCCGCGCAAACACCCAACTCTGTGCTTCTGCAGAGCCAAACCTCCGGCAGCGGATCTGACTCCCTCCTGCTGCCACAGGGCCCCTCCTGAAGTGGATCACCTAAGGAGAAGCGAGCTAAGCCTGCCCCTCCTGCCCCCGTGCACCTTGCCTACCCGCTAATACGCCAGATCCCCAGCACTACAAGCCTGGCAGTGTGCAAGTAGCCCAGACGGGCCACGCCACCCCACAGTGAATCCCGCCCCTAGGAGAGGGGAAGAGAAGGCACACACCAGTCTGACTGTGGCCCCAGAGGTGGGCTGGGGGCAGACATCAGGTCAGACTGCGGCCCCGCCCACCAACTCCAGTTATACACCACAGCACAGGGGAAGTGCCCTGCAGGTCCTCACCACTCCAGGGACTCTCCAAAATGACCAAACGGAAGAATTCCCCTCAGAAGAATCTCCAGGAAATAACAAGAGCTAATGAACTGATCAAAAAGGATTTAAATAATATAAAAGAAAGTGAATTTAGAATAATAGTCATAAAATTAATCACTGGGCTTGAAAACAGTATACAGGACAGCAGAGAATCTCTTGCCACAGAGATCAAGGGACTAAGGAACAGTCACGAGGAGCTGAAAAACGCTTTAAACGAAATGCAAAACAAAATGGAAACGACGACAGCTCGGATTGAAGAGGCAGAGGAGGGAATAGGTGAACTAGAAGATAAAGTTACGGAAAAAGAGGAAGCTGAGAGAGAGAGAGATAAAAAAATCCAGGAGTATGAGGGAAAAATTAGAGAACTAAGTGATACACTAAAAAGAAATAACATACGCATAATTGGTATCCCAGAGGAGGAAGAGAGAGGGAAAGGTGCTGAAGGGGTACTTGAAGAAATTATAGCTGAGAACTTCCCTGAACTGGGGAAGGAAAAAGGCATTGAAATCCAAGAGGCACAGAGAACTCCCTTCAGACGTAACTTGAATCGATCTTCTGCACGACATATCATAGTCAAACTGGCAAAATACAAGGATAAAGAGAAAATTCTGAAAGCAGCAAGGGATAAACGTGCCCTCACATCTAAAGGGAGACCTATAAGACTCGTGACTGATCTCTCTTTTGAAACTTGGCAGGCCAGAAAGGCTTGGCACGATATCTTCAGTGTGCTAAACAGAAAAAATATGCAGCCGAGAATCCTTTATCCAGCAAGTCTGTCATTTAGAATAGAAGGAGAGATAAAGGTCTTCCCAAACAAACAAAAACTGAAGGAATTTGTCACCACGAAACCAGCCCTACAAGAGATCCTAAGGGGGATCCTGTGAGACAAAGTACCAGAGACATCACTACAAGCATAAAACATACAGACATCACAATGACTCTAAACCCGTGTCTTTCTATAATAACACTGAATGTAAATGGATTAAATGCGCCAACCAAAAGACATAGGCTATCAGAATGGATAAAAAACAAGACCCATCTATTTGCTGTCTACAAGAGACTTGTTTTAGATCTGAGGACACCTTTAGATTGAGAGTGAGGGGATGGAGAACTATTTATCATGCTACTGGAAGCCAAAAGAAAGCTGGAGTAGCCATACTTATATCAGACAATCTAGACTTTAAATTAAAGGCTGTAACAAGAGATGAAGAAGGGCATTATATAATAATCACAGGGTCTATCCATCAGGAAGAGCTAACAATTATAAATGTCTATGTGTCGAATACCGGAGCCCCCAAATATATAAAACAATTACTCATAAACATAAGCAACCTTATTGATAAGAATGTGGTCATTGCAGGGGACTTTAACACCCCACTTACAGAAATGGATAGATCATCTAGACACACGGTTAATAAAGAAACAAGGGCCCTGAATGATACATTGGATCAGATGGACTTGACAGATATATTTAGAACTCTGCATCCCAAAACAATAGAATATACTTTCTTCTCGAGTGCACATGGAACATTCTCTAAGATAGATCATATACTGGGTCACAAAACAGCCCTTAATAAGTTTACAAGAATTGAAATTATACCATGCATACTTTCAGACCACAATGCTATGAAGCTTGAAATCAACCACAGGAAAAAGTCTGGAAAACCTCCAAAAGCATGGAGGTTAAAGAACACCCTACTAACGAATGAGTGGGTCAACCAGGCAATTAGAGAAGAAATTAAAAAATAGATGGAAACAAACGAAAATGAAAATACAACAATCCAAACGCTTTGGGATGCAGCGAAGGCAGTCCTGAGAGGAAAATACATTGCAATCCAGGCCTATCTCAAGAAACAAGAAAAATCCCGAATACAAAATCTAACAGCACACCTAAAGGAAATAGAAGCAGAACAGCAAAGGCAGCCTAAACCCAGCAGAAGAAGAGAAATAATAAAGATCAGAGCAGAAATAAACAATATAGAACCTAAAAAAACTGTAGAGCAGATCAACGAAACCAAGAGTTGGTTTTTTGAAAAAATAAACAAAATTGACAAACCTCTAGCCAGGCTTCTCAAAAAGAAAAGGGAGATGACCCAAATAGATAAAATCATGAATGAAAATGGAATGATTACAACCAATCCCTCAGAGATACAAACAATTATCAGGGAATACTATGAAAAATTATATGCCAACAAATTGGACAACCTGGAAGAAATGGACAAATTCCTAAACACCCACACTCTTCCAAAACTCAATCAGGAGGAAATAGAAAGCTTGAACAGACCCATAACCAGCGAAGAAATTGAATCAGTTTTCAAAAATCTCCCAACAAATAAGAGTCCAGGACCAGATGACTTCCCAGGGGAGTTCTACCAGACGTTTAAAGCAGAGATAATACCTATCCTTCTCAAGCTATTCCAAGAAATAGAAAGGGAAGGAAAACTTCCAGACTCATTCTATGAAGCCAGTATTACTTTGATTCCTAAACCAGACAGAGACCCAGTAAAAAAAGAGAACTACAGGCCAATATCCCTGATGAATATGGATGGAAATATTCTCAATAAGATACTAGCAAATCGAATTCAACGGCATATAAAAAGAATTCTTCACCATGATCAAGTGGGATTCATTCCTGGGATGCAGGGCTGGTTCAACATTCGCAAATCAATCAACGTGATACATCACATTAACAAAAAAAAAGAGAAGAACCATATGATCCTGTCAATCGATGCAGAAAAGGCCTTTGACAAAATCCAGCATCCTTTCTTAATAAAAACCCTTGAGAAAGTCGGGATAGAAGGAACATACTTAAAGATCATAAAAGCCATTTATGAAAAGCCCACAGCTAACATCATCCTCAATGGGGAAAAACTGAGAGCTTTTTCCCTGAGATCAGGAACACGACAGGGATGCCCACTCTCACCGCTGTTGTTTAACATAGTGCTGGAAGTTCTAGCATCAGCAATCAGACAACAAAAGGAAATCAAAGGCATCAAAATTGGCAAAGATGAAGTCAAGCTTTCGCTTTTTGCAGATGACACGATATTATACACGGAAAATCCGACAGACTCCACCAAAAGTCTGCTAGAACTGATACATGAATTCAGCAAAGTTGCAGGATACAAAATCAATGTACAGAAATCAGTTGCATTCTTATACACTAACAATGAAGCAACAGAAAGACAAATAAAGAAACTGATCCCATTCACAATTGCACCAAGAAGCATAAAATACCTAGGAATAAATCTAACCAAAGATGTAAAAGATCTGTATGCTGAAAACTATAGAAAGCTTATGAAGGTAATTGAAGAAGATATAAAGAAATGGAAAGACATTCCCTGCTCATGGATTGGAAGAATAAATATTGTCAAAATGTCAATACTACCCAAAGCTATCTACACATTCAATGCAATCCCAATCAAAATTGCACCAGCATTCTTCTCGAAACTAGGACAAGCAATCCTAAAATTCATATGGAACCACAAAAGGCCCCGAATAGCCAAAGTAATTTTGAAGAAGACCAAAGCAGGAGGCATCACAATCCCAGACTTTAGCCTCTACTACAAAGCTGTCATCATCAAGACAGCATGGTATTGGCACAAAAACAGACACATAGACCAATGGAATAGAATAGAAACCCCAGAACTAGACCCACAAACGTATGGCCAACTCATCTTTGACAAAGCAGGAAAGAACATCCAATGGAAAAAAGACAGTCTCTTTAACAAATGGTGCTGGGAGAACTGGACAGCAACATGCAGAAGGTTGAAACTAGATCACTTTCTCACACGATTCACAAAAATAAACTCAAAATGGATAAAGGACCTGAATGTGAGACAGGAAACCATCAAAACCTTAGAGGAGAAAGCAGGAAAAGACCTCTCTGACCTCAGCCGTAGCAATCTCTTACTCGACACATCCCCAAAGGCAAGGGAATTAAAAGCAAAAGTGAATTACTGGGACCTTATGAAGATAAAAAGCTTCTGCACAGCAAAGGAAACAACCAACAAAACTAAAAGGCAACCAACGGAATGGGAAAAGATATTTGCAAATGACATATCGGACAAACGAAATGCAAAGGGCTAGTATCCAAAATCTATAAAGAGCTCACCAAACTCCACACCCGAAAAACAAATAACCCAGTGAAGAAATGGGCAGAAAACATGAATAGACACTTCTCTAAAGAAGACATCCGGATGGCCAACAGGCACATGAAAAGATGTTCAACGTCGTTCCTTATCAAGGAAATACAAATCAAAACCACACTCAGATATCACCTCATGCCAGTCAGAGTGGCCAAAATGAACAAATCAGGAGACTATAGATGCTGGAGAGGATGTGGAGAAACGGGAACACTCTTGCACTGTTGGTGGGAATGCAAATTGGTGCAGCCGCTCTGGAAAGCAGTGTGGAGGTTCCTCAGAAAATTAAAAATAGACCTACCCTATGACCCAGCAATAGCACTGCTAGGAATTTACCCAAGGGATACAGGAGTACTGATGCATAGGGGCACTTGTACCCCAATGTTTATAGCAGCACTCTCAACAATAGCCAAATGATGGAAAGAGCCTAAATGTCCATCAACTGATGAATGGATAAAGAAATTGTGGTTTATATACACAATGGAATACTACGTGGCAATGAGAAAGAATGAAATATGGCCTTTTGTAGCAACGTGGATGGAAATGGAGAGTGTGATGCTAAGTGAAATAAGCCATACAGAGAAAGACAGATACCATATGGTTTCACTCTTATGTGGATCCTGAGAAACTTAACAGAAACCCATGGGGGAGGGGAAGGAAAAAAAAAAAAAAAAAGAGGTTAGAGTGGGAGAGAGCCAAAGCATAAGAGACTGTTAAAAACTGAGAACAAACTGAGGGTTGATGGGGGGTGGGAGGGACGGGAGGGTGGGTGGTGGGTATTGAGGAGGGCACCTTTTGGGATGAGCACTGGGTGTTGTATGGAAACCAATTTGACAGTAAATTTCATATATTAAAAAAATAATAAAAATTAAAAAAAATAATAAAAAAAACACCATTTACAATTGCACCAAAAAAGAATAAAATACATAGGAATTAACTTGACCAAAGAGGTGAAACACCTGTACTCTGAAAACTATAAAATACGGATGAAAGAAACTGAAAATGACACAAACAAATGGAAAGATAGTTCATGCTTATGGATTGGAAGAATACTGTCAAAATGTTCACGTTACTCAAAGAAATCTATAGATTCAATAAATCTCTATCAAAATACCAACAGCATTTTCCACAAAACTAGAACAAATAAAACTAAAATGTATATGGAACCACAGAAGACCTGAAATAGCCAAAGCAATTTTGATAAAGAATAATGAAGCTAGAGATATCACAATTTCAAGATACACTACAAAACTGTAGTAATCAAAACAGTATGGTATTGGCACAAAAACAGACACATAGATCAATAGAACAGAACAGAAACCACAGAAATAAACAGACATTTATCTGGTCAATTAATCTATTAAAAAGGAGGCAAGAATGCACAATGGGGAAAAAGAGAGTCTTTTCAATAAATGGTGCCGGGAAAACTAGACAGCTACATGTAAAAGAATGAAAGTGGTCCACTTACTAACACTATACAGAAAAATAAACTCAAAATGGATTAAAGGCCTAAATATAAGACCTGAAAGCATAAAAATCCTAGAAGAGAACATAGGCAGTAATTTCTCTGACATTAGCCATAGCAATATTTTTCTACACATGTCTCATAAGGCAAAGGAAACAAGCAAAAATAAGCTATTGGGAGTACATCAAAATAAGAAGCTTTTGCATAGAAAAGAAAACAACAAAACTAAAAGAAAATCTACTGAATGGGAGATCTTTGCAAATGATATATCCAATGATGAGTTAATATCTAAAATATATAAGGAAATTATATAACTGAACACCAAAAAAAAATAAATAAATAATCCAATTTAAAAATGGGCAAAGGACCTGAATAGACATTTTTCTAAAGAAGACATATGAACGGTCAACAGACATATGACAAGATGCTCAACATCACTAATTAACAAGGGAATGCAAGTCAAAACCACAAAGAGATATCACCTCATACCTGTCAGAATGGCTAAAACCAAAAACACAAGAAATAACAAGTGCTGGCAAGGAGGTGGACAGAAAAGAGCCCTCATGCACTGTTAGTGGGAAAGCAAACTGGTATAGCCATTGTGGAAAAAAGTATAGAGGTTTCTCCAAAAATTAAAAATAGAAATACCATATCATCCAATAATTCCAGTACTGGGTATTTATCCAGGGAAAGGAAAACACTAACTCGAAAAGATATAGGCACCTCTATGTTTATTGCAGCATTATTTACAATAGCCAAGGCATGCAAGCAACCTAAGTGTGCATCAAAAGCCAAATGGATAAGGAAAATGTGGTATATATGACAATGGGGATACTACACCTCCATAAACAAGGATGAGATCTGGGCACCTGGGTGACTCAGTTGGTTAAGCATCCAACTTCGTCTCAGGTCATGATCTCAGTTCCTGTGAGTTCGAGCCCTGCGTTGGGCTCTGTGCTGACAGCTCAGAGCCTGGAGCCTGCTTTGGATTCTGTGTCTCCCTCTGTCTCTTCCCCTCACCCGCGTACACGTGCTCGCTCTCTCTCTCAAAAATAAACATTAAAAAAAATTAAAAAATAAAAAACAAGGATGAGATCATGCCATTGGAGACAACATGGATGGCTTAGAGCATATAATGCTAAGTGAAATAAGTCATACTGAAAAAGACAAATACCATATGATTCCACTCATAAATAAAATCTAATAAAAAATGAATAAACAAACAAAAGTCAGAATATGAACTATAAATACAGAGAACATGGTTGCCAGAGGGTAGTCGGGGTTTGGGCAAAATGGGTGAAGGAGAGAGGGAGATACAGGCTTCCAGATATGGAATGAGTAAGTCAAAGGAATAAAGCAGAGCATAAGTCAGTGATTTTGTAACAGCAATGTAATGGGATGGATGGTAACTATACTTATAGTAAATATAGTAAAAAGATAATGTATAAACTTGTCAAATCACTAATTGTACGTCTGACACTAATATAACATTGCATGTCAACTATACTCAAAATTTTTTTAAAAGTAGTAAAATTACTCATATCTATGAAAATTAGGGGGTAAACAAAATAAGAAGATGTAAAATATGACATCATATATATAGGACATGGAGATGGGGTTAAAATTCAGTGTTTTGGAGTGCCTGGCTTGCTCAGTCAGGAGAGCATGCAATTCCTGATCTTGGGGTCATGAGTTCAAGCCCCGCATGTGGTGTAGAGTTTACATTAAAAAAAAAAATTAAATAGGGGCTCCTGGGTGGATCAGTTGGTTAAGTATCTGACTTCAGCTCAGGTCATGGTCTCACGGTTCGTGAGTTCAAACCTGCATCAGGCTCTCTGCTGACAGCACAGAACCCACTTTGGATCCTCCCTTCACCTCCCCTGCTCACACTCACTCTCTGTCTTTCAAAAATAAACAAACATTAAACAGTTTTTTTTAATTAAAAAAATGTAGTGTTTTTAGAATGTGTTCAAACATAAGTGACCAATTTATAATAGACTGCTATATACACAGGATGTCACATAGAAACCTCATAGTAACCACAAACCATAATCCTATAACAAGCACGCAAAAAATTAATGGAATAAAACCTCAAGCATAAACTGAAGTCATCAAATCACAAGTGAAGAGAACAAGAAAAGAAGAAAGGAATAGAGAAGAACCACAAAAACAACCAGGAAACAATTAAACAAGTACAAACCTATCAATAATTACTTTCACTGTAAATGGAATAAATGCTCCAATTAAAAGACACAGCATGAATGAATAGCGCAAAAAAAAAAAAAAAAGACTCATGTATATGCTGCCTGTAAGCCTGTAAGAGACCCACTTCAGATTTAAGTTACATAAAAACTGAAAATGAAGTGTAATGACAAAGGAATCAATCCAACAAGAGGATAGAACAATTGTAATTATCTATGTACCCAGCATAGGAGCACCTAAATATATAAAGCAAATATTAACAGACATAAAAGGAAAAGCTGACAATAATACACAATAGGGGACATTACAAGTCCACTTACATCAATGGATAAATCATCCAGATAGAAAATCAATAAGGAAATAGTGGCTTGGAACAGCACATTAGATCAGATGGCCTTAACATATATATACAGAACATCCTATTCAAAAACAGCAGAATATACTTCCCCCCCCCCCAAGTGCACAAGGAATATTCTTCAGGACAGATCACATGTTAGACCACAAAACAGATCTCAACAAATTAAAGAAAACTGAAATCATATCAGGCACCTTTTCTGACTACAATGGTATGAAACTAGAAATCAATTTCAAGAAAAAAAAAAGCCTATAAAAAATGCAAACATGTGGGCTAAACATGTTACTGAACCACCAATGGGTCAATGAAGAAATTAAAGAGGAAATAAAAAAAATACATGGAGACAAATGAAAATGGAAACATAAAGATTCAAACTCTCTGGGACACAGCAAAAGCAGATCTAAGAGGGGAGTTCAGAGCAATATAGGCCCAACTCAAGAAACAAAAAACAACATCAAACAATCTAACCTTACACTTAAAGGAACTAGAAAAAAGAACAAAGCCCAAAGTAGTAGAAGGAAGGAAACAATAAAGAGCAGAGCAGAAAATATGAAATAGGGACTAAAAACAAAACAATAAAAATGATCAATGAAACCAAGAGCTAGTTCTTTGAAAATTGATAACCCTTTAGCCAGACTCATCAAGAAAAAAAAAAAGAGAGGACTCAAATAAAAATCAGAAAAGAAAAAGGAGAGTTAATGGAAAGCACAGAAATACAAAGGATTATAAGACTACTATCAAAAATTATATGCCAACAAATTGGACAACCTAAAAGAAATGAATAAATTCCTGGAAACATACAATCCTGTAAAACTGAATCAGGAAGAAAGAGAAAATCTGAACAGATCAATTACTAGTAATGAAATGGAATCAGTAGTCAAAAACAAACAAACAAAAACAAAACAAAAAACAAAATACAGAAAACAACCCCAAGAAACAAAAACAAAACAAAAAACAAAATACAGAAAACAACCCCAAGAAACAAAAATCCAGTACCCAACTGCTTCACAGATGAATTCTACCAAACATTAAAAAACAGTTAATATCTATCTGTCTCAACCTATTGTATAAAATTAAAGAGGAAAAAATGCTTCTAAATTTATTCTATAAGGCCAGCAGTACTGTGATACCAAAACTAGAAAAAAACACTATAAAAAAAAAAAAAGAAAGAAATTGCAGACCAATATCTCTAATGAACATAGATGTAAAAATTCTCAACAAAATACTAGCAAACCAAGTTTAAGTATACACTAAAAAGATCATTCTCAAAAAAAAAAAAAAAAATCATTCTCCACTATCAAGTGGGATTTATTCCAGGGATGCAAGGATGGTTCAATGTCTACAAACCAAACAATGTGAAACACCACAATAACAAAATTAAGAACAAAAACCATATGATCATCTCAATACATGCCAAAAAAAACAATTAACAAAATCCATCATAATTCATGAGAAAATACTCTCAAAAAAGTGGTTATACAGTTCAGTTGGTTACATGTCCAATTCTTGATTTTGGTTCAGGTCATGGTGTCGAGGTTCATGAGATCAGACTCATGTCCAGCTCTGTGCTGACAGTGCTGAGTCTGCTTGGGCTTCTCTCTCTCCCTCTCTCTCTGCCCCTCCCCTATAGCTCTCTAGCTCACTCGCTCTCTCTCTCAAAATAAACATTTTTTTTAAAAAAAGGGATAATGGAGGGAACATACCTCAACATAATAAAGGCCTCATATGGCAAGCCCACAGTTAACATCATTATCAATGGTGGAAAACTAAAAGCTTTCCCTCTAAGATCAGGAACAACACAAGGCCATCCATTCTCATCATTTTTATTCAATACAGCATTGGAAGTCCTAGCCACAGCAATCAAAGAAAAGGAATAAAAAGCATCTAAGTTGATAAGGAAGAAATAAATTATCATTATTTGCAGATGACATAATTCTACATATAGAAAACCCTAAAAACCAAAAACTTACTAGAATAAATTTCAGGATACAAAACTAATACCCAGAAATCCGGTGCATTTTTAAACACTAATAACAAACTGGCAGAAAGAGAAATTAGGAGAATAATCACATTTATCATTGCATCAAAAAGAATAAAATACCTAGAAATAAATTTAACCAAGGATGTGTAAGACCTATACTTTGAAAACTTATAAGACATTCATGAAAGAAACTAAAGATGACACAAATAAACGGAAAGCTATACCATGCTCACGGACTGGATGAATCAAGGTTGTTAAAATGTTTACACGACCCAAGGAAATCTACAGATTCAATGCAATCACTATCAAAACATCAACAGCATTTTTCATAGAACTAGTTACTGATGACTTTTGCATATCTCCTATTCTCTGTCCTGAAAGACCCTCTTCTTGGCTACCTCCCCAAGAATTATCTACCCACTGATACTAAAGTTAGCACCTTCTCTTAAAGTCTGTGAGTCCCTCCCTGCTGAACTAGATGTGATTTCTCCTTTGGGTAGTGAGGCTCACTCTCAGCAGTTAAACTAGAGATTTTACTAGGTTCTATCTTGTTACATATACCTTGACTGCTTTTTACCTATTTATAAGCTCTTGAATCATTTTTCTTTCTTTATCCATTTCTTCATCTCTGTGTGCTTAGTACAGTAGTTTGTATTTAATGGATAGTTTATGAATGAACCAGCGCTGTCCACACATTAGACCAATCGTTATTTATTTAAAATCAACAAACCTTTATTAGGCATTTAACAGGTACAAGGAGTTGGAGATTTTAAAGATGAGTAAGAACCCTGTTCTCCTAGGAATGGGCAACCAGGGCTGGAGCTAAGAAACCTACCTAAATAACTTGGGGCAAGCAGGCCCAAATGTTACAACAGACCCACAAAAAGACTACAGTGTGAAAATAGAAGGGGAGAAGCATTTCCATAACGGGGAGAGGAGAGGCTCTGGGAATCATCTCATTTAATTCCCACATAAGCTTCCAAGTTAAGCATTTTTACCCCCCATTTTATAGACAAGGAAATTGGGGCTCAGAGCAGTTTAATAATTTGGCCAAGGTCACATAGCTAGTAAATAATGAAACTGGTGATCACATTCCCAATGGCCTGGTTCCCAAGCTCATGCTCATTTCCCTATATACCAGCTGTCCTCCTCCACAGGCAAGTAAAAACACAGTGACACCTGAGCTCAGCCTTCAAGACAAGGTAAGACTTCCACATGCCCATCTGGAGGGCAGGAGCATTCCAGTAGCAGACAACAGCCTGAGCAACACCTGCAGAGAGCAAAGTTTAAAACATATGGGGAAAGGCAGATGCCCTCATATAACAGACTACAGGACATAATAGGGAGACAAAATGGAGATATTTTGGAAGAAAAAGCCAGTGGATGACTCTCCACTTTGCCTGCAACATGTTTGGAACATATGGTAAAGTGTATTTCTTATCTACTTAAAAAAATACATAAAATATCAGAACTAAAACATTTTGAATATATTGGCAATTACTGTTTTCTGGCAATAATCTTCACCTTCAATAAATATCCTGTAATGCAAACCATGTTGAGTGAAAAAATGATTCTCTCCATATTTCCTTTTCCTCCAGCTTCTGTTTTATCTCTCTGTAAAGATATTATTTAGAGATTTAAATGGTAAGATTAAAGACTAGGGAAATGAGATACCAATAACTTATTTGGATAAATGACAAATTTCCTATCGTACCGAACAATATTTAAGTATTTTCAAATGAGAATTTTAATATTATATAACTGGACTGATTTAAAATATTTTAAGAAATTTTAAAATATTTTAAGTTTAAAAATTGGAGGGGCGCCTCGGTGGCTCAGTGGGTTAAGCAACTGACTTCGGCTCAAGTCATGATTTCATGGTTTGTGCGTTCGAGCCCCGTGTCGGTCTCAATGCTGACAGCTCAGAGCCTGAAGCTTGCTTTGGATTCTGTGTCTCCCTCTCTCTCTGCCCCTCCCCCCTCACATTCTGTCTCTCTCTCAAAAATAAATACATTGAAATTTTTTTTTTAATTGGGAGGTGAGATATTATAGCCTAAGGTGATATAATTTAAAGGGTATTTGTGAAGTACTGCTAAATGTGACGTCACACAAGAGAAGAAAATGGGGGCATAAGAAGAAATGGGCATAAGCACAGCTAAGCGCTTCATAAATGATCAGTAAATATCCAGAAATACTACAAGCAGCTGCAGAGAAGATCTTCCAGCTGTAGTCCCAGCTCCAATAAGAGTTCAAATTGTAGGTTCTTTTAAGTTTTCACAGCTCCTGCCAGGAAGGAGGGAGGCACTGGGTGAGGCAGGGGGAGGGTACAGACAGGCTGGGATTTGGTGGGGGGAACAGACTGCAGGGAGCAGGCCTGCAGAAACCAGGAGAGGAAAGATGAGCAGGCAGACGTCTCAGGTACACTCGTCTCTTGCAGGGCACCTGCTCAGAGTCCCTGATACTGCTGATGACCGTACTGATGCTGACTCGTGACCCAGACCCCAGGCAGCTGTGTAACTCAGCTGTCACAGTGGAAAGCTGGAGGTCTTCAACTAAATGGGACAACTGAAGTCAGGGCTACTAGAATGAGCTGTTATTACCTAATTTATGATTTCCTGAACTTTATGTAAAGGGAGAGATTTTGAAAGGTTGCTGTAATCAATGTTTACAGCACAGAAAGAGACCATGCTTTTTAGAACCAAGGGTCTTGCCACAAGGAAAAAAGTAAAGTGAAATCACTGTTTACTAATATTTTGGATTTCCCTACATATTTTAAACATTAAATGCCTTTTTATTTTTTCCTGGAGTCAAACTTTGATGAGCTGGCAGTCCCTACCCCCCTCCATGCTCTCACCTCTACCCTGCCTTATTCCCCTCTTCTCCCCTCTCCCAGCTCCTTGCCTTGCCCCTTCTCATTTTCCTTCCCCTCCCCTCCACCCTCTCCTCTCCTTTCCCCATCTTTTTCCCTCACTTTCCGCCTTCCTTCCCTCTTGCGCCTTTACTCTCTCCCCTCTTCTCTCTTTATTCCACCCCTACCTCCCCCCATTCTCTCTTTTCCTCTCACTTCCCACCTGCTCCACAACCTTGCCCCAAACATGTGAAAAGCAGTTTTAATCCATCCTGGTTTATCTTGAGTAACGCATCTCAGGCTCAAGCTTTGCCTAAGGGTCCAGGCCAGGAGTGGCAGCTTATGCAAAGTTGATTGGGACATGTTTTTTTTTAATTTCTGAGTCACAAAAATGAATTTAAGCCACTATAATTGCAGAACTATGCCTTAGAAAGAGTTGTCTGATAACATCACAGGTGAAAACATGCCCTAGTAAGAAAGGGAAGGCGAGAGAGCTGTCCCACAGACAACAAGACCCCAAACCATCTCAGGTGGTCCATCTTGAAAATGTGCCTCTCCTGCATGATTGCCTTGGCCCTGACTCCAAGAATTCTGGAATCATTGGCCAGGAGGACATCCAGTCATTTGGCAGTTTGCTTAACCTTGGTGTTTACCATAAGCCTGTCAAAAAATTGAGCAGGCAATTATGTTAGGCACCAGCTGATTTTTGGCAGCCATCTGCAAAAGCAGCCCTGAAGTTATTCTCAGCAGGGTAACCACCATGGAGGGTTTTCTCCCCACTACTTTTAGATTGGTATTTTACTCCCAGGACCTTAACGTCAAACTGCCTAGGGAAAAGAAATCTTTAGGGATTTTGTGTAAGGAAAACATGGTCCTGGATTCTGATAGACACCTGTTTTGTTTTGTTTTCCCACCAGGGATAGGGGAATGTGTAACAACATGTGTTTCACCCTTTTTATCTACAGGTGGCAGTGGGGGGTGGGGTCTGAAAGGGCGCACATGGCTCATTAGCGCCTCCCAGGGAGACAGGAAAGAAAGGAAAGCAGCATGGCCAGTAGCCACAGATCTTGAGTCCAGTTTTGTCATTTCTCTGGCTGTGCAACTGTGGGCCAGCCTGTTTTCTCATGTCATCTGCAAAATGGAGATAATGCCACCTTCGTCACAGGGCTGCTATGAACTAAGGAAGGCATATCTTATGCAATGCTTGGTATGTAACAGGCCCTCAATAAATGCTGGCCCTCCCAGCCCCCACTGAAACTTTGCTACTCTTACCTAAGAAGGATTAATTTTAATCATTCCCAGCTGCATGTTTGGTATTCAGCTAAAGAGCAATAAGCTATTTGCCTGAAATCTTGTAAGTCCAGAAGGCTTTTGCGATGAAGGCCACTCTTTGAATGGGTGGGTGCATTTTTAGGTTTCTCTTTTTTCAGTAAAGTCCAAATATTCTTCAATTTGGCCAATTTTAACTTGGTGGGATAACATTTGAATTAACTAGACAAGATTCGTCAATTTCACAAAGCAAATGGGAGCTGTAAATTAATAATTGTATTAAGCTAAGGTTTGTGGAGCACTTATTATTACTCAAGTACTGGGTTAAGCACTTTATATGTACTTAAATGCATTTATATCTCATTTAATCCTAACAACCCTATAAAACAGATACTATAATTATCCCCATTTTACAGATGAAGAAACTAAAGCTAAGGATAAATAACTTAACCCCAGTGACATGTCTGAACTTAACACCATATATACTGTCTTCTCTTTGCAAAACAGTGCTTACCCACATCTTTATGTCATCCAGAAAGACTTCACATATTCACATGACAGAATGTTGGAAATCTCCCCATGATCCAAATCCCCATTAGCTGTATAAAGTTTTCAAGAGCACCTCTTCCCATTGCTGTATCTCAGAGAAAAATCACAACTCATCACCATATTCCAAAAGGACAGTGCGGATTAAATCAATGGCGTCCCTGAAATTCTCTCTGCCACTCAGTTTTCCTTTAGTTATTTCTGTTTTTCCCTGACTCCCTTTTGACCAAACAGATACTCTATAATCATCCCAGAATTGCGAGTGGTCTCTCAATGGACAAGACCACAAAATGTTGCCAGTGTATGCATACTGGAGGGAGGAAAAAGAAACAGCAACGCTTCCAACTCAATTCACGAAAACTCCACTTAGATATGAAACAAAACAAACGAATTCAAACGTTGGCTTTCCTAAAGCAGCAATGGTAAAAGGGCCACCTCTCGCTGACTGAGGGTTATTGCGGGGCAATCTGTCATTTTCGAGTGAGAGGTGCGGTGGACCCGCCTCCACGCGCTCCCCTGTCCCCCCTGCCCGCCCCACCGCGGGGCAGTTTTTGAAACGGGTTCCGGGAGATTGAGTGTTTCCAGCACAGAGGATACAGGCTCGCAGGACCCGAGTTCCTTCAATGGCTTATGACAACTGCTTCCTACAAAAAACGAAATCTAAGAAGTCCCCGCAGCAGTCCCTGCAGACGACGAAGTGGGATCCCGGTGGTCGGCAGAGGGTCCCTCTCCAGGTCACCTTCGCCAAATGGTCCAGCCGGGGCCAAGATGGGAGGCTGCGGGTAACCCCGAGACCGGCGGCGACCCCGGGCACTCCCCACCTCCCTCTCCCCGGGAGAACGCGCGGGACGCCGCGCAGCACCTGTGTCCCCAAGGGACGACCTTGGTCCTGGAGCCAATCGGAGGTGATGCCGGGGCGAGAAGAGCCCTCCGCAAACTGTGCCCAGCACCTGGCGTCGCGGCGCCCACCGCTCGCCCCCAGCGCGGCGAGGGATGCTCCCGCGCGTCCGGCGCCGTTCACCCACCTGGGGCCGCCCGCCCGAAGCCTCACCTCTCGCCGCAGCCTCCCCTTCCGCCGCCATCGCAGGAGCCAACCGGCCGGCTCCGCAGCCCCGGGGCTGGCGGCATAGAGAGCTCGGGGCCCGCCCTGCGCCGGCCCCGTAACGGGGACGAGGGCCCCGGGGGAGCTCTGCAGCCTGGGCGCGCAGCAGCGCGGGCTCGTAGCGCGGCGGCCGCGGACTGCAGAGCACGCGGCCTGGGACTGGCCTGCCCGCGGGTCTGGGCTGCGCGGGGCTCCAAGCCGGAGAACCGGGCCGGGCGCAGGGCGGAGTCACGGTGGCACCGCCCCCGACCCCTGCGGCGGCAGGCCAGGCGCACAAAGGCCGGCGAGGCTGCACCTGGAGCCTTTCTGGAAACTGGCTTTTAAAAACAGGTTAAAACAGTCTGAGTGTTGGGAGGGTCGGAGTTGTTTCCCTTGGGGGCAAAGATAAAGGATAAAAGGAGATCGCTGCAAGGTGGGGGTCCGTGGGGGAGCTGGAAGAGAAACTTCCCTGGTACACAGTAGGGCTAGGCAAGGGCTTCGCTGCAGAGACAAGGGTGCGATGACAGAGAGGGGTCGCCGAGGAAGCTGTTTTGGCTCCTGCAACGGTTGGGTAACTCCAGAAGCAGGATCCTCTGGGGATCATTTGACAACCTTCCATCCTGTGCGGACGACGCTGCTTCTCTCCGCGCCCTCTGATTCCTAGACCCGTGCCTGGGTTACAGTTTGTCTAGTAGAGGTTGGGGCGGGGGGATGGAGGAAAGGAACAGCAGAGAAAACACAAACGCTTTGTGTCAACCAGCCTAAATCTACTACTTTTCCCACCAGCAGTCTTCATTATAGCGTCTTAACTAGCTGCATATGCGTCCTGAGGGCTACTTGAGACTAAACCAGGGCAACGGGGTTGGAACAAGGTTCCCGGGCAGTAGGCAGGACCAGAGGAAACTGCTGCCCTCTTAAGGGCGGACTGGGATTTTACGCTGCGGGAGGTGCAAGTCGATGCTGGGAAAAGTCCGCTGCCCTCGGTAACACACTCCAAGGCACTTCCCTAATCAAAACCACTCTTGAAACATCTCAGTCCCAGCTTTGACTTGGAACTCTACCTGAATCCACCAGCTTCCGCTGGCCGCTCAAAAAGAAAAATTCCACAGAGGAGCCTGTGGAATTCCACAAAGGAGTCTTAAATCTGGCCCAGGTGTCCGTGAATATGTTCAAACCCTGGCTTTCCAGATACATATACAGTCTGGAGATGGTCTACCAAGTGGGGAGGCATTCTAACACCCAGGCATGGGTTAAATGTCACCTTAAAGGTGAAGCAGAATTTTAGGGCCCTGGTGAAAATGTACAGTACAGACTATATATTGTCTTGAGGACAAAGTGTTTTTCCCTTTGTCATCTCATGTGAGCCTCACAACAACCTTTGTGAGGTGGCTGGACAGCTGTCAATGTTGTCTTATCAGTAGGCAAGCACAGGCTCACAGATGAGCATTTGGGCCAGGATCACTCAGCAGATGGGAGAAGCCAGACTGTAAAAGTCACATCTTCCTAGGAGTTCATACTATGGTACCCAATACACTTGCCGGTGAATCACTGCAGTCCTCATTTCTTAGAAATGATGATTCACTTCCACCCAAAGCCTGAAAGCCAAAGAAAAGGAAGCCAGAACCTAAATATGATAGCAGGAAGTAATGCTCAAGGAGAACATACAGGATTCTGTGGCAGCAAATCACTCTTCAAGCTTAATGTGCATTCCCCTTAATGTTCAAGTTTAAGTCCTACTGGCTACTTTTTCTTTATGCTCCAGAGCTTTCCGTTCTAGGACTTTTTTTTAAAGAGTAGTTATATTACACCTCATAGGATAAGACAGAGATAGAAAACTTGTATCTGGAGAAATGAATGGGAAGGTAATCTCTCATTTCCAAACAGTGGTTTTTTAATCCTTGGGCAAAATGTGGGAGAAATGATTTGAAACATAACTTGCAGAACACGTGATATATATATATATATATATATATATATATATATATATATATAGTTCCTTATGGTCAATGACGTTTTCTCACCCAAAGCCCAGGGACAACATTGCTCTTCAGGAATCATTGCTAATCCTAGGGTGACCTTAGTTGGCTGGTTAATTTTGCTTCACTGCCAAGTACTCAGGCAAGAACCATACTGGGATTTGTAACCACTGCCTCTATAAATTCCTATACTTGGCAACCTCCTGATGGGATTGTAACAATGTAATTTATATTTTTTGTAACGATGTGATTTAGTTTGAGGGTTCCTTAAGACCATGTAGATATTTTAGTTGGTTTAGGAGGCAGAAAAGAAGGAAAAAGGAAGAAAGAAAAAAAAGAAAGAAAAATCCACCTGCTTGAGTGTAGTTACACTAAAGCTACTATTTCCAATGATGCATAAATATTAAAGTAACTACCCATTAATGAGCTCCTAAGTGACTGGAGAAAATAATTACATTATTATCATTTGAAACTACTCTTGGAGGGCGCCTGGGTGGCTCAGTTGGTTAAGCGTTAGCTCAGGTCATGATCTCCAGGTTCGTGAGTTTGAGCTCTGCATCGGGCTCTGCGCTGACAGTGTGGAGCCTGCTTAAGATTTTCTCTCTCTCCCTTCTCTGCCCCTCCCCTGCTTTCTCTCTCTCTTTCAAAATTAAAAAACAAAAAAGCCCACTACCTTTTCTTCCCTGTCACCCTCCCTCCCCCGCCCCCCCCAGCATTCTATGGAGGGTCAATACTGGGGAAGATTCTTGTTTTTGCTAAGCAGGTTGATGAGTGGGAGCGCAGCTGGGAGAAACAGGGAGGCCAAATGTGTTTAGAGGAGTAGATGGGCCCACTGTGGGCATCTGGTGTGGAGAAGATAGCTTGAGCTTGGCTTATGAAGGGGAAAGGAAGCCAAGAAGGTAAGCGCAGGAGGGTATACTCATGAGAAAGGGGAAAGGAGGCAGTGGCAGCTGCCACGGAGAAATTTGAGAAAAATCTTTTAAAAGGGTATTAAGGGAACTTCACTGTGTAATGAAAACCTCTTACATTATTGCCCTGGAAAGTAGCAACTTTAGTGAAGCCTACTCTCCTTTTCAATGCTTTTGGAGTTGATTTCTGTTATTAAAAATGGGAACATGTAGAGATCAGCCTTAGATGGAAAGTAGGGCTGCCCACAACATGCAGTTATTTAATGCACATGTTCACAAACAATTTATAGAGCGCTGCCGTGGACCAGGTTCTGCTGTAAAGCACCGACTTGTACTTCACCCACTGTGCATCCATCATGTCATTTAGATGTTCTCACAGCAATTGGTCAGGTGGGTATTATTTCATTTTGGAAAAGACCAACCAGCGTGCTTAGCTCAGTGGTTCCCAAAGTTGGATGTTCATGATAATGTGCAGAATTTCAGACCTGCCCCTAGAGATGCTGAGTTAGTAGTTCTAAATCCTTGTTTCGGATAAGCTCCCTAGTTGAGATGTTTTGACTACTCTACTTCAAGAAATACGGCTTCAACTTGTCAAAAATCCATTTTCCTAAGCCTAGGTTGTGGTGGGGTAAGTTGTATATGTGTTCCTACTAGCCAGAGACCAGAAGTAGCAATAAACTAAAATTCTAAGAAAAATACAAAAAGGGGCAAGCGTGGTTGTGTGGACAGCTCTTTATACATTGGAGTTACTGCTTAATGTTATTTTTCCCTTAGAGATTATGTTTGTATGTGTGTGATAAGTGTCAAAAGCTGAACTAAGTTTTACGTTTGCAGGTTTTGAACACTCTGAAGTATGGTATCCCTGATCCTCCTCCGTCCTTCTCATATTGTATGGAATTGGATAGGAGTGATCTTCAAGTTCTATTCATGATTATCTTACCCAAGAGGACAAGAAAGGAAAAGGACAGTTTTCCTTTCCTGTTATGGGTTCCTCTGTTTGGAGGAGAAGTCATCCTGTGTTCAAGGGGTTCATAAGGAACATTTTAATATGAACAGTAAGGTAATTGAGAGAAACATTGTGGTAGTTAGCACAAGCTCACCTGAGGAATGTTTTGATTTCTATTAGTCAAAGCCCCTCTACCCAGGTTAGACAAGGCAGTTGAGCCAAAATTAATTAGGCCACCCCATTCCTGGATGGATCTTGGGGAAGTACATTGATGAGCATCTCTATTACTGATATAACAGCAGAGGGGGAGATGGACCAATGAAGAGATGATTAGGAGCTGGGAGGGACGGCAAAAGCACTAAACAGACCAACCCCTGGTCACTGGGCCATGCATACATCTATTCTGTTTGTATGAGGTCCAGAGACCCACCCCTATGCCTGGTTCTCCAATGGACAGGAAACCTGAGATTATAGTAGCTGAGCTGTGATCTACACAGTGGTACTTAGCACTGCTGTTTCTGATAGGCCAGGAGACATGTTAATGGATCAGCTTTCAGTTCATATGTAGCAATGGGAGAACCAGCAAGAACATCCAGGTACAGTGGCTTAAGGTGAGAACCATTGCTATAAACATGTATGGTACCCTTTTGATTATCTTGGAGCTTGGTAAAAGAAGTCCAGTTGGTTCTGGTATCAGGTGGCCATGGGCTTTAGGTAAGCCTCACCCTGGTACCAGGGATGTGAATCCTGATCAGTTTTAAGTCAGTCACCAGGAACGGATGGATGACATAATCATGACCAATAAAATGTGGGGGTTACATTGCTTAGAATGCTTCTAGAAAAGATTGTCCTTTGTTTTAAAAAGAGGGTGCAAGAAGTAGTTTTTTTTTTAAGTTTATTTATCTTGAGAGAGTGTGCATGCACGAGCTGGGGAGAGGCAGAGAGAGAATTCCAAGCAGGTTCTGCACTGCCAGCGTGAAGCCCGACGTGGGGCTCAATCCCACGAACCAGGAGATCATGATGTGAGCTGAAATCAAGAGTCAGGTGCTCAACCAACTGAGCCACCCAGGTGCCCCAAGTAGTTTCTAGGGACTTACGTGTTGTAGAACGATTTGATGCTTAGGGTCCTTGTATAGCCATTTAGCCTTTCTGAAAAACAAGACCAAGGACAAAGCTAACACTACTAACAAAGTAGAAAAACGGAAAGAACCTGTGCTCTTGATATTTTCAGATGCCACATTGACTACCCTGGAAGCTCCCTATCTTGTGTCTTCATGTTACATGAGATAATTTTCCTTATTTTTAAGGCCGTCTTGACTTGCATCTTCTGGCACTTGCAGTCTAAAGTACCCAAAGTGACAAGTCTGTCACTAGCTTCCCATGTATTTTTCTGAGGTCTAGAAGCACATGAGGTAATTTGTCAATGAGGCATGCTGTATGACTGGGGGGAGTGAAGGAGCTCTGGACTTGGGTTCACGAGCAATTTATTACCTGGGTTTGGGTTAAGTCATGCTCAGCCTCATGTTCGTCATCTATAAAATCATAATTATGTGTATTTCAGGGTGGTCGTAAAAACCAAAATAATGTTAGTGACAGTACTTTGTATACAAATGTGAGTTCCCTTTATCAGAAGATGCTCTTGAAAGAAGATGCACTTAGTCTCCAAGTTTGCTCCAACGTCCAAATTTTCACATTCAGTTATTTCACTGTTTTGTCTTCACAACGGCATTATTGAATGATGTAAGTCAGGAAGGAGCACAATTAGGATCAGCAGGATTCTGACAGGCTCCCTCTGAGCTCAGTGGAAGGAGTATCATCACCACCCACAGGACAGGATGTCATGGTACCTGGGTACTTGGGCTACTTACATCACTAGTTTCCATGCTATTTTGAGACATTTTAAATTTAATTTTGAGGCATTTTCAATTTCAATTCTGCTTGCAAACTAATTTTGGCTAGGTGGGGTAGTTGTATACAAACCTGTACAACTACTTTGATTGTTCAAACATAACACAGTTGAAACTTCAAATATTCATTTTGTTCTCGATGTGATATTTAAGTGGAAAAGTTACACATATTTACAAAATAGTTTCTTGAATTTTGAATAACACCTGTCTCAAAACTTGAAAATAAAACCAAAACACCTCATCAATAGAAATATTATAAACATAGTTTTTATTCTTTTCTTACCTTCAATGAAAAAGGCCTGATGCCACCAAAACATTTTTGTGAAACTCAGTATCTAAACACAGAACTTGAGAGCCCAATGATTATTTTTCAAGACAAATGCTGAATAATTTATATTGCTTTTAAAAAATAACTAAGATCTATTTTTATTACTTCAATTTCTTCTTAAAGTAGCAATATGCCCTCACATTTTTTTCATACAAATCTAAAATATATCTAGTAGTCCCAAGTGTTTTGTATTTACGTTTGTTCTAAGTGTTTGTTTCATTAAAACTTTTCAGAAATAAGTGCACTTCTAAAGAGAAAATAAATGTGAAATAAAGACAAGAGGAAATAGTCATGGTTATAGAAAAACAGTTGTTCTGAATGTTCTGGACCTTAACAACTCAGAGAGAATGTGTTTAGATGCTAGGGGGTCTCTCTGCTGATTCAAATCTCAATTCATTAATTTATAGATCATCCAAAGAAAAATCACCAGTTCTTCTAACCGGTAGATACTGCTTGATCGTTTCATGGTTGTCTACAATAAAACACCAAAAATAAATGAACTTAATTTAAATTCACAGATTTACACGAAGATATATAGATGTTTTAAAAACAGAAAGAGTATTCTATTATGGAAATAAATGATACCCTATCTTAAGCCTTAGCAACCAAAAAAGTTTTGAGTATTCCACATGTTATTTTCCATTCAACTAATAGCTTATTAAATCGGCTATACATTCCATTCAGAAAAGGTTGATTGATAAGAAATTCCTTGTTTTCAGATAGCACTATGCTCCAATGAATTTAAAGACTTTAAAGCTATGTTCATAAGAAAAGCATAAAAGAAAAATAACATAACTTGCTTTAATACAAAGGTTTTTTTTAATAAAAAAGTCAAAGTCTACATTAAATCAGGAAATCAATAAATCTGAATTATACAAGCTTTCTATATACTTAGAAAAACCAAAAACACACAGTTTATAATAAAACTCTTTAATTCAAAATAGAGTCTAATTTAAAGAAAATGTCATTATGCCCAGTTGATTAGATTGGGTTTGTCATTTAAATTAAATGGTTCACCTGAAATATGGTTAAGTGTATAATAGAGAAACTTCAATCTGAGGGGTACTTTGCAAATTATCTAGCTAATTTGCATCATGAATCAAATTCTTAGCTTCCAAAGGGCAGACACAGTCTTTAATTGCTTTTAGATAGGCACTTAAGAAATGCTTTTGACAAGGAGGAAACCCCAAAGATTGTGAATCACTCTGTCAACTCCAGGGAATAATGAGACTCTAAACAAAGTAAACTTTCCAGAACTGCCCTTCCACTGCCAAGAAACCATAACTATTTCCAAGTTCTTACTGCTAAGAAAAATGAGGGAGATAGAAACCAAAATGCTCTACTCTTACTCGATTAAATAGTAAACTTCAGCTCTCTCTCTGTCAACTTGAATTAATGACACTTTTCTATACTGAAATAATTACTATATTACAACTAGAGAGTGATGTAATTTCCTCCTATCTTACTCATTCACTATCACACTAGCAAAACAGTCTGTAAAAAAAAAAGGGGGGGGGGGACGGGGGATGAGGTGGGGTGAGAAAATCTTATAAAAGTGAGAAGTTACAGAGTTTTAAAAATCAGATGTGGTTATAATATAATTTGACCACAGTTGGTCAAATTGAGATAACCCCAGAATTGTAATAGTTCTCTCCTACTCAGCCACATGATCCAAACAAGAAAAATGGAGATGAACTATTAGATGAACACATAGTAAGTACCAAACAAATACTAGGAAGGAAGGAAGGAAGGAAGGAAGGAAGGAAGGAAGAAGGAAAGAGAGAGACTAGGTGGAGGAAAAAAAAAACAAAACCCAAACCCCAGGATGGCCCTGCTGAAACACTGTGGAGCTACCTCGCAGCAACGTTTATAAAAGCTTCTGTAGATGTACGTAATGATGCTATACAGTGCTTCCCCATCAAGAAGAACACACCTACAAATAAGTCATCATTTTAGATTTTGATCACAGATAATTTGTAATGGTTGTAATTGCTATATCTTAAAAAAAAAAAAAAACTTATCAATTAACAGTTAAGACAAATGTTAGGCCATTCTTTGATAAAATGTTGCTCCTCAACTAGTACTTTTGAAACCAGAACCTCAGAGAGTCATTTTAGAATTAAAGCGTTGAGCTAGAAAAGATTATTTCATTCTTAGGGAAATAGCTGAAGAATTTGATGCTGAAGGCACCCCCCCATCCTCTCCTCACAACCCGCCCTCTGCCCCACCTGTGTTTACTTCCTTAATTTCACTTACGTTAACCACAGTGATGTAGCTGAACATGAACAATATTGCCCTTGAATAAGCTTGACCTCTATCAAAGATCTGTCGTGTCCGAATATGGCATTCCCATAGGAAAGGAAAATCTACTCGGTGGTGAACACCCACTCTGTTCAGGATCTTTGGTACATTTGGAGTGTAAGAAAATGATGGCACAATAATACAAGTACTATCAAAGGAAAAATTTTTCACCAAAAGAAATAAAAGTTAACCGGCCATGATATGTAACAACTTTCTAGAAAACCAAAGTAAACAGGTCTTTGTTCTTTGTAAGTCCATTTACATGATCAGAAGATTGACATTTAAAAAAATAGTTTAATAAAAATACACCAGTTCTACAAGCAGCCTTCATGGTCGTTTCTTAAATTCAACTCACCATAATCAAATCAAAATAATGCCATGTCCTCTTGTTAAAAAAGAAGTCCTTTTGTCACAAGAAAAGTAACTTTACATTTCATATAATACAGTACATCTCCCTATGAATATACAGACTACGTATATAAAGGTCATCAGTATTTCTGAATGCAAAGTAAATATATTAGTGGAGTGCTTGAGTGAAGGTGTTAAACTTCCTCCTTCTTATAAACCTGTCACTCCCAACTGTGGAGTTTGTGAAATAACATGATGATAAAGTCTATTTTTTAAAGAACCAGTGTATTTCCTTTCTAAAATTTCTTAAGACCATTACAGAAATTGTCTTCAGATATATTCATTCTACATATGTCCAAACCAATAGGGCAAGTATTTGAACACCAACTATGGAAGATGGCTTTTTTTTGTGATTATCTAGACCCATAAGATTTGCAGTAGAACAGCGATACTGTGGTGCTACCTACAGGTTAGCCTACGCTGCTTTGAATGATATGTTTCTCCTGAATCGATTAGAGGTGTTACAGTACAAAAGCCACAGCACACACAGGCAGAATGGACCTTAATACGCATGTAGGCAGTGCAGTTACAGAGGGATGTACGTTTCTTTTATTCCAGTACCTTCATATAATAAAGTTAACAAAAATAATAAAATATTAAAAAAAAAAAAAAAGCCAGCTGGCACTGCCAACCAATTCCTGTAGTAGTCTCAGAAATCCTAATCCTGTAGAATTTCCTCTTGTGCTCAGAAGCACCACTGTCCGGGAGTATTTCAGTGTCTTGTTATCTACGCCAAGCAAGCCTGGTGATGCAGCTACCTGAGTTCTCTTGGTTGTGGGCGAATGTGATCTGCGTTCATAATTTCCCCGCTTTCATGTAGGTGGGGATAGAGCCACGCTGAGTCAACCCTTCAAACCTTTTATAGGTATAATTGAGAAAAACCCAGTCTTTGGATTTGTAGTCCGGTTCTGTGGTGTTTGGCACTAGAAAGATAGGAAAATTAACCAAAAGCAAAGGAATTTCATTAGTGAAAATGGCAGCATCTTCATCAACTGTTATCAGTGTTAGTTGTGTTACAGTATCTTACCTGGTTGTAAAATATCAGATTCAGGAAAGTCATCAAAATTTGAAGTATCATCAATGCTTTTGATTTCTATAGGGATTGCTGCTGGCCTTTCCCTATAAAAAAGTATCAAGTAGCATGGTAAATTTTCCTGAACTCTTGATTTTCCAAAAAATAACTCTACTTGCAAATTCTGCATGCTATTCTGTAGCTATCAGAAGAGCCAAGGAAATTTATCGTGGCCTTGAACACTGTTAAGTGGATTTCATAGTTGAGTATGGTATTTTATTAAAACATTACCATTTACTTGGAGTTTCATTTCTTTGTACCCAGACTTTCTCATGCTGTTTTTTTATTTAAGTAGAAAAATAAGAGGTAAAGAAAGGGAAAGTTAGAACAGAAGAGATTTTGTCCAAATGATTTTATAATTGTATAAAGTATGCTGGACATTGTGGGTACTGGATTCTATCTAAGTAATTCAGAAACAGGATTCTTCTAGTAGAGGATCCATACATTAAAAGTCATGTGTAGAGGGGGGCACCTGGCTGGCTCAGTCAGTGGAGCATGTGACTCTTGATCTTGGGGTCATGAGTTCGAACCCCACACTGGGTGTAAAGATTATTTTTAAAAAAAGATATTTGGGGGGAAAAAAGCACTTTTGGGAAATTAAGAGGCTCATAAGGTCAAAGGACTAGACATGTGTGATGAAATCTAAATCCAAAACCATATAAATTTTAAGGGAATCAAGGACATCAGGTTAAAAAAAATTAGTCATGAAAATGCCTTATCATGATAAAAATGTTTAAGTACAGAAATAGCTAAATGAAGCTATCCATTTCTATTGGAAATATCCATTTCTATTTTTTTCAACAAACACTTGACTCGATGTATTAGGTGCTAAGTTAACAAAGCCTATTATGTAAAAATATATTTTTCCCAGAATCATTCTAAGTTATTCATAGTTAATGTGGTAAATTAATAAATTTATATTAGTTTAGTGAAAAGAACCATAGACTTTGGTGTCCTAATCTCTTGTCATTAACTAGCTGCGTGACCTTAGACAGACAAGTCCCTGCTCTACAACTATTTCCTTACTGTCAAGGTAAGAGATTGGACTAGTGGTCTCTAAGTGTCCTTCCAACTGTAAAAAGGGGGGAATCCTACTTCTGTTCAGTGAGATGAGGTAGGCACAGAATAATGCGGCACAGCAGTGAAGAAGAAGAACCAGGACTCCTAAATCAAACTACCTTGGTCCAACTCTGGTTAGGAAATTCTTGCTAGATTATTTATTACCTGTGGCACCGAAGGCAAATTACCTCTCCATGACTTAGTTTCCTCAGTTGTAAAATAGACATGATAATAATAGTACCTATTTTATAAGATTTACTATGACGATAAGATTAAAAGTGCACAAAAATTAACAACTCAGAAAACAACAGATGCTGGTGAGGATGTGGAGAAACAGGAACCCTCCTGCACCGTTGGTGGGAATGCAAACTGGTGCAGCTGCTCCGGAAAAGAGTGGAGGTTCCTCAAAAAATTAAAAATAGAACTACCCTACGACCAAGCAACAGCACTACTAGGAATTTACCCAAGGGATACAGGAGTGCTGATGCATAGGGGCACTTGTACCCCAATGTTTATAGCAGCACTTTCAACAATAGCCAAAGTATGGAAAGAACCTAAATGTCCATCAACTGATGAATGAATAAAGAAGATGTGGTTTATATATACAATGGAATACTACTTGCCAATGAGAAAGAATGAAATCCTGCCATTTGTAGCAATGTGGATGGAACCAGAGGGTATTATGCTAAGTAAAATAAGTCAGTTAGAGAAAGACAGATATCGTATGTTTTCACTCATATGTGGAACTTAAGAAACTTAACAGAAGACCATGGGGGAAGGGAAGGGAGACAAAATAGTTACAAACAGAGAGGGAGGGAGGCAAACCATAAGAGACTCTTAAATACAGAGAACAAACCGAGGGTTATGGGGGAGGCGGGGAAAATGGTGATGGGCACTGAGGAGGGCACTTGTTGGGATGAGCACTGGGTGTTGTCTGTAAGTGATGAATCATGGGAATCTACCCCAAAACCAAGAACACACTTTACACACTGTATGTTATCCAACTTGACAATAAATTATATTAAAAAAAAAAAGATTAAAAAAGCACAAAAGTACTTAGAATAGTGCTGGACATACAATAAGTGATCAAAAACCACTAGTTATTATTATAGTTATTATGCCTAGCACATTGTAGGAGTTCCAGCGAAGATCTGCCTGAAGTGACACAGAAGCTGTCTTAAAAGATGAAAAGGAGCTGGCCAGGCAGGGCAGGAGTAGGGACAGGAACAGGGAAGAGAGAAGAGCATTTCAGTAGAATGAAGTGCAACTGACAAAGCCCTGAGGTGGGAGGAGTGGGAAACAGCACACTAGATGCCACTGCTACAGATGAGGAAAGAGCCACACCCCACAGTCCTGAAAGCAGTTAAGGATCCTGAATTTTATTCTAAGTGCAAAGGGAAGGAAGAGAACAGCACGATCAGATTTATGTTCTTAAATTGTCACTGTGTGGAGAACAGTCCAGAACTACTGAAGGTGGTTTGGCCATTAATTGAATAAAGACCAATGCTCACAATGAACAACTTCAAGCAAATTCTTTTTTTTTTTTTTTTTTTTTTTTCTTTTTTTTTTTTTTTAGAGAGAGAGAGAGAGAGAGAGAGCACAAGTTGGGGAGGGGCAAAGAGAGGGAGACACAGAATCCGAAGCAGGCTCCAGGCTCTGAGCTGTCAGCACAGAGCCCGACACAGGTCTCGAACCCACCAATGGTGAGATCGTGACCTGAGCCGAAGTCAGACGCTTAACCAACTGAGCCATCCAGATGCCCCTACTACAAGCAAATTCTTACAAGTTACTTGTTTCATTTCACTTTTGCCCACAATGTTTAAAAAAGGCACTGTATCTTCTTATAACTTCATAAAGAAAATGGTATATTAGAGAGAGGTACAGTATACAGTGTGATGTAATAGGACAAAAATGAGGGGTTGTAGTGTGAAATATAAATACGTCTCTGTTGTGCTAACATCAGCCTGTATCACGTAACTCTGAATACAAAAGTTGAAACAGATGCACAATATGTGGTTTTCCCCTTAAAGTGGACATTAGCTAAAATGAGTCATTTAGCTATCATCAGGAAAGTCTCACCCCATATAACCCAGAAAACACTGATTTAACAACATTATAACCGTGTTACCTCTTGTATTTAATCTAGTAGAACCAAAGACAAATTGATTGCTAAATCCAGTAAAAAAAAAAACCAAAACCCGTTTTTACTAAGACCTCTCCCACTCACAGCCTATGAACATACCTGATGTGCCCCCAGTCTACACCTTCAAAAAAAGGATGACCTTTTATTTCTTCAACTCCACTATTTCCAATTCTGTTTTCAGAGTCAATACAAAATCTAGAAAATGGAAACAGAGAAATGATGGTATGCAAATTACATCTAAAGTACTCTATTTGCATTTTTTCAAACACTTATTTTTCTTCTCAGTTTACTGAAGTTAGCTGTTTATTGTGGGAAATGTGGGAGAAAATAGAAATCCTCTGTAATTGCACCGTACAGAGATAACTTACTGTAAACAGTGTGAAACCATTTCCTTTTAGTCTTTTATTACGATTTTTAAAATATGTTAGTATAGTAGTCACTGTTTTAGGGCTATATATTTTCACTTAATATACTGAGAAAACTTCCCAAAACTATTAAATATTCTTTCTTGACTTCATTTTCTAAAATTTGCATATAGAAATATTACACTCTATGTAGCCGGTCCACTATTATTGAATACTTCGGTGGTTTTCAAGTTTTCATTACTAAAAACCTATCATGATAAACATATTCTACCTAAATCTTTACACACATCATCTGCACAAGCAAAATTCTTAGAATTACTGGGTCAAAGCTCATATACAGTTTAAAGATTTTTTTTTTTATAATATGCTGTCAATTAGCTGTTGTCATAGGTTGTCCCAATTTATATTCCTTGGAGCCATTCACAACAGTACCAAATACTTCATCTTAGTTGAGAAACAGAATGAAATCCTTTGCTTAGAAACAATTTCCTACATAGACTCATGATATAAAGTAGCAATTTTCTTCCCCTTTTCTCTTTAATGAGATAGCGTCACTGCATTCCAACAGGAGTGACCTTTGAAACAATACAAGTCTTCTTCCCTCCTTTTTTTTTTTTTTTTTTAAGTTTATTTATTTATTTTGAGAGAGGGAATGAGCATGTACTGGGAGGGGCAGAGAGAGAGAGAGGGAGAGAGAATCTCCAGCAGGATCCGTGCTCTCAGCGTAGAGCTCAACTCAGGGCTCAACCATGACCTGAGCCAAAACCAAGTTAACCTACTGAGCCACCCAGGCCCCCCACCCCCTTCCATCTTCTTAACTCTTACTGTTTTTGCTGCATGCTTCCTTTTAATTGTTTGCAGTTTTTTTTTATTTTTTTTTTTTTTAACGTTTATTTATTTTTGAGACAGAGAGAGACACAGCATGAACGGGGGAGGGGCAGAGAGAGAGGGAGACACAGAATCGGAAGCAGGCTCCAGGCTCTGAGCCGTCAGCCCAGAGCCTGACGCGGGGCTCAAACTCGCGGACCGCGAGATCGTGACCTGAGCTGAAGTCGGACGCTCAACCGACTGAGCCACCCAGGCGCCCCAATTGTTTGCAGTTTTAAAAAAAAACACCATTTCTTTATTGATCTCTTTGACTGTATAGATCAACGGTGATCCTTTTCTTCCCACAAAAGTAAAATGAGATTTAATCTTTTAGGTACCTGTGATGATTTAAACTATGACAAACTCCTCTAAGGAATTAACCACTAACCTAAGAATTAAGTCCTTGGCTTTCTCAGATATAGGAACCTCTGGAGGAAATACCAAAGTTTCTTTCCAGTTCATCACTTTTCTATATGTTTCTTGAGGAGTTTCAGAGCAGAAAGGTGGATATCCTACATATCAGAGAAAACAAAAGTTTTATCAGCTTTTATTATCAAATATTCTATACCTACTACATATGTGCCACAAGAAACACAACAGTCCTAAGTGCTCTATTCAATAGTAAAAAATGTCCCCATTCATCAATTTGTAATCAAATTGCTAATAAAGGCAATAAAATAAAGGATTTAAAGCACTGCCCCCTTTACCTGAAAGGCCATGCAGATATAATTTTGATACAGGGGAATTCTGGTTACATACCGTCTTCCTGAATCCCTACAGAGCTCACTGGTATTTATCGTGTATTTAACATTGGGGGATGTAAAAAATTGGTTTCAAAGAGTTCAGATATTTTAGCCCATGATATCAGCAGTATGTTTAATCAGGGGCACTCACAGAAATTTATACAGTATGTACATAAGCAGATGGTAAAACATACCTATTAGCATTTCATACATAATCACTCCCAAAGACCACCAGTCACACAATTTGTTGTAACCAGTCTGCATAAATACTTCTGGAGCAATGTAATCTGGTGTCCCAACTGTGGAATATGCCTGCAAAGGAAGAGCTTATCAAACCAGGACACTTAAGTATTTTTTGAAAGATCTGAGAATGGCTCACTACTGGAAAAAGCAATATATACAGAAGTTAATTTTTCATATAATACTTGTTTTGCATGTTTATCATGTAGAAAGCTTAGTGATAGGAACCAAGTCAGATAATATGTTATTTAAGATATGACTTCTGCCCTCCCAAGAAGCTCAATGAAGTTATTTATATATTTAGCCATAAATCCTGTGGAAATTAGTAAAGGGAGAGAAAGGGAGAGCTCACTAAAGCAGACTTGGGATACTAGAAGGGGGAGCTATACTACCCGCTGTCAATTACAGATCCCATCAGAAGAATCCTCAATCACAGCCCTAACAGTGAAGAGAGGATACTACATCTCCTATGAGAAAACTTGCCCTGCAACTCCGCCAAGGAGAAACCTTCACCACCTTGAACTCTTGCTCTTTTCCAATGGACTTTTGCTCAAAACAACCCCTTCCAAATCCTCGTCCTTCTCTTAAAATACCATTCCTTTTCTTTGCTGGACTGGCCAATGGTTTCGCCATAGCTTGTATGTCTCAAATAGCAATTCTCTGTTATTCTCAAATAATCCATTTTTGCTGGTAAAGTAATTGTTTTATTTTTAAGGTTAAAATCCATTTCAAAAAGAATAAGGAGGTTGAGCCCAGTGGGCCTGGGTTCCCCACTCACTGCTGATGTGTTCTCAAGCAAGTTATTCAACCTGTCTGAGCCTCAGCTTCTGCTTACAGAAAATGGGAGTAATAATACCTGTCCTAACTCCATTGATAGGAGGACGAAACAAGAAAAGGAGTGTGCTTTGTAAAGTGCAACCAGCTACATATATAAAACATCCAGTCTTTTCATTATAAACCTAATTCCAGGGCATTTCATTCTTAATTCATATAAAATGTTACAAAGACAATTTCTTTAAGGCAGTAGTTCTCAACTAAGGGCAGAATGCTAGGGACTATTTGAAAACGTGTGACAGCAGATTTCATCATTCCAATGACCTGATGGGGGTGCTGACTGGCATTTAGTTGGAAGGGGGCAGCAGAGAGGGGTTGGGGAGGGGATGGGAGGGTAGGATACAGGATTTAAAGAATTTCCTGCCCCAAATACTGAGTCCCCTCTACTTCTCCCTTGGTAAATAAACATTGATAGAAGTCATGATGATGGCCATGAGAATTATAAAACATGTACAGCAGTAATCACCTGTGAACGCTCTGTAAGTAGAATTCCCACCATATTTTTAAGCACTATTCATTTTTCCCCTTAAAAGTAGGAAATACTGCAATTCTTCTCTCAGTTGTAAAATCTGATCTGAAAGCGGCACATTTAAAAGTAGAAGGAAGTTTTTGTGATTAATTCACAGCTCCAAATATTAAAAAAAAAAAATTTTTTTTAAAGCTTTTAAAAACACTGAAATGCTTTTACAAACACAGAAAACTTGCAATTAACTACGTGGGCCAATGATAGAATGAGCTCAATCATACACAGGTCATTTTATTGGTTTGAGAGGGTATCAGACCTTTCAGTCTATTTGCCTTACCCAATACTCAGAGAAAATACTGAATTAGTTTCCTTGTCATCATTGGGTTGAATTTAACAAATATTTACAGAGTGTCTATATGGGCAGGCATTGTATAAGAAATCAGGAAAACAAAGTCAAAAGGCACATTCCTAACCCTGAGAATGTTTATGGACCTAGTTAATAGCATAAAGGGAAAGAGGAAAGGGCACAAACAATTCTTATATTTGCTAAGTAATAAAGGAGAAATAGTTTGGGTAAACACAGTTTTATCCAACTTCCATTAAAAAAAGTATTGGAGTTTATCTGTAGTAAAGTCTGCTCTCTAATTTTATTTTATCTGCTTTATTGCAATACTGTTAACATGCCAAACTTCCTATTTACTTTATCTATAAAGAAGTTCTTAGAGACACACAATCATCTTACTTATGCTAATTGATATGTTATTTCAGAACAAGTATGAAAAATGGAAAACACAAGGCATTCACTACAATCACACTCATGTCAGTGAGTTTTATATAAAGTGCTAATTACTAGTAAACAGATGACTTAACAAGAGATATGAGCCATAAAATAAAGTTAAATCACAGAGTTAAAATTAGCAGTCACTTTAAGGGCAAGGCAATGCTACAGAGAAACTAAGAGAACTACGTGATTCCAGAAGAAGCTCTATCATTGCTACAAAGTAAGTGCTAATCATTGTGAAGATATAAAATGATCCAGTGAAACCCCAGTGAAATTTGAGGACTAGGGCAACCTTTCTTAAAGACATGTCTGACTTACCAGTTGTCTCCTGTTCTTCTTCCATGTTTCTGCTTTCCTCTTGGAGTTCATGTTCTGAAATGCTAATGTCAACAAGAGAGAATTGTAATCATGAGGGAAAAACTCTACCAAAAAAACAAATTCAAACATATACAAGTAAAATACATTGGTTTAAGGAGTGAGGGGAGAGAGAGAAGTTTTAGTTCTTAACAACCAGCTACACTATGTTAACCTGAAAAAAAAAAAAAATCAAACTTACAGAAGTCACTTGGCGGGTTGTGTGTAAGGTTTCTGTAGAATTCAGTCCTATGAGCTTTCTTTAATCCCGTGCATAAACCAAAATCAGATAATTTTACATGACCCTAAAAAAAAAAATAACTAGTAAAATCAAGATTATATTAACTTTGAAAGAAAGCCTTATTATAAATTTTTCTTTTAAATGCAATCATTATAAACATTTTTAGCTTAAAATTCATATAGGTGATATGTAAAATTAAAAATATTTGATGATGATTTTTTTTTTAATTTTTTTTTTTAAGATGATGATGATTTTTAAAAGTAGAAAATGTTAGAAGATAAAGATAGCCATACTCCCTTGATGTCATTTCACTCCGGAGTCCTGTCCTATTACATCATTCTATGACATCACACAGTTGAGTGATGACTAAATTGTAGTTGCCCATTTCCAATCACAAAATCAGCTCTATTACTCCACAAAATAATTAGCAACCCAATATTTCACCAGTTTATTCACATGCCTTGGCATCCAATAAAAGGTTGTCTGGTTTAATATCCCGATGGATGAAACCCAACTGGTGGATTGCATCTATTGCCAGAACAGTCTCTGAAATGTAGAACTGTGTTTCCTCTTCTGTCAAGGTATCTTTTTTCATTAGCAATGTCATCATGTCACCTAAATAAAGAAAAATAAGTATCATGTATTAGAAACACCTCAAGCTTTCTCCGCATCTCTACAACCTATGCCTGATTTTCACATTTTATGACCCACCCAGTATATCTCCAACCATTTCTAGGGCCAAGTAAAAAAAGTTACATTGCATTAGCAAAAGTTTCACGACATCTAATGATTTTAAGGTAGAAAGTATGTGAAGTCAAATCAGAGCAGAGATGATCATGAAGTGATATCCTCCACTCAACATCCAGAATAGGATAATATGCTGAACTATGAAAATGAATCAGAGTAAGCACGCCAGAAATGGGATGTATTCTTTCAAATTGAAGTTCCAAAAATATTCAGCGCTCTTCAGTCCAGCAAAAATAGAACATCATCCCACTAAAAGACACTCTTTTATTTTCCAGGAATTTTTTCTTTAAAAGGGGACAAAGAACAAACAATAGTGAATTTACAATTCAGAAATGACAACTGTTAATATTTTTCACGATAGTTCAAGTCTTTTAAAAAACAACAACAAACATGTGGAAGTGTTCTTCATCCTCCATATCCCGTTTTATTCCCCTTTCCCTTTTTGTTGAGTAACCATGATCATGGATTTGGTTTGGTGGGTAACATTCTAGCTTATTTTTAAAATATGTTTTCATATATATATATGATGTATATATATATATGAAATATATATATATATGAAATATATATATTGATGTATGAATTTACGGCCTTTTACATATTTTTTTAATTACATAAATGGTACATGTAATTCCACAGCTGGCTTTATTACTCCACTGTTTCCGACATTTTCTTATTGAAACGAATAGAGCTCCTGACTTTTAACAACTGTAAAATAATTCATCACCTAATCATGCCATATTTATTCAGTCTACTAATGGTCATTTATTTTGTGTGCAGCTTTTCACTGTCACAACAATGCTGCAACGAACATCTTTCACAAATCTGTTGTGCACATGTCAGGGAGAATCTCCAGGGAATACACTGGTTGTAGAATTGCCAGATTGTAGGACACATGCACTTTTCACTTCACTGGTATCTACAAACTGCTCTCCAGAAGAGTTAGAGATTAATTTACGTGGAAGAGAGGCCAGTTTCTCCCACAGCCTCATCAGACTTTTAATGTTTTTACTAATCAGATGAGTGTGAAATGGTATCTCATTCTTGTTTTAATTTGCATTTCCCTAATATGAGCAGAGTTGAATACTTTCCTATATATTTATAGACTAGCCTGAGTTTCCCTTCTGTATGTTGTCTATCATTTGCCCATTGGGTTTTGGGTTGTTTGTCTTTTTCTTTCTTTTTTTTTTTTTTTTTGTTTTAGTTTATTTTCTTTATTTTAAGAGAGAGAGCACGAGCAAAGGAGGGGCAGAGAGAGGAGAGAGAGAATCCCAAGCAAGCTGACAGTGTGGAGCCTGACGCTGGGCTCAAGCTTCAAACCATGAGATCACGACCTGAGCGGAAATCAAGAGTCAGACGCCCAACCGACTCACCCACCCAGGCGCCCTGGTCTTTTTCCTTAGTGACTTTATTGTTCTTAACTCTAGACTTGTAACAATCTAACTAATTATATATTGTAAACCCAGAATGGTAGTATATAAAATGGTAGTATTTAAAATTTAAAAAGGATTTATCATTCTTTCAAAATAATCTGATTTGTGGTAAAAATTAGATTATGGGAGGAACTAGAGGAAAACCATGACTGCCTTTGTAAAACCTCACAGCTAGGAATGTAACAGCGAACCTAATCGACAGGATAATAATTACATATAAAGATGTGCTTGCGTCAGTCTGTCATTGGTATCATGTTTGCTTTTACCTCCGGGGAGAAATTCCATGATCAGATAAAGGTTCCTCTTATCTTGAAAACTGTAAAACATCTTCACCACCCAGGCACCATCTGCTTCTACCAAAATATCTCTCTCTGCTCGGATATGGGCCACCTAGATGAATGTATTTTGAAAAAATAATTGCAACACATCATACATTTTTCCAGTTCACCTCTTACAATCATCCATCCAGTTCCTTAATGGTTGTGAAGGGAAGCGGGAGTTGTAGAAAAGATTTGAAATACATACGCATGTTCATAATCTCATTACATATGGAGAACCTCCAGAAACAGTTTATTTTAGCTTTTATCTTTAGGCCTGGAAAAGGGGAATCCACAAGTTCATTATAGGAAGCTGAGGCCTCTGAGGTAGATAAATGATTAGTCCAAAAACTTTCCAACCAGAATCCCCATTTGCCAAGGATCTTGGCTTTGTCATACACATTTCAGGCCCTGGCCTGACTTTTACAAGTTAAAAGTAGTAAGCAATGCTTTACAGATTGGTAAGACAAAGTCATGGTCCTCAGCAAACTAGTTTTAACTGTTATTGGTCAAAGAAAGGGCCTTTTGTGGTGGTTAAACATTTGGTCATTTTTTTTGTAACAAGTAGACACATTTATAATAATTTTGTATGATTTTGCTAACTATAATAACTTTATGTTATTTTGTTAATTAAAAAACCTCTAGAATATCTATAAACATGATATACAGCAAATTAGTGTAACCTTTGGGGGTTTTGCTACTGACTTGTCAGACACACAATTACTAGGGACACTTCTATGTGAACATTTTATAGTCTGAAAAATTTTATAAACGGTAATTTGTTGGGTTGGTATAATCAATTTTCAGATGCTTTTGCATTAATATATTTATACATTCTTTTCAAAGATCAACAATAATATTTGATTTTATCCTTTTGCTATTCCCATTGTGCATTATTATGAATTCTGCCCCAAGGCACATGAGAACCCAGATTTCATAAATCTTTGCATGATAATGAAATATGATCTGCTTAAAATGTCATATTTGGGATTACTGTATTTATTACCTGGTGCAATAAATGCTCTGAGGGCAAAGCATAGGAACAACAGTTGAAAACTAAGAACCTGTTTTCTGGCATCAAAAACCCTTACAACCTCTCTGGATTATGTTTCATAAAGTGAAAAATGGTATCAAAATTCTTACCCATTGCCTTTTACTAAGCATTTCTAGGTTAGTAAAGGAAAAACCTCAAACCTTTGATGCTGCATCTATGGTGCTGTCAGGAAAAACTACATCATAAACTTGGCTTGATTATTTTTAAATGCTTTAAAGTCAGATTACAGGATGTTTTCACAATGGTCCTGTTTTCAAATAATAGGAAGTTATCACACATAGTAATCTGGTACCACAATATCAGGGAGATAATGTGCTACTAAATTTTGTGGACTGGTTAGTATTAAAGTAAATGTAATAAAAACTTAAAGTAATGACCTTTTAGAATTGAGTGGGAAAAGGTCTTCTAAAATGAAATTCAGTGGTGGCAAAGGCAGATTAATTTACAGGGGGGGGAAACAATAACAATGCAAAATAGACTGGATGTTTGGGCTCTGGTGGGATTTTCCCTGCATAGGAATGAAAAATGGTCAGAAGCTCTTAAATCTCTGGCAAAATATTCAAGATTGGTGCTATCCAATAGAAATACACTGCAAGCCACATATATAATTTAAAGATTTCTAGTGGCCACATAAAAAGTAAAAAAGAAACGGGAAATTTTTTTTATTTAAAAAAAAATTTTTTTAATGTCTTTACTTTTTTAAGAAAGGGAGAGAAACAGAGCACAAGTGGGGATGGGGAAGAGAGAGGGAGACACAGAATCCGAAGCAGGCTCCAGGCTCTGAGCTGTCAGCACAGAGCCTGACATGGGGCTTGAACTCACAGACAGTGAGATCATGACCTGAGCTGAAGTCGGAATCTTAACTGACTGAGCCACCCAAGCACCCCAGGGGAAATTAGTTTTAATAATATAGTTTATGTAACTCCATGTATCCAAAATGTTATCATTTCAGTACATAATCAATATAAAAAATTATTGAGTTTTTTTGTGCAGAATCTTCAAGTTTTGGTATGTATTTTCCATTTACAGCACATCTCAATTCAGACTAGCTATACTTAAGTGCTTGGTAGCCACATGTGGTTAGTACCTAAAGACTGAACTGCTCCTTTTGTCCTTCCTCCAAAACCTTACCCAGGACTAATCCCATATGGCTTAGTTAGATCCTGTTAATCTCTTTGTCTCTGAGGCTCTACATCTTGACCCAGACCTTTATTCTTATCATTATCTGTAATTCTCTAATACAATTCAGTATTTCAACCTTCCTTGAGTTCCATACGTCTTCCCTCTAGAATCAGTCTGTCTTCAAAAAAGTCCCCTATCATCTCACCTCTGGATGGTTCCTATCACCTTGTTATCCTGACTGAAACTAGGCTGTCTGCTGAGAGTTCTGTCTTCCTGCACAAGGAGTTCTCAGGAATGGCCTGCTTTTCTTTCACATCTTACTTGGTGAGGCGGTAGGTTTCTTGCTCATTTTCATGCTGCATCTGAACCACTGTGACACTTTCCTTCTCTGCAACTCTTTTGAAGTGCATGTTGTGAAACTCCATCAGCCATCATCTATCCTCACAGCTATCATTTATAGACCTCCCAGTCAATCCCTCTCATTCATGACTTCAGCTCATGGCTCACCAACTTCCTTTCCATCTTTTCCACTCATGGATAGATTTCAACATCCATAAGGATGAACCATCAGCTACCCTATCTATTGACTTCTTCCTCATCCTCACTGATCTCTTCCACCACTGCATGTTGGTCAGCCACCCATGGTAACCTTCTCATTACAATAACTGTATCCCCTCTAAAATCTCAATTTCGAGGACCTTTTTTTTAATGTTTATTTTCTATTTCTTTTTGAGAGAGAGAGGGCGCAGTGGGGAGGGGCAAGGAGAGGAGAGGGACAGAGGATCTGAAGAAGACTCTGTGCTGGCAGCAAAGAGCCCGATGTGGAGCTTGACCTCAGGAACCAAACCATGAGATCATGACCTGAGCCGGAGTTGGAGGCTTAACCAAATGAGCCACCCAGGAGCCCCCTCCCTTTTTTCGATCCTTATTTATTTATTTTGAGAGAGTGTGAGAGACAGCGAGAGCAAGAGAGTGCATGTGAAAGTGAGGGGGAGGCAGAGAGAGAGGGAGAGAGAGAATCCAAGCAGGCTCTGCACTGTCAGTGCAGAGCCCAACATGGGGCTCAATTCCAGGAACTGTGAGATCATCACCTGAGCCGAAGTCAAGAGTTGGACACTTAACCAGCTGAGCCACCCAGTGCCCCAAGGAACTCTCTTTCTGATCTCCACCTTTTATCCTTCCAGGTCTCTTATTCTTGTACTTCAATCTCCCTTCCATGGACTCTACCACTTTTTCTCTATTAGTCTCCTCACAATCTCATTTCTTTTTCTATCCAGCCTAGATTCCATCATTAGGATCACTCTTACAAATGCTTTAAACTCCCTCGTCCTCTTCCTCCACTGTATTTGCCTGGGAAAACATCAACCCTAATTAAACTCAAATTTCTGTCTATTCTGTACCTACCCCAGAGCAACTAAGTATTACTACAGAAAAGTTACCCAACTATGCTAACTGGTTTCACTTTACATTCCTGACTGCCGATCTCAATGGGTATTCAACTGTATTTCCCTAGCTTTCACACCATTCAAATCAATAGTTGTGACTATTTCACAAATTCTCTCTCCTTACACCTCCAGCTGGCTATCTACTAAGACATGATGGCCTCACTTATTTACACTCAGGCAGGAACTTGGCACTTGGCACTACTAAATCAACCACCTGCATTCGTTCCCACTTTCTCTGCCTCTCCTTCCTGTTTTAGTGGATAGGTACATGTCTACTCCTACCAAAGATCAACTCTTCTGTCTGCCAGTGCATTCCTATAATTATCTGCTCTCTCCTGCATCTTCAATTTTCTTTCTAATGGATTCTTCCAATCAGCATCAAACACTTCTGTCTTAAAAAGAAAAAAAAAAAAATCCTCTTTACCCTAAATCCCACTTTACAAATCTGTTCTTTGTTCTGCTTCACATGAAAGATTGATCTGTGCTCACATTCTCCATGTCTTGCTTCCTTTTTGCTTTCTGTTACACTATTTCAGTCAGGCTTCTGCCCCCCAATCCACTGGGAATGTCTTTGCTGAGCTATTAATCTCCATATTGGGACATCCACTGGCTTGTCTTCCTCCTTGTACTCTCTCTGCAGCATTCAACATAGTTGACCACTCACCTCCCTCCTTTAAACACTTTCTTCTCTTGGCTTCCATGACACCATGTTCTCACAGTCTCCCCTGCCTGATAAGATGTTCCCTGTTGGTCCCCTTTGCTGGTCTCTCTTCTGCCTATTGTTCTCTAGGGCTTGGATCCAGTCCCCCTTTCTTTCTCTATCCAGATTTTTTTTCTAGGAAATTTCATCTTGTCCAATTACTTTAAATATGATCAATATATTGATGGCTTCCAAAGGATATTTCTAGTCAAACTTCTCTCTGTATTCTAGCCAACTGTCAACTCAATACCTCTTCTTGGAGATCTAACAGGCAGCTCAAACTTAATATGTCACAAAAGAGAACTCTTCATTCCCCTGATCTCCAAACCTGTTCTTTTTTCATTCTTTTCTAAATCAGAAATGACACCATCATGTACCCCGTTTCTAAGTGAAACTCTAGGTATGATCCTGCTTCTTCTATTTTTTCCTCACTACCCTTACCCCTCCTCTCATCCCCTAATATAGAGGACATCACAGAAAATCCTGCGGACTCTTCCACTAAAACATACACTTAATCTGTCAGACTTTTCTTCAGCTTCACTGCTGCAGCCCCAGGATAAGCCACAATCACATTCTGGCTGGAGGTGCCACACAGTCTCTTACTGGTTTCTCCGCTTCAACTCTTGTTTCTTCTGTCAGCAAGCAAAGGGATTGATTCATCTTTGTAAAACATCAATGCCACTCCTCTGCTCAAACAAAAGTGTCCTCCCCTCGCATTTAGAATAAAACCCAAACGCTCTGCCTTGGCCTTCAAATCCCTGCGTAATCTTGTCCCTGCCTACCTCTCCCACCACTCTCCCTGCACTGAATTGTAGCCACAGTGGCTTCTTTCTCTTCTTTGAGCAGGACAAGACTATTCTTGCTTCAGGGCCTCTGCATTTGCAGATATTTGCTCTACCAGATCTTTATCTGTCCTTCTTTCTCATTACTCAGTCTTTCATCAAATATTCCCTCTTTAGAGAAACAACCCCGATCTAATTCTTCCTCCTAAACCCAGGTCGTCTGCATTGATTTACCCTTTTGTTAAAACTTTTGTCATAGTCTTTCTCAATCCTATTTGAATTGAAATAGCTGTCTGCCTATCTCCCCACTACTAGAAAAAAACAAGGATCAAAAAAGAAAAGAAAAACCAAGGATCAGGTTTGTCCTGTTAACCACTGTATTCCCAGATCCTAGAGCACATTATGGGCACATCTGGCACATCACAGGCACCCAATAAATACTTGTTGAGTGCATGGACTAGAAATAGTGAAAGAACGCAGTGAAAATTCAAGAGGGCCATGTTTAAATGAAAATCAATAGTATACTGCTGTAATAGCCAAGTAAGCTTCGGGTGGGGCTTTCCTCAGCTGCCACTAAGGTGCTCGGTCCTTCAGAGGAAGCTAAGGCCACATTGGGGTGAGGCCCTCAGTTCATCCAGAAACTAGCACCGGGCCAGACATAGCACTCATCTGCACCATGGCCTCCGTCTCGGGGCTGCCCTGCTCCTACTCAGCCCTCATCCTGCAGGACCATGAGTGACAGTCACAGAGGATAGGATCAATGCCCTCATTAAAGCAGCAGGTATAGATGTTGAACCTTTCTGGCCAGGTTTGTCGGCAAAGGCTCTGGCCAACATCAACATCAGGAGCCTCATCTGCAAGGTAGGAGCTGGTGGGCCCACCCCAGCAGCCGGTGGTACACCACTGGGAGGTCCTGCTCCCTCCACCATGGCTGCCTGGCTGAGAAGAAAGTGGAAGCAAACAAAGAAGAATCAAAAGAGTCTATGATGACATGTACTTTGGTCTTTTTGACTAAACCTCTTCCTCAACCTGTTCAATAAGAAGCTGAACTGGTAAGTAAGCTTTAGGCAGACACTAAAAGGCTGAAGTAAAGAATTAAGTAGAGAGAGGTGTTATCTTCCCTCTATATCTCCATTGTTGAGTCCTTCCCTAGTATATAGAATCAATTTAGGGTTCTACAGAGTGTCCACCCAGACTAGACAGAGGTGAGTACATAAAGTAATATTATTGATGTTTTCAGATTTATGACCAACCCTTAAACTGCGTTAAAGTCACAGGAAACATGGAGAGTCCAGGAGTATGAAATTAGAGGGGTTACAGATTTTGGAAATATGTAAAATCAGCAAACTCTCAGGAGACCGGTCTTGCTCCTAATGTGACACGGATAAAGGAAGCTGAGAACTGTCGTTTATTTTCACTGAAGTCAGAAAAGAAGGTATTTTGTTATGGACTGACTGTTTGTGTCCCTCCCAAACCCCCCAAATTCCTATGGTGAGGCCCTAACCCCCAGGGTGACTGAATTTGGAGATGGGGCCTCTAAGGAAGTAATTAAGGTTAAGTGAGGTTATGGAGGGAGAGGGGGATAGTGTCCTTATACGAAAAGACCCCAGAGAGCTCACGTTTTCTCTCTGTGCACACACCAAGGGCACTTAGTGGGAAGCTATCTGCAAGCCAGTAAGTGCGCCTCACCAGAAAGCAAACCCTGCCATGACATTGATCTTGGACTTTCGGCCTCCAGAACTGTGAGAAAATAAATTTCTGTTGTTTAAGCCACCCAGTCTGTGGCACTTTAGGCACTTATGGCAGCCTAAACAGACTAAGGCATTTAAAAAAAAATTTTTTTTATGTTTATTCATTTTTGAAAGACACAGACAGAGCACAAGCAGGGGTGGGGCGGAGAGAGAGGGGGACACAGAATCTGAAGCAGGCTCCGGGCTCCGAGCGGTCAGCACAAAGCCCGATGCAGGGCTCAAACTCACGAACCGTGAGATCATGACCTGAGCCGAAGTCGGATGCTCAACTGACTGAGCTACCCAGGCGCCCTACGACGTTTTCAGATTATAATTTGGGAGAAATTTTAACTTTCTTGAGAATTGAGAAACAATGAAACAAGCTATCAAAAAAATTAATAGGACTATATATAGTAAGACATGTAGATTCCTTTTTATAAATTCCAATATTTACATTTACTCTAACACCTAGTCAGTGGTGCTCCTTTGGTTACATGTGTTAAAGAACTCATACCTGCTCTTTTTCAAGCATATCAGCTTTTCTCAATATCTTCATTGCATAGATATGGCCTGTATCTTTCTTCTGAACCAGCCGCACCTAGAATGTAAAAATTGATCATACTATCAATGTTAAACGGTCATTACTATTGATTTAGGAGCAAAAGGTAAGTTTCTTTAAAGAGATCAGTGGCAATTTGCCACTGCTTATATTTTAGGAATTTCATTAAAGTTAAACTATTTTGCTATATTAAACTATTTTAATATATATTTTAAACTATCTGAATGAAGATAGATACTTTCAATGGCAGTGCCTTTAGAAAAGAAGTAATCTCGGGGCACCTCGGTGGCTTAGTCAGTTAAGTATCCGACTTCACCTCAGGTCATGATCTTGTGTTGGGCTCTGTGCTGACAGCTCAGAGCCTGGAGCCTGCTTTGGATTCTGTGTCTCCCTTTCTCTCTGCCCCTCCCCTGCTTGCACTCTGTCTCTCTCTCAAAAATAAACAAACATTAAAAAAAAAAAAAAAAGAAGTAACCTCTCCAAATGCTCCTCTTCCTATAACTTTCAGAGACTCAAAGTCATCCAAGCCAAGTCTGGTCCTCTTGAGACGTAAGAACTCTGTTTCCTTTCGGGCATGCTGTGATCGGCGTAACTTTTTCTATTAAAAAAAGAATTTAAAAAGATGATTTTGTTTTCAGTGAAGGCTATAGTGTTAAAAAACGAGATACATCAAAATGGAAGTATCTTAAATATTATTAAAAGATGAGATATATAAAAATGGGAGTAAAGTATCTTAAATATTATCTTAAATTTACCAAAGTCGAGTATTTGTTAAGCCTGGAAAGAATAAAGCAATCTTAAGAAACTTTTTCATTCTTAACAATTGATAAATCTTATTCTTCAGGTGGATTCCATTAACTATTTCACCTTAATGAGCTCATCACATATTTCATCTACATGCTAACTTAATTTATAAATAAAAATTAAACTTTAGGAAATGCTAATAGTATTCTGATAATGAATTTTACAGTCAGGCAATCTACTTTGCTTCACTTCCCTAATTTCCAAGGCTGTTCTGTGACAACTACTGAGACCTAGGACACCAAAATAACAAACAGCATGTTTCCATAGAGATTTGCTTTTGACAGAATTTTTTCTTAGATAAATTTTAATAAACTCCTTGAGATTTGGCACACAACTTCCTAAAAATATGAAACTGCCAAAAAACATAATGATTACATGAAGAATTCGTTAAAATATTCAAGTCAGTAATTTCATAATTCAGTCTCTAAAAGTCACCAAAAAATAACTGCCATTAATAAGAAACATTATGAAATACCTGAAGGTTACATTTGGAATAGGCATTTATCTCATTGTTCTAAACCTCATTTTTCCCCTTACCAAACAAAACTCTGTTGACATTCTGTTAGTTCCTAGTTGAGGCAACATACAGTGGGAATAAACAAAATCAAAAAAATTAAGCACCTGTTCATCTTCAAATGAACTCTACCAGGCTTTCAGGAATTCCATTCTGAAGAAAAGGCAAGTCAAATGACCATAACAACTCAGAAACACTGCTTTTAAACACAGTACAAGGTATAACCACTGAGTAGTCTCTTACTACTCCTGTGTATATCTGCTTTCAAAAAGGTATGGCAAGCTATCAATTAACTGGGAATCTGTAAATGTGTATCCCCAGTGCAATGGAATTCTGATACTTTGAACAAAGTTAATCTAAGAAGATGAAATCCAGAAATGATGTCTTCATATCAATGGAGGAAACAGTGAAGATTACTTTTTGTTCAAAAATGCTCCTTCAGTGATTTTTAAAAAATAACTGAAATACTAATAAGACAAAAAAAAACAAAAAAAAAAATGTAGCTTTTTTTTTTTTTTTTTAATGTTTGTTTTTCAGAGAGACACAGAGTGTGAATGGGGAGGGGCAAAGAGAGAGGGAGACACAGAATCTGAAGCAGGCTCCAGGCTCTGAGCTGTCAGCACAGAGCCCGACACGGGGCTTGAACTCACGAACTGTGAGATCATGACCTGAGCTGGAGTCAGATGCTTAAACAACTGAACCACCTAGGAACCCCCAAATGTAGCTTGTTTTAAGACTATAATTTACCCACCCCCCGCCCCCGCCTCCTGTGTCCTTCCAGAAAAAAAAAAAAAAAAAAAAAGACTATAATTTAAAAAGGCCACATGGTGGCACTATAGTATCATGTCTTTCAAAGCAGCAAGGAGGGTTGGGGGGGTTGTTTTAAGTATATAAATGAATAAATGTAAGAATTTCAGAAGACATTCTGGACTGTTGACTTTCTGGACTATAAAATGTAGTAGAGTTGGGTGTAGTTTCAGAAACTTGTCTAATCTAAATGAAAAAGATGACCTCGTTACATACTTTAATAAACTGTGCTCAAAATCAACAGAAGAGAGGCCACTAAAGAAAATAATTTTCACTAATATTTGATAGGTCGTGTAATGCAGCAAGCAAACAATGTTTATATAGTTTGGGGTACAGCTGTTTAACGGCAAAAAAGGGAAAATTACAAGTATATAGAGCATATAATTTTACAAAAATGGGACATGACTATAACATTGTGAGGTTACTTTTAAAAACAGAAAAATGAAAAACCTATTTCATGATCTATTAGTCTTAAAATCAGTGTTGCAGTCGGGAGGGAGCTGAAGCAAGCTAGTGTTAAAAAAATATATTGGTGATATGATGAGCAGAGTAATGTATAGAATCGTTCAATCGCTATATTGTACACCTGAAACTAATACAACACTGTATGCTAACTATACTGGGAATTAAAATAAAAAACTTAATAAGCTAAAAATATATATATTGATGAAAAAGCACGTTGATATATCTGTTCATGACTTGTGTAGATTAAACAGCCTTGAAAAACAAGTAACATTTTTGTGGTAATCATATCTTTTCTCACCAAACAGGACAACAAAATCTGGAAACACATTTAACATTTCATGGCTCCCTTTAAAAGCAGCTTAAATTTGTCTGTTTTGGTTTTCCATGAGAGTGAATAATATTGCATGTCTGATGGTAATTCTTAAGTAAGATGAAATTAGACATATATCGTTTTCTTCCTTTCTCCATTCCTTTTTAAATGAGTGTTCCCTGGGGTGCCTGGGTAGCTTAGCTGGTTAAGCATCTGACCCTTTATCTTGGCTCATGTCATGATCTCAGGTTCCTGAAATCAAGCCCCACATCCGGCTCTGTGCTAACACAGAGCCTGCTTGGGGTTCTCTCTCCCTTTCTTTCTGCCCCTCCCCAAGCTTACACACTTTTTCTCAAAATAAATAAATAAACTTTAAAAAAAGGGGGGGGTGTTCCTCAATTCCTCAAACTCTTGATCTGTGGGATGTTCAGTTTTTATATAAGACAGTGTACACAGAAGTTCTGAGATGGGAAAGAGTTCAGTTGGCAACTTCAATTCTGCAGAGACATTCTACATGATCACATTATATGGTTTATTTTTTACAAATAACTTTCACAAATTACTTCACCAAGATTTTCTATTACAAATGAATTAGGGATAAATATTACTTTTCATTTTAAAACTAGGTTTTTTTAATGTTTTATTTTATTTTTGAGAAAGAGAGAGACAGAGACTGAGCAGGGGAGGGGCAGCGAGAGAGGGAGACACAGAACTTGAAGCAGGCTCTAGGCTCTAAGCTGTCAGCACAGAGCCCGATGTTGGTCTTAAACCCACAAACTGCGAGATCACGACCTGAGCTGAAGTCAGACACTCAACCGATTGAGCCACCCAGGTGCCCCTAAAACTAGATTTTTAGAAAACAATTTTATTTTTAAAAAATCTACCCCACATAATGATAGCTCCAACATATTTTATATTAAGGATAAGAGAGGATATCTATTTTATAGACTTTGACATAATCTAGGACCTAGCATGGGCCTAATAATAAGCATTTGTGGAATTAAAATATCTTCACAGAAAAATGTTAGAAATTTTATAGTTATTAAAGGGCACTATTTGTAGGTATAAATCATATCACACTTTCTACAAGTTCTTCAGAAGAATTTAGGAAAATAGTTTTTATTTTTTTTAATGTTTATTTTTGAGAGAGACAGAGAGAGACAGAGTGGGAGTGGGGGAGGGATAGAGAAAGAGGAGGAGACACAGAATCCAAACAGGCTCCAGGTTCTGAGCTGTCAGCACAGAGCCCAACATGAGGCTTGAACCCACAAACTGTGAGATCATGACCTGAGCTGAAGTCAGACACTTAGACACTTAACTAACTGAGCCACCCAGGCGCCCCAAAAATATTTCTAAACATATTCAGCACTTCCTGGTGCAGACCAGCAGTTGCAAACTGAGAGTTACAAACTGTATTCAACCTCAAAAATATTTGATTTGGCCTGCAAGTTGTTTTTAGGACACTTGAATTATTTGCCGATATTTTAAAAAGCAGGTGATTTCACATAAAAGTCCAGATTTCCAGTTTCTCCTGAAAAACAGGAACTTGGCCACACTCGGCCAAAGTGGCAGTCACTCCCCCTTCGATAGACATCAGGTCTCTAACTTGTCAGCATCCACCACTGATGCCAGTCATCAGGGGACATGCAGAATTGGACTGGTGCTCCTGTTCTCTTTTAGTAAAGTGAAAGGTCGTATGTCTCTATCAAAATATAAACGCGGAGGACCAAATATTTTAGAAAGAGAAAAACAAAGAATCTATTTCTTTGTGGAAGTGAAAGAATATTCTTAGGAGTTGAATATGCAGATAAAGTGTGTTGGGTCAAAAGAACATATAACCTAAGACGTCGCGAAACCAAGCCGGCCAGCTTCCTTCATTCGTGTTATCTGGTTGGCCCCTGGGCATCTGTTTTTATAATTTCTCCCTCTAAATTCTGAATTAGGACCTTATGCTTGAGATTTCTGTATCAATATAATGATGTACAATGTACATTAATACAATTATATGATTATTAAGGATAAGAAAGTTATTAATACTAATAAATAAATGTGCGGACAGATGTGCTTGGCCTTATTTTTTCTCTATAGGTTATAATACAGATCGAAACCATTACCTTTCTCACTTAAAGTGTAAAGGATATAAATTAAATGAGTTTTTAAAATATTATAGTAATTTTATGTAAATAATTTAGATTTTCTAGGTTGAGTCAACTGATTAACAAAGTAACCACCTGTAGTACAAATCACTAAATATATTTTATTTAACTTAAACATTTCCAACAGAAAAATACAGGTAAAGTCCTAGGAAAGGTACAGGGAAGATTAAATAACTGCTTTCAAGTCATCATTTGTTAGACTGCTCTTTGAACATAGAAATTCCTTTCTGATCATTGAAACTGTTGAGCAAATTAATCTAGGTTGTACCCCCCTACTGCCTAGAAAATAAAGCGTACATCGCTCAGTAAGCTATCCCAAGGCTAGCCTTTCCACTACATGGTGTCAGTTTACCGTGCTCTTTCCTCTACTGCATCCTTCATAGTTCATTGTTCTGCATTATTTTATATGTATTTATTAATTCTTGTGTAAATCTACCTATTTTTTTTAATATTCAAATCAACTGTTACCTCTTCCCAAACCTTTTCTGATCCCCTGAATTAGGTGGGGGGAAATCCCTGTATTTTTAAAGTTTGCCAGAATCTATCATGTATACATATATTTATATACACACATACATGATCTCTCCTTCCAGTCAGTAAACTCCTTGACGGAAAGGTCATTGTTCATTTATTCACGAACTATTTCTTATAGCCCCTGCCAGCTCTGGAGGTATATAGCTGAGTAAGACATTATGGAGTTTCTACTATGGGGAGATATTTTAGGCTGCCACATGGACACAGACACATGGACACATTAATATTCTGTTAATGCAGAATGTGGGAAGAGTACCCCAAGATATTAGGGAAGATTTCCCAGTGGAACTGAGGCCCAAAGCGAGACCCAGAGCTTCTTAAAGAATAAGAGGAGTTGGGCAGGAGTAAGGAACTTCTAAGTGGCAGAAATGCAGATGAAAGGTCCACAGGCAAGAGTGTGGAAGTTAAAGTAACACAATATTGGTGGTCAGCATGGAGGTGGGTGACAAGAGACGAGGTGAAAGAGACAAAGCAGAGGCCAAACTGTGAGGGGTCTTGCACATTAATGTTCAAGGGTCTACCCTTATCTGAGAGTACTTGGGAGCCCATGAAGGGTGTTAAGCAAAAGAGTGATGTGATCAAACTTGTTTTTATTTTTCTTTTAAGTTTATTTATTTAAAGAGAGAGAGTGCATGTGTGCATGAGAAGGGGAGGAACAGAGAGGGAGGGAGAGGATCCCAAGCAGGCTCTGCACCGTCAGCCTGAAGCCTGACGCAGGGCTGGATCCCAGTAACCAGGAGATAATGACCTGAGCCAATATCAAGAGTCAGCCCCTTAACGACTGAGCTACCCAGGCGCCTCTCAAACCTGTTTTCAGACAGGAAACTCTGGATAGTGTATGCAGAAAACCTGGAGGTGGGAAGACACCAGCTGGGGGCAATTGTTCTTTAAGTAAACTACACAGTAGTCTGAAGTAGGGTAGAGGCAGGCGCCTGGATGGCTCAGTCGGTTTAGTGTCCAACTTTGCCCCGGGCATGATCTCATGACTCATGAGTTCAAGCTCAAACTCGGTATCAGGCTCTCTGCTGTCAGCGCAGAGCCTGCTTTGGATCCCCTGTCCCCATCTCTCTCTCTGCCCTTCCCCCATTCACGTGCTCTCTCTGTCTCTGTCTCTGTCTCTCTCAAAATAAATAAATAAACTTAAAAAAAATAAAGTAGGGTAGAGGCACTGGACTAGAGAACTAGAGGGTTTTAAGATATATTCAGGAAAAAATGTGAGAAGATCTGGCAATTCACGGATTCTTCTTAGAGCCCTCTCTTCTTGTTCCATGCTCTCAGGATACTATAGATACTGTTCACTAAATCTATATTCTTGGAATTAAAAAAAGCTGCCTCTTTAAAGATCTCCATCATAGCAACAAAGAAGTCCATATTCAAATGATGAAATCCATGTTACCTAAGTTATAAAATCATCTGATATCAATAGAGGACAAAGACACTGGGGTTGCCATTATACAGTAATTAGTCTTTCCCTCCCCAACTTTCTTGAGATACAATTGACGTAACACAAGCTTAGAGCGCGATGGTTTGACGCACATATATATTGTAAAATGATTACCACAAAAAGGCTTGTTAACATATCCATTGCCTCACATAAGTAATTTTTTTTTTTAGTGTGAACATTTAAGATCCGCTCTTAGCAACTTTCAAGTATAGAGTACTGTTACCTACAGTCACAGTAATTACAGCTAACATTACCTCTTCATCTGCTAATCCTTCTTCTTCCATGGCCACTTCTAATTTCTTCTGCCTTTTCAAAGAAAAAATAATTTAAATTTTAAATACATTCCTAACTATTCCAATTTAAGAAATGTTCACTTATTTATTTGAGTTTACCCCTTCAGTTTGCTATGCTAAAAAAAAAAAAAAAAGTCTTTAAAGATGAATCAAAATAATCACTAAGAATAGTTTTCTTTCTTAAAATTAAACCCAACCCAGATTTCAAATCACTTTCTCATACTGGCCAAATGAAAAATTTCCTTCTTAATGCTGCTTAAATCAATGATTAGCAAAGATGACTAATGTTCTAATAAGGGAAATCTATTATCTAATATTCAAACCACCAAAATCATTAACATTTATCAATATTTATATTGGAAGTATATAAAGGTAACTATAGTGACTAAAAGTATAAATATTTAAGGTGGATATCCCTGTTTGAATCCCAATTCTAAAAGCTTATTAGCTAACTGAGCTTGTGTAAGTCCTTCATTTCAAGTCTAAGCTTGATTTCCTAATCAAGAAAAATGTTCAATGCAATTGAGTGTATTTTATTCTAATTCTTTGAAAACTGGAGTCATATATGTACATAAAAAAACCCACTAACCACCAGAAGATTTGCTTTTCTAGGTATAGTCAAGTTCAGGTACTCATTATTTTTAAATGACACCACTGAAGTAAGTTAAACTAAGCACTGTGGGGATGGGGAGGAAGGCGGGATGACTGGATGAATTAAGTCACTAGGAACTAGGGAGATGGCTCTGATACAAATTTTGCAGCTCATTTCCAACAGAATATTAAGCATTTTATTTCTATCATATTGGTTTTTCCTGAATATGAACCTGAGAGTACTCTTCCTAATTGGTGTTGGACTATGTTAGAATAGGACTGACTTTCCAGGATTTAACTACATGGGAGAGTATCTAAGGGTTGAGGATTGAAATCATCAAATACATTTTTTAGTATTTGTCCTTTACGATAATATGTCTGAAGGTAGGCGCTTTCCTAACCCACCATTCTTATGGAAAATTCATAACAAAAATATCTAAAGCCTGTTCATAGATCAGCACCCCAATGGCAACGACACGTAATGACATGTTCTCTGCCTACTTCGTCAACATTTGTAATAGACATCTTGGTGCTTATCATACTGATTTTAATCTTTTATTTACACACTGTTCTTCTAAGCCCAACCCTTAGAATGGAATAAGCTCTGTGCCTGCTACCATGCCTCTCTGGGTGCTGCAAGGCTGCTTGCTGAATGATTTTGAGCTTTCTCCTCTGTAGAGAGAATCCACAGTGTAAGGGACCATTCATCTGGGACGGCCTATCAATATACAAGCAACTTCACTCTTCTGTCACATCTCTACTGTCCCCTTTCCTCAATCCTTGCCAAAACCAACTTTTCATGAAATTATCCCTGACTCTGGACAGAGAGGCAGTAGCCTTTGTACGTTTCCACCATATCTAAACGTGAAGACCTGTGACTTCCTGTGCACCTTTCAAAGAAAATAGTTTTCTTCCTAAATGCTCTGATGTTTTGTTCTGATTGGTACTCTATTTGGCTTATGTATTTATCCAGTTAGTTAAGCCTTAAAAATTTATCACATGTAATCCTAAAGTCCAAGCTTTTAATAAATACAAGCTAACTGTTTAATATGACTTCCATGGCACCAAGCTGTGACTGCCTTTTTTTTTTTTTTAAGTTACAGCAGATACTTTTATTTTTACTTTCCTTTGTTTGGAAATAGAGGGCAAAACTGAATTACTCAAAGATTTCATGAAGAAAAGACAACAAGCCTTCAAAATTCTGATGCATAACTTAAGTGTCTGCTTCCTAAAAAAGTAGTCTTTCTTTCCCTGGTTCTCTTCTACTTCGTTTACTCTCCTTGGCGACTGGATCATTTCCAGAGACTTTCATTGTATTTACAGTTAATGTAATTACTCATATGTTTGCATTCGTTTCTAACTGATTGCGTGGTCTCTATTTGTGTCGACTTTTTGGCGTTTCAGCTTTGCTTTTTCCCTCGCCTTATTTTCAATTGGGGTTTTGTTTTCCTCATTTCATTATTTTCCTTTCATTAGTTTGGAAGTTACAAACTCTGTTAGTCTGAAATGAATCAATCTTTACTCCTCTGTATGTCGTATCTCTATCATGGAGATACACAGATCTCTAGCAACACTTTAATTCCACTGACTTCCCTCCTGAGAGCCTATCATTGGGAAATATTTTAATCTACTTAAAAAAATGTATAAGACTTTATCATCATTGTTTTTGTTTTCATACAATTTGTGTTGAGATTTATCCACACATTTATATTTAGCTCTGTTTGTGATCACCTTCCTTCAGCCTAAATTGAATCTTCTGGAAGTTCTGCCAATGGTGAACTCTTAGTTTAACCTGCCTCTGCTCCAACCCCTTTCTTCTCCTCCTTTAGGAACTTTGGTTAAAGATACGTTAGCTTTCCTCACTCTGCTCCATATTTAACTCTCCTTCATATGTTCCTACTCTGTGTCTCCAGTTGACTTCTGAATAATTATTGAAGTTTTATTTTCTAGTTCAATTCTCTGTTCAGCTTGTCTGATATGTAGTTAGACCTATCTGACATTTCGTCTCTGGCTAGTCACCACTTCTGTCAATCTTTCTCACTTCTAAATTCTATTCTACTGTTGTTGTCATGATCCTAATTCAAGCCTCCTTTCCACATGCTGGGACTACATCATTAGCCTTTCCTGTTCCTTCTCTCTCTACCCACAATCCATTCTGTACATCACAACTAAAGTACTCCTCTAGAGAAACACCCATGATCACTGATTCTGTTCAAAAATCTTCAAGGCTCTCTACTCCCATGAGGATATCTACATTCACAAAGCAGTCAAGGGTCCCAGGAAATGCTGAAATCCAGCATGAGCTAAACTGACTCTTGCTTGACCCAGCACTGAGGGTGATTTCTTCTGTCTGTAATATCCTTCCTCCTGCTTTTTTATCTCTTCCTTCTCCCTTTTCTGCATGTATGATTAATACTTTCCTTAAGAGCTCTGACAAATGCCACCACCGTTTATGAAGCCCTCCCAGTTGCTTTACTCAAAAGCAATCTCTGCCTTCTTTGACCTTCTCTTAGTGATGCTTCTCACTGTCATGTAATATTTATGTGCATTACCTGCCTTAATAGAGTTTTCTGAAGGCAGAATAACACGTCATTAATGTTTTTATTCTTTCACCCCCATTCCCACTATACATGCTTTTGGATTAGAATTAATTATTCCTATAGTATAAGGATATATTATAATTTCACAGCTGGGAATGTTTTACTTAAAATATCATTGACATGTGATAGAAGGATATGGGTGCAGAGGACAAGAAACCATTCTGTTAAGATAATTAGAGGCACTGTCAGTAGAGGAAACCTAAAAACAGCATACAGGGACCCACAATATTCATATTATTAATGGACAATGTGTTTACACTCCACTTGCAGCATAAGAGCTTCTTAAACCAAACAGAAAATTCTGATTAGCCTTTACTATACCTGGTCTCTCTCTCTTCATGCTGTAAAATTAGATTGCTGTAAAAATTCTCCAACGTGAGCTTGGCCACAGTCACTCTTTCCCGGGTATGGTTGCTCATAGGAAAGGAGGCTGCAGTCCCTGCCGTCATTGCCATAGTAACAGACACTGAAACAACATATAAACACAAATTGTTCAGTAGAAAAACACTTTCTATCCCTCATAGTAAACTCTGGAGACGGTTTAATTCCTACGAAGCAAAACTTTACCGTAACAGTTAAAACGTCCAAGTTTTCCACATTATAAAGAAGACAGTGCTAGTAAAGAAAGAGGAAGATACACTATTCCCAAAGCAATAGAAATTAATTTTGTGTTGGCAAAACCAGGGATGAATAAGAGTAAGGAAGCACCAATCCACACACAACATGGACACATTTTATACAAAAGGCTGTAGTCAACAAGCATTCAGAACAAGAAAGGTTCGATGTATTTTGTTGTTGTTTTATTGATCACTGCAAAAAAAATCCACAAGATTTGGCTAATACATATGCCTGCACTCAATGTTAAGTCTCCTAAGAGTGAATGTAGTTCAGCTAAATAGTAAGAAGCAACTTCTAGAATATAAATTCTATGAAACATGAAGCAGTGGATCAAATATGTACACAAAATCAGTCTGAAGTAATTCTTATGTATATGTTTTATGGGAAAACAACTTTTCAAAACAAGCCCCCTTTGGATGGAGTCCAGGGTGCCCTATTTCATTCTGAATTCTATGTCATTTCAAATAGCTCTATAACAAGGTCCAGTATACGTCTCCAGACTATAAGGTCCATTTCATTTTCAAATGATACTCATTTGAACCAGGCAGAAAACAGAAATGTATGAATCAAGCCAGGTGACAATAGGGATGTTCTGTGGCCTTAACTGGGCCTTGTGGTCTACTTAGTCACTCAAGTGCCATCTTTGAAAAACCACCAGGCAAGCCAAACATAGTACTGGTTTGAAGAAGATAATTGGACAATTAGACAAGATAAGGAATGTAGCAAAATGACTGCTTCACAGGGGGCACAGACTGAACTGTGATGGCTGCTACCAGTGGGTGGTACCGACCATAAGAAACTTGCCTACTACAGTCTACATCTGGACCAAAAAAGACTAGGATGGTTCCATGCATTAAGGAGGTTTTTGCTGATCTGGATGGAGATCATAACAGACCTAGAGAAGATGCAGACTGCCAACAGTGAGCATCCAACATTGCACTGTTAGCTGGGAAGTATTCCCCCAACCTATACCCCAACACCCACCTCTCCCTAATTACATGAAGATACAGACCTCTGTGTATGGATTTGAACTGTAGTAGACTCCAGGGATAATGGAATGGACCAAAAGACCTTTCTTGTTCTTCAACATCAATCAAGTGCAGGTTAATAGTAAGTTTAACTATGACAAATTCCTAGTTCCACTGCCCTCTTATTGGTTTTACATCTCAAGGTACTACAAGAGTCTTAAAGTCATTATGTCCAAATACAACATTATTATTTTAGCCTCACAAACTTGTTCCTCTGTGGACTACTCTAAAGATTTTTAGAACAAGAAGTTGATTGTGTCACTTGTTTAAAATCATTCATGTCTCTTCACAGCCTACAGCAAATCAAATTAGCTTTGCACGATAAACAAAGGCAACTCACATACACTGAATGGTCGTGCCTATCAGGAATTTTGTGATATTTTATTCACTGATTTCTCCCCCTTTCCTCCAGAGGATTCAAGAGAGTGGCACTTTCTATGCATGACTGCATTTCCTCCTTACAACAGCCCTGCAAGGTAAAGAACTGAAGCTTAGAAAAGTCACATGGCACGGCAGCACCTGGGTGGCTCAGTTGGTTAAGCATCTGACTTTGGCTCAGGTCATGATCTCACAGTTCGTGGGTTTCAGCCCGCATCGGGTTCTGTGCTGACAGGTCTGCTGTCTGGAGCCTGCTTCAGATTCTCTGTCTCCCGCTCTCTCTCCGCCCCTCCCCCATTCGCACTTTATCTTTCTCTCTCAAAAATAAACGTTAAAAAAATTAAAAAAAAAAAAAAAAAAGATGTAATGAATTTAACTCCAAAACCCAAAGGTGGATACCAAGTAATGAAAAACAAGTTCCGTATGTATGGAATGTATGTGTATGTGTATACACACACACACACACACAAACTATATAATTTGATCATGATTAATACTTTCCATTCTAGTTATACATACATACCTGCAAATATGTATACTTTGTTTAAAAACCAAAGCAGAGCAAAACCTGTGTCTACTCAACAACTGGCAAAGTATTGAGCACACAGTAGGCATTCAGTAAATGATGATAACAACTCAACTCTAATGGATTTTAAATTATATTTTCACATATAATAGTTTCCTTTGGATTAAAAACTACAGAATCATTAGTGTTATGTTAACGTTCAGAAACAAATCCTACTTGAGGGATACAATTACAGAAAAAGCAAATATCCCACCCCTGATCTCGATTAAATAGTATCTTTTAAAAAGTAGCCTTAAAAAGAAGAAAAAATTCTTTCCTTCCAGCCAGACAAAATAGGCTTTAAAAATTCCAAATTAAACAAAACCAAGAAAAGAAGTGACCAAATTATTACAAAGAATGATCTAGATGAGTGGCACTTATTATATTGCAAATTTATTCCTCTAATGGATTTAACACTGTTCTTTGTCTATTACTAAAGCTCTTTCTTTCCTCAGAAAAAGAACAGGATACAATTTGCAAGTCTACAATTCCTGGACTGATAAAAACAACACTAGGTGCCCTTGAATTTCCTGTTCACGTGTTTTCTCCAGACTCCCCTATTCATTAATGGAGACACTACCAATAGTTAAGTCCAACATTCTTTCGTTTATCAAGCCTGGGGAAAGGAGATAACAAATCTGGCACTCAGGCTACCTATAAATAGATGTGGTGTCTCCAACCATTTACCATCAAGCTTCTAAAGTAGGAAAACAGAACTGCTTTACCTGACTGGCAAAACATACTATTTAACTGGGGGTTTCACCCTAGTTGCCACATACTACATATCAGAGGAAAGAGTATCCTTAACGCTACTGTATTGCTTTATAGTGTACAATTGTTTCTACACTCATTTAGTTGCGACCAAAAAGCCCCAGGCTACAACAGATTGGATACCGCATATACCAGGTCCCTAAAGACACAGCAGCCACAGCTTCTTTTCTCTGGGCAGTATAACCTGAAGAGCAAGAAATTCACTCAGGTGAGGATTCCAGGCCCAGCACTAAATTTTACTAGTTGTAGTCTTTCCAGCTAACATTTACTGCAAATTTACACTATATGCCAGCACTGCACGGATTACTGAGAATACGAAGAAGGATAAAATAGAGTCCCTGCCCTATTCATGATCTTACAGGGACACAAAGAAGGGAGAAGTTGGCTCTGCAAGGGTTTAAGAGTAGTCAGAGGTTTAACAGAGGAGGAGATACTTGAACTGCAACTTGGGGTGAGTGGGGAGGAGTAAGGGTTCACAAGTCAGAGGGACAGGGCAGCGGAGGGAGAGGTGGAAGGGCACCAAAAAGACCGACACACGTGAGTACACAGATGGCTTGAGTATATTCAGTGAAATAGCAGGAGATGAAGGGGGAAGGACAGCTAGAAGTCATGATAAAATACCTTTTTGCCATGTTAAAAATTACCCTAAGCACAAATGGGCTTTTAACTAAGTGAAAAGTGACAGCCAACAAACAACATTACTCAGTGCTTACCCAAGTAGCAAGAACTCTTCTAAGAATGTTCCTTGTTTTGATGCAGTTAATCCTCCTGTCAGCAACAAGACCCTAAGACCTGACCTTTACTGCCCACCTGCATGTGCCCACCCACCTTTGTCCCACATTTTCCTTAAGTTCTTTCCAGCTATCTCCTCACTCAGGCAAAGGAGCCAAAGGGCACAGCATCCATTGATGGAAACCAAAACTACCCCTCAAGCTATAACGACTGCCAGGGGGAAGAACTTCGGAGGCCCAGACCAGTTTGAGCTTAACCACTGGCTTACACCTGCGCAGTTGGACCATGCAGTGACCGACAGTGACCTCTACCTCACTGTAATGCTAAATTCTCCACCCAGGAGGAGCACAAGCCTCACTAACAGAACCTATAATGCATGTCTAGGCATGTTTCCTTGAGGCACATGTGTGACCTTATGCCCACTTCACATGCGATGACAAGGGTTCCCTTTCTAAATATTCACCCTAACCCTAAATAAAAGGAACTCATTCACTCTTGCCTGGGGAATCACAGCTTTGGACATTATTCCCCCATGGTCTCTTTATTTGCTGCAAATATAGTTACTTTGTATGACAAGTCCACCCACTGTAGTTTCTATCTGTAAGTCACCAAGGAGCAAACTCATGTCAGTTGGGTTACATAACCACCTCTGAAGTCCCATCTGACTGGTACTTCACGTGATTGTGCTGGTACAGGGAGGTTGGCAAAAAGTCTGGGAGGAGATTACATGGAAGGAATATAAATCAGGTTAGGGGGACTCAGTAACAGTCATGGGTTACAAACTGTGGCTCTGGTCATATTTTGTTTGGTTTGCACTGTGACTTAGTGACTTAGAAGATTTCACATAAGAACTCAGATTTCTGGTTCTTCTTGAAAAATCAGATTGGTCAAATATGAGCCCACATTACTGCCTGGAACAGAGAAGCAGCAGCCCCCTTGCAAGACAGGGCATAGTGCCAAAGCCCACCAACTGTCTACTCCCTTATGCCCAGCATCCTTCACCCATCTTATTACCTACTTGCTTCTGGTAAGCATTTGAAATTACAATCTTTGGCTTAGTATAAAACAATGAGGGCCTAATTTAAGATAGTAGAGGCTCAGATATTTAGCTGGAAAGACTGAATTCTATAATTACTTCTGGGTTTCAGATTTGGATAAGTGGGTAAATGGTGATATCATCAATAAGAATAGGAATTATAAGAAGAGCTAACTTGGTAGGGAAAGAAAATAAGTTCGTCTGATTCTAAGTTGTTACCAGACTCAGTTTAAAATTTGTGCTTTTTTTTTTTTCTTTTTTAAGTAGGCTCCATGCCTAGCACAGAGCCCAACATGGCACTTGAACTCATGACCCTGAGATCAAGACCTGAGCTGAGATGAAGAGTTGGATACTTAACCAACTGAGCCAGCCAGGCACCCCAAAATTTATGCTTTAAAATGATAATTAAAAATTTTTTTAATGTTTATTTTTGAGAGAGAGACAGAGTGCAGCAGGTGAAGGGAAGAGAGAGAGGGAGACACAGAATCTGAAGCACGTTCCAGGCTCCAAGCCCTCAGCATAGAGCCCAACGCAGGGCTCGAACCCACGAACTGTGAGATCATGACCCAAGCCCAAGTCAGACACTCAACTGACTGAGCCAGGCACCCCTAAAATGATAATTCTAAAGATTTACATTTAGAAATGAAAAATAATCCTGTTCACAAAAGTAGCAAGGAGAAGGGGATAAAGAACAACATCCATAAAATACCTAAGAATCCCGTGATTTAAAAAAAAAAAAAAAAAAAAAAATTGGCCTTTTCATGAGGAAATCTAATCATAGACTGTGGAAGGAAGGGAAGAATTATTCAATTAATGGTGTTGAAATAACTGGTTATCTATTTAAGCAAGTCAGATGTTCATTCCATTCCAAAGGGCAAAATACATTTCAAATGGTTCAAAAGGGCGAACATAAAAACTAAAAAGGAAAAAAAAAAACCAACAACAGGAAATAAAGTAAAAAGAATAAACTTCAAAAAAATTACAAGAAAATACAGATGAGTAACTGTCTGATCTTTGAACTGATAAGAAATGTATTCAAAAGAAATCACAATAAAAATCGTGCCAGGCATCATTATACAAAAATTTAGAATATACATATATGGATATCAAACAAGATTTAAAGGACAGTATTTGGGGGAAAAACTGCAAAATAACAATGTGTATTAAAAGTATACTGAAGTATAAAGGTATATGCTAAAAATAAATTCATTTCTTAAAATGTATTAAAACCATATAACAGCTTTTTAAATATTAAAGTTGTAAAAAGAAAATAAGAACCCTAATAATGAATGAATAATACTGATTGACAATATATAAATAAAAATAGCTAACTTCTGGAAAATGTTCAATTTTCCCAAGTAAATCAGACATGGAAACTTTAAAATAATGTATATATTCCCTCTATGAAAAAAGCCATAATTTAGAGGGGCAAACCCTCCTGGTCCAGGCTACCATGAGATGACTTTCTCATATACCATCTATGCTTGTTTGTGTGGATTCTTCCAGCTTTACTGAGATGTAATTGACACTGCATAATGTTAAGATGTACCAAGTAATGATTTGACATATACATACATCATAAAATAATTACAATAAGGTTAGGTATCCAGCAAATCATATAGTTATAATTTGTCTGTGTGTGGTGAGAATTTTTAGGATTTACTCTCTTGGCAACCTTCAAATATACAAAACAGTATTGTTAACTATAGTTACCTTGCTGTACAGAACATCACCAGAATTTATAATTTACATTTTGTACACTTTGACCACCTTTCCTCATTCCTCCTCCAACTGCCCCACCCCTGAACCCACAGCAACCGCCAATCTATTTCTAGTTCAATATTTTTTTAGGTTCCACATAGAAGTGATATACAGTATCTGTCTTTTTCTTTCTGACTTATTTCACTTAGCATAATGTCCTCCAGGTCCATCCATGTCACAAATGTCAGGATGTCCTTTTTTTTATGGCTGATTGATATTCCATTATATCGAAATACCATATTTTCTTTATTCAGTCATCTATCAGTAGACACTTAGGTTGCTTCCATGTCTTGGTTATTGTGACTAATGCTGCAATGAACAGAGGGGTGTGGCTATCTCTTTGAGACAATGATTTCACTTCATTTGCAGATACCTAAAAATGAAATTACTGGATCATATAATAGTTCTATTTTTAACTTTGGGGGGACCTCCATATGAATTTATATTTCCAACCAACAATGTATAAGAGTTTCTATTCTTCCACATCCTCACCAATACTTGTCACCTCTCGATAATACCCATTCTAACAGGTGTAAAGTAATACCTCACTTCCAAAGAATATCTTCAAGCCTTTTGTCCATTTTTAATCATATTATTTACTTTTCTTGATACTGAATTACATGAGTTCCTTGTATATTTCGGATATTAACCTCTGTCCTAGGCTTTTCTTTGTTGGGAGATTTTTGATTACTGATTCAATCTTCTTCCTTGTTATCGGTCTGGCCAGATTTTCTATTTCTTCCGGATTTGGACTTGGTAGATTGTATGTTTACAGGAATTCATCCATTTCTTCTAAGGTTGTCCATTTTTTTGGTGTTTAATTATTCACTATAGTCTCTTATGATCCTTTGTACTTCTTTTTTTTTTTAATTTTTTTTTTAACGTGTATTTATTTTTGAGACAGAGAGAGACAGAGCATGAACGGGGGAGGGTCAGAGAGAGAGGGAGACACAGAATCTGAAACAGGCTCCAGGCTCTGAGCCATCAGCCCAGAGCCCGACGCGGGGCTCGAACTCACGGTCTGTGAGATCGTGACCTGAGCGGAAGTCGGACGCTTAACCGACTGAGCCACCCAGGCGCCCCAAAACTGCATTTTCATACTACTCATATAACAGGTCCCACAGAAGGGAAAATAGGGTAAGAACCTATTTTCTAGAGCCTGTAGCCTCCTCTACAGGTAAACCAAGTACGCTTTGCTTTCAGAAAACAAGAGGCTTTAATTCTTCAAAACATTTCCCTACCATTGGCTAACAAAGTCAAAGAATAAAATTGGGTATCGTGAGATTGTGAGATCGTGACCTGAGCCGAAGTCGGACGCTTAACCTGAGCCACCCAGGTGCCCCCGATCCTTTGTACTTCTATAATATCAGCTGTAATATCTTCTCTTTCTTTTCTAATATTATTTGAATATCCACTCTTTTTTCTTGGTTAGTCTAGCTAAAGGTTTCACACTTTTGTGTACCTTTCCAAAGAACCAACCAACAGTTTTGTTAAACTTTTCTATTGTTTTCCTATTCTGTACTTCATTTATTTCTGCTCTGGTGTTATTTCCTTCCTTCTGCTAACTTTGGGCTTAGTTTGTTCTTCTTTTTGTAGTTCCTTGAGTTGTAAAGCTATGATATTTGAGATCTTTCTTTTTTTCTTAGTGGATGCATTTATCACTATAAACTTCTTAGAACTTCCTTTGCTGCATCCCATAAGTTTTAGTATGTTGGGTTTCCATTTTCAGTTGTTTCATATTTAAAAATTGTTTTCTTTTGATTTCTACTTTGACACATTTGTTGTCTATGAGTGTGTTGTTTAATTTTCATATATTTGTGAATTTTCCAGCTTTCCTCCTGTTCACTGATTTCTAGTTTCATATTACTGTGGTCAGAAAGATACTTGATATAATTCCAATCTTCTTCAATTTGTTAAGACATATGTTGTGAGTGTTTTTTGTTTTTGTCCGTTAGGTCCATTTGCTCTAATGTTATTCATATCTACTATTTGCTTATTGATTCTCTGTCTGGATGATCTATCCATTACTAAGAGGAGGTATTAAAGTTCCCAACTATTATTGCATAGCTATTTATTTCCCTTTAGTTCTGTTAATATTTGCTTTATAGATTAGGTGCTCTGATGTTGGATGCATAATTATTTACTATTGTTATATATTATCAATTAATTAATCCTTTTATCATTACATAATGACTTTGTCTCTTCTGACCATTTTTAGTTTAAAGCCTATTTTGTCTGATTTAAGCATAGCTGCCCCTGTTTTCTTTTGATTACCATTTGCTTGAAATATCTTTTTCCAACCCTTCATTTACAGTCTGTGTGTGTCCTTAAAGTTTAAATGAGTCTCTTGTAGGCAGTGCATCATTGGATCTTGTCTTTCTAATCCATTCAGTCATTCTGTGTCTTTTTATTGGAGAATTTATTCCATTTATGTTTAAGTTAATTAATGATAGGTAAGGACTTAATATTGCCATATGTTAATTGTTTTGTTTTGTAGATCCCTTGTTCTTTGCCCCCTCTCTGGCTATCTTGTTTTATGAATGATGACCCTTTTTTTGTGGTAATATACTCTGACTCCTTTATCATAACCTTTTGTGTTTCTACTATAGGTTTTTCTTTGTGGTTGTGGTTATCTGGAGGCTTATAACACCCGATTTGAAGCTAGTAACAAATTTAACAATAACACTAACAATTATTGTAGTTATGCTTATTTTTACAGTGTTTATTTTCTAACATTTAAGAATGTGGCCAGTGAGTTTTACACATTTGTATGTTTTTATGATGTTAATTAACATCCTTTCACTTCTGCTTGAAGAATGTAACTTTAACATTTCTTGTAAATTAGATCTAGGGGCGGGCATTGCTTTTGTTGATTTGGGGAAATCTTTACCTCTCCTTCATTTGTAGAGGACAGTTTTAGGGCATATAGGATTCTTGGTTGACAGGTTTTTTTCTTACAATATTTTGAATATATCATCCCATTGACTTCTGGACTGCAAAGTTTCTTTTGAGAAAGCCACATATAGTCTTATGAGAACATCCCTGTACTGACAAGTTGTTTTTCTCTTCCTGCTTTCAAAATTCCCTTTTTCTTTGGCTTTTGATCAAATAATTACTGTGTCTTGGTAGCCCTTTCAGGGTTCAACCTATTTGAGATTCATTGCACCTCCTGAATCTGATATCCATTTCTCTCCCCAAGTTTGGGGAGTTTTTTGCCACTCTTGCTTTAAATGCACTTCTCTCCCTTTCTCTTCTTCTGGGCATTCATAATAATATACAGATTCAAAATACATATTTGCATCTCTTTATTGTGTTCTATAAGCCTGTAAGACTTTCTTCACTCTTCGTTTGTTTTCTTCTGTGAATAGATAATTTTAAATAACCTATCTTTCAATTCATTAATTCTTTTTTTTTTCCCTGCTTTGTCAAGTCTGTTGTTGAAGCTCTCAGTTGAATTCTTCAGTTCATTATATTCTTCAGCTCTAAGATTTCTGGGTTTTTTAAAAAATAGTTTCTATCAAAAAACTTCATTGAACTTTTCATTTTGTATGTGCATTATTTTCTGAATTTCATCTAAGTGTCTGTCTGTGTATTCTTGTAGCTCACTGAACTTAAGAGAATTATTCTGAATTCTTTATCAGATAGTTCACAGATCTCCATTTCTTCAGGGTCAGTTTTTGGGAGTTTTATTTATTAGTGTCATTTGGTGGTGTCATGTTTACCTGATTCTTCACATTCTTTTTTTTTTTTTTTTTAAGTTTATCTATTTTGAAAGAGAGAGAGAGAAAGAGAGTGTACATGTGGGGGAGGGGTAGAGAGACAGGGTGAGAGAGAGAATCCCAAGCAGGCTCTGCACTGACAATGGAGCTGTCTCAATGTGGAACTCAAACTCACAAACCATGAGATCATGACCTGAGCCAAAGTTGGATGTTCAACCAACTGAGCCACCCAAGCATCTCTCTTCATGTTCCTTGATTCCTTGTGTTGGTATCTGCCATTTAGGTAATTGGTCTCTTTCCCCAGATTTTATAGGTTCAGCAGGAAAAGACCTTCACCAGTCAGCCCAGCTTGGGATACTGGACAGATCAGCTGGTAGTATCCATGGGCAGGTAGGACTTGCTATCAGGATCTCTAGTTGGGTGAGGCTGCTGCCCACGCTCTGACATTAGGGTGGGTGCTACTAGCTGGGCTCTGTGGTTGCCTGAGTCTGTTGGCTGGGTTCCATATTCAAGCGTGGCCAATGAGAGGGCTCCCTGACCAGGTGGGGCCACTGGCTGAATTCTACAATTACCTTTGGCCAAGTGTGGTCACAGGTTGTGTTCCCTGGCATAGTGGTGCCACGGTTGGACTCCCAGATTAAGTAGGACTATAGTCTGGGCGCTGCAATCACTCCTGTTTGGGTGGGGTCTTAGGCTGTGTTTCCTGACTGGATGGGCTGCTGGCTGAACTCCATGTTGAGGTTGGCTACAGACAGGCCTTTGTGGTTGGACAAGGCCTTTGGCTATGCTCTGTAATCAAAGAGACAGCAGGCTGTGCCCTGAGGTTGGGCAAGGTCTCAGGTTGTACTTCACATCAGGTAAGCTGTTGGCCATGCTCCACTGTTTGAGAAGGTTGCTGGCTGACTTCTCTGGTTGGGAGGGATCTCCATCTGTGTCCCGCAGTTAGATGGGCTAGAGACTGTGCTCCGCAGAAGGACAGGACTGCTGTCTAGGCTTCCGCATCAGGTGGGGCTGCAGGCTATGCTTCCCAGTTAGACAGGTGGCTCCCTGCCTGGGGAGCCTGTGTTCAACAATCAGGCAGAGCCATAGGCTGTGCTCTCTTGCAGGGTAGGGCTGTGGGGTGGGCTCAGCAGCTGGGTAGTACCATAGACTGGGCTACAAGGCTATCCAGGCTCACTGTTCCCTGATTATGCAGTGACAGAGGCTACACTTAACAGTATACTTAACAGGGCTTCTGGCTTGGCTCCCTGCCCAAGTAGGGCTGTAGGATAGGCCCTGTGGCTGCACAGATTCTTTGGCCTAGTTTCTTGGTTAGGTGGGACTGGAGGCTATACTGAACAGTTGGGCAGGGTTGTGAATGTGCTTCCCTGCATGGCTGGGGCCATAGTACAGGCCCCACACTTGGTATGGATGGTTGGCTAGGAACCCAAATAAGGCAGAGCTGTCCATTAAGATCCCTAATAAACAAGGCCACTGTCCTGGCACTGCAGATAGGCAGAGCAGCTGGCTGGGGTCTCTGCTCAGGCACCACTGTAAGCAGGAATGTGGGCCACCAAGATCTGAGCACTGGGTGGTGTAAATGCCATCCCCCTTCTCTATCTATCTGATCCCTAGCAGTAGAGTCCTGCAGACTTTCCCAAGGATCCCTGTGAGGTGAGCCCCGAGTGGACATCCCCAGATGTATTCCACAATGGTGGAGGAGCTGGATGGCAACCATGGGCTCTCCTTTTACCCACTGGAAAAACCATAGGCCCAGGGGGACCTTCTCGGTACAGCACTGTGCCGCACTGTGAGGCTTGGGGGAGGGACAATAAGGTCACAGCATGTGGCTCTTCTCAGTCTCTGTGAGACAGCCTCACCCCCTGGGTTCTGGGATTTTTATAATGGTGCTGTCTACAAGTAGTTGCTAGTTGGTCTTCTTGGAGGGGGGCTGAAGTTGGGGACAATCTATGTCACTAACTTGATGATATCACTCCCTGTGCTTATGTTAATTGGTAGGAATACTTTCTGGTAGGGACTATAGCAATCTGTATTAAGAAACTAAGTTTTGTAGTTTTTTGACATAATAATTTCACCTTTAGGAATCTATTATAACAAAGTAATAACAACTGCAGCAAAAATTTATAGAGTTGTCTTTAAATCAAAGCCTTATTTAAAATAGCAAATAAAACAAATGTTTAAAATTAGGTGAAATGAGGGGCGCCTGGGTGGCCCCTGGTCAGTTAAGCGTCTGACTTCTGCTCAGGTCATGATCTCATGGTTCATGGATTCGAGCCCTGCATCGGGTTCTGTGCTGACAGCTCAGAGCCTGAAGCCTGCTTCAGATTCTGCGTCTCCCTCTCTCTCTGCCTCTCCCCCACTTACACTCTCTCTCTCGCTCTCTCAAAAATAAATAAACTTAAAAAAAATTTAAATTAGGTGAAATGATTGATGGAATTATGATAGCAAGAAATACCACAGAAACACTGAAGAAAATTTCCCCCAAATATTTAACATGAGAAATAATATTAAGTAAATAGGATACAAAACTCTATCTAGAGGTTATATATGAACTCAAGAAAAAGGAAAAAGGGAGTCAATTATGGCATGAAATTATGGATAATTTAAATTTTGTGCTTTATCATTTTTTAAATATTCCAATTTTTCCATAAAGGAAAACCAATGATTTTTATAATAAGAAAAAAAAAAGTATGTAAGAGTAATTGTGTGAGGGTAGACACAGAAGCAGCAAAAGGGCATCAACCCAAATTTTTCAGCCCACGAAGGTGGTTTTCCAGGTACCACTGTACTTGGCAGTTTCTTCCTATGAACCAAATTCTCACTTCTGGTTTAGTGGAGGACTACGAACAGCAAAAAGAGTCTGAGTCATGGAATAAAATTAAGCATACACCACAAGGCTAATGAGAATTCTGAAAAGTTTTCTAGTCGCATCTTAACTTTTTAGGAAAACAGATTTTTAGTGGCTCCTACTTGTGCATGTTCACAAGGGCTCAAACTGTTTGTCACTCTCTTCTTACACAGCTTTTGTACTGGGGACTCCAAAGGCCCATCACAGAATCAAAAAGCAGAGCAGCACAAATCTCCCCTAAATTAACTTCAAGTCTTATTTCAGGTAAGGGAGCTACTCCAAGATTCTAAGAAGAGACAAAATGAATGCTCTGGCTTTAAAGGTGCCCACTCCCCTTTACTCCTTTTTTAAAGGACGCACAGCCTGATTCAACACACCAGAACAACCAAAAATGCCTAGTTTGTGCTGAAAGGTGAAGGTCTGGTAGGACCAGAGAAAACTAAAGGGACGACGCAGGAAAACGACGAGTGCTGACAGGCGGTGCGATACACTGTAAAGGAAATTTGGGGAGCAGCCCAAACACTTGCGTCACTCAGTGGCCCGACTGTAAGAGCTGATCTCTGAACTCCCATCTTTCACTTTCTTAAAAGGAAGCTTCTAACAGGAATCAGAACGGGAATGAGAGACAGAGACAGGAACAGACTGACATTTACCCAAAATGAAACTTGAAAACAGGCTTAAGTGTAGGTGAGGATGTAAAATACAAACTTCCCAAACGTGACTTTAATTAAAAATATAAACTCCTAGTTTAATTTTCCCATACACTCAAAAATATGCAAAGCAGCCGCATCACTCAACAGGCTCAGGAGGGATGTGGATTCCTCCACTGTGCCAGTTTCTTTTAGATGCCTTACTTTTAGTTTTAAAATCATTACTGTATTATTTTGTTTGCTGCTCCTTGTCAAATGACAACCATTCACTGAAAGAGATCAGACTAATTTAACATAAGAGCAAGAAGCAGCAGTGCTTTTTGAGGGCAAAAACTGGATTAGACTAAAAATAAAACATGGTATCACTGAGCTTACAGTTTTAAGATGTAAGTAGCTCTGAGGTACTTTTAGTTATTTTGAGTCATTTAAACTCTCCCAAGAGGCCTTTTGACCATCACAAGTGACCAACGAAAACTGCCCCCAGCTAAAAGCAGACTTACCATGTGACTCATAAGATTCAGATACTGTGTTAAGTATGACTTGCTTTCTGCAACCGTGAGAAAACCCAGAAGGCATCCACCCCATTTAAGACACCAGAGTACAAAAATCTCTAAAGCAGAAAAAAACATTTTTAGTGCTATTGACCTGTATTTCATTAACTAATTTAGTAATTAATACCTGAACAGTTGATTATCTAACTATCAAACAGGGTCAGACCATTTTATTGACTTGGGATCTTTATTTTTTTTTTTAATTTTTTAATGTTTATTTTTGAGAGAGAGAGAGAGAGAGACACGGACAGAAAGTGAGTGGGGGAGGGGCAGAGAGAGAGGGACACACAAAATCTGAAGCAGGCTCCAGGCTCTGAGCTGTCAGCATAGAGCCCGACACGGGGCTCAAACCCACAAACACAAGATCACGACCTGAGCCGAAGTCAGACACTTAACTGAATGAGCCACCCAAGTGCCTCCAACTTGAGATCTTTAAAACACAATCCTGATTTTATTTGGAAAATAAATATAGGAGAAGGGGGAAAATGCCTAAAATGGAATAAAAAGCAAATTGTATAGTTAGCTGTCATCAAGGATTTCCTGTAATTCAAGTGAGTGTACAGGCAAATCCTCCCATAAATCAGTGTAGGAGTTCAATTCTGTTCAGCATTTTCTAGACTTCATCACATAAGGTCTAAGGTGGCAAATTTAGTTCACCAACGCGCAAGACTGTTAGAACCCCAGAACTTGAAAACAGAAGCTATGTGATCCAGCCCATCTCCCTCATTTTACACAAGCACAGCCCACGGTCACATGGCTATCTGGTGGAAAAACCTGGACTAGCACCAGCTACACGACCTTCAGGTGGAGCTCCCCATCTAGCCAAGAGTCCACAGAGCGTGGTGGTGGGTCTAGGACTCTGAATTACCCTGCAGAGAAGCTGGCTGTCTGAACACTGACAGCCGGGGCCAAGTCCCAGACTACACGGTATCTATTAGCTCTAATGCCGATGTCCATGTCCAACACTAAATCACTGCTCACTATCTTATGACTACAGATCTGTGGATCAAATCACTGGTTTCTGCCTGCTTTTTGGATGACTGAAGAATGACATTTTTTACTGCAAACTTTCTAAAAAACCAAAATATTATGACTAAAGCTTTCTTGAAAGCGATTAGGATTTCGATGACAGAAGTTAACCACTATTAAGTGATCTAAATTTAGCCTGAACCCTACCTCTATCTATAATTATTTCCTTGTAAAACTATTCCCCAAAGTGAGGTTTTCAAAATCTGTTATACCCTATGGAATCACGGGCACTCCTCGTCCCTGACACCTGAGCCTGAAGGCATACCTAAGTGGACATATATTCAGAAGTCTGGAATCTGCCGTAGGTATTCTATAACATGAAATAAGGTTTCTAAAATATAAAAATATACTTCTTTTCTTCTCAAACTGGAAATATCTTTTTTCTATTTATGAAAGTAAAACATTTCCTGTAAAAATGTGAAAATATCCAGAAGTATATAAATTGCAACATGAAAGTGACCTCACATTCCTACCTCCCATAATATCCAGTTTTAACTGCTGGGTAACAGATTGGCATTACACTGCCTGGATTTAAATTCTGGCTCTGTCACTTATGAACTCTGAGAGCTCTCAGGGTGTCAGTGTCCTTATCTACAAAACACAGATAATAACAGCATGTGAGAATTGAAAACTAGTGTTTATTAAGTACTTTACAAAGTGTAGGTATTGTTCCAAGCACTTATTTTAATTTTAATTAAATAACGAATTTTAATAAAGTGGTTGACGGATATATGATATATGTAAAAGTACTGAAGAGTGCCTGAGCCTCAGTCAGGTGCTCATTAAATGTCAACTGTTGTTATGATGTTCCCAAATTTTAATGCACACAAACACACACACACACATATATATGGTTTTACTACAAAATGGCTCATATAAACTGTTTTGTAACTTGCTTTTTCCCTTACTGTCTTAATATAAACAGATACACTTTACCTTTTTTAAGAAGCATACGGTAATAACATTTTCCAACATACAATGAGTTGTTTTGTGCTAGACACTGTGCTTTTTGTGTATCATCTCACTTAACCCTCATATGAACCCTAAAAAGGATGTGCCATTAATACTCCTACATATTAGGAAGAAAGAAAAGACTGAACTGTATTAAATAACTTGCCCAAGATCATACAGCTAACTGTGGTGGAACTAGGATTTGAACTTACCATAGCACACTCCATTTTCTGTAGTGCCATAGTTTTGAGCCAATGTCCATTAACAGACGTTTAGATGGCTCCCATTTTGGGGAGGTATTGTTAGCAATACCGCAGTGAACGTAGTCGATCACAGATTGTGCATTTTTTCTCTAATTTCTTTATTATATTCTTCTAGACATGCAATTGCTGAGTCAAAGAATATTCACATTTTAAATTTTGATACACATGCAAGAGTCCTTTCCAGAGACAGGGCCAATTGACCACCTACATTTAGACAAACAGATGTCTAATATACGAGAGAGCCAACACTGGGCACTGTCCATCTTTTTAATCTTTGCCAGCCTGATAGGTTTAAAGAAAATTTTACTTTTGCTTATATATTTCTTTGACTAAAATGACTTAAGCATATTTTCATATTTTTAAATAATTATTACTTCTTTTATAAGCTGTCTGATTTAAGTTCCTTGCCCTATCTTGTATTGAAAAATTCACTCTTTAACAGTGTCAAACTATATTTTAACAATATAATTATCAAAGCTCACTTTGAGCTATTTTAATAGCTTAAATTATACCTTAAAGCCAATATTTAAATAATTTCAGTTTATACAACTTAAGAAATAAGTTAAAGCAGGCTTTAATTCATGCAGGAACTATAGTTATTATATTAGAAGCAGGATACCTTCCTATAAATCAATAAGATCAAATCAAAGCTGTCAGACGACTCAAAGGTTGACAATGTAAAGTAGAAACAGTTTTCCAAACTAAGTAAGATTTCTGTTATTGGGATGTTACATTAAGACCCTATTGTTTAGGCCCTATTTATTTAGACCAGCACATATAATTTCTTTTTTTTTTTTTTAATGTTTATTTTTGAGAGAGAGAGAGAAAAAAAAATACAAGTGGGATATGGGTGGAGAGACAGGGAGACACAGAATCTGAAGCAGGCTCCAGGCTCTGAGCTGTCAGCATAGAGCCTGATGCGGGGCTCGAACTCACAGACCATGAGATCACGACCTGAGCCGAAGTTGGACACGTAACCGAGCCACCCAGGCACCCCTATAATTCTGTTTATTTTTTTTTTTAATTTTTTTTTAATGTTTATTTTTGAGACAGAGAGAGACAGAGAATGAACGGGGGAGGGTCAGAGAGAGAGGGAGACACAGAATCCGAAGCAGGCTCCAGGCTCTGCGCTGTCAGCACAGAGCCCGACGCGGGGCCTGAACTCACAGACCATGAGATCATGACCTGAGCCGAAGTCGGACGCTTAACCGACTGAACCACCCAGGCGCCCCTATAATTCTGTTTTAAAATCATGCCAATTTACTCTTCAGCAGAAAACTTCCCCTCATAGATAATGATTCTCTGGGAAGCAATTAACCAATGTCCTTATTGTCACTATCAATCCTGTCATCATCATGGCTACTATTCACTAAGCACCTTACCTTCTCTGTGCCAGACAATACTGTGTGCATTACCTCACTTAGTCTTCACAACAACTGTATGAGGTAGGTACTATTTCCCCATTTAACAATTGAGTAACTGAGGCTCCAAGAAGTTAAGTTAGTTGCCAGAGGCCCCTCGATTAAAAAGTGGCAGAGCTGGGATCTGAACCCTGTCTGACTCCCGGACTATGGTTCTCTTGTTCTAACATCACTCCTACCCTTTATGATCAGACTCAACTAGTTCAACAAAGCTAAAGCCAAAAATAAATCTTTTAACCTCCTAAAGACAACTCAAGAGAACTACTGGTCACTTCTCACATGATCAGCTTACTTATTCTTGATAAACCTGAAATCACAGTATAGTTCCTGGTTTTATAGAAACTTAAAAGACTCAACTAGCACATCCTACCAGAAATAAGGCTATGTTAACCTTCCTCCCACTCAACATGCCTTCTTGCCCAAAAAGCTGTACAAAGCGTTAAAGAGTTTTATCATCTCTTTTGGGAACCTTTGCAATCATTTCACCGATTACTTAAAATATGTATTGTCTATCCTATGCTGTCCTCATCTCTTTGTCTAAATAGGGGGAAAAGTACCAGAATGGCTTACTGCGTGAGCAGGAAGACTAACCAACACTGAGCGGCAGTCAGAAACCCAGCAAAGTTGCCATATTAGGGGTGAAGTCCAGGTTTAAGCTGCGTCTAGATGGGTTCCCAGGATCCCTGAAATAACCTCAGAAAGCCAGAAAAGTCTCCAGAGTGGTGACAAAGGAGACCCTCTTATCTGTTTGGCAGCCTTACAATTAGAAAGTTCTTCTTACATCTAACCTAAATCTCTCCTGCTGAAATTCAAACCCAACTATTTTTCTCAAGTTCTCCATTAAAATTAAGAACTTCAACTGCAGCAATTAACTTGCCCCAATTCTCACAGCAAATAAGAAAAATGTAGCTAGAATCAGCACTGATTTCTTTTGATTCTTGTCATTGCATTAATCCAAACTTCTTAAATTTTCAGTCCATTTTGCTAAGGGAAAAACTGCTTGTCTCTCTCAAAACAACTGCGAAACTGGAGAATAAAGTTGCCCTTCTGAAATCTTTATGACTGGCATTTATTTAAGAATTAAAAAAAAAAAAAATGGAATCCCTTCACAGTGCTTTTAAAGACGTTTAATTAGTAAAAATAAAACCGTGGGTAAATTTAATCCACTACTTCTATGTCGGGTACACTGCTACATGTTTCCCACGCATGACAGTCTTTCATCTCCACAGCAATTCCGTGAGGTAGAAGTTTCCAGACTCACAAATGAGGAAACTGAGACTTAGTTAAGTCGCCACCCCAAAGACATACAACAAGTAAGTGGAACCCAGTCTGCCTCATATCAGGGCCCAAGCTCACAACCCATTTAACTAGACTGTCTCTCATCTGACTTTTATTTTCAAACGGGTAAGCCCTGCTTTACGGAGTACTTTGTTACTGAACGCACCAGGCTCATTATTACAAATTTGACTTTCCTTGCCTCTTTCCGTTATAAAATGTGTGGAAAAATAACATCCCACACTTTCACAAAACTAAAGAGAGTCGTACTTAAGTGTACAGTGCCATTTATTTATTTATTTATTTATTTATTTATTTTTAAATATCATGTTGTACATCTTTATTTTTTTTAAGATTTTAAGTAATCTCTACACCCAAAGTGGGGCTCGAACTCACAATCCTGAGATCAGCGTCTCATGCTCTACCAACTGATCCAGCCAGGTGCCCCTGGTGGGCATTTTTCAAAAGCTAAGAAAAAAATATGTGCACAAACGCTTAGGTATAAGTATGACCATCCACAGAACTTTTGCACTAGATAACCATCTGATAACAGTCCATTTTGAGACTCTTCTCTGTTCCATTAATCAATCTATTCATTCATTCATTCATTCTTACACCTAAACCAAACTATTTTATTTTTAGAGCTGTAAAATAAACAAACAAACAAAAAAAACAGGTTTTGACACCTGCTTAGGCAAGCCTCTCTCCTTTTTCCTTTGTTTCCCCTCCCCCAAATTTTTACATTCTTTCATATGAATTTTAGAATCTGCTCTAAAGTTCAACTAAAAATATTGTTGGGGGGGGGGGGTGCCTGGGTGGCTCAGTCGGTTAAGCGTCCGACTTCAACTCAGGCCACGATCTCGCAGTCCGTGAGTTCAAGCCCCGCGTCGGGCTCTGGGCTGATGGCTCAGAGCCTGGAGCCTGCTTCCGATTCTGTGTCTCCCTCTCTCTCTGCCCCTCCCCCTTTCATGCTGTCTCTCTCTCTCTCTGTCTCAAAAATAAATAAACATTAAAAAAAATTAAAAAAAAATATTGTTGGGATTTTAACCAGGTATCTTCTTTTTGGAAAGACGAAAAAATATGGTTTAAACTAACCCAGCATCAGCCTATGGCTTCAAATTACCATTTTGATTTCGGTTTTCTGCCAAGGTATTTCTGCCACCTGGGGGACAAGTATCCAGATTGAAGGTTAAGGTTTTTTACTGACCCTTTTAAAAAGCTGCATCCAAACTTACAGTGTCTGTTATTGATTACAGAAAACAAAATTAAGATATTCAACGAACCTAGGAAGTGGTGTTTGCAAGACAGGGCCTCAGGATGACCAAAGATAGAAAAATAGAAGAAACAAGCTAAGCTAATAGTTCCACTGGCAAATACTTGGCATCATTATCACCTGCTATACATGAGACCCTCTGCAGGTACGAAGAGACCCAAATAATGAGAGAGATGACATGAGCACTTTAAGATCCCATAATATATTTTATTAAGTTTTTAGTTATTTTGAGAGAGAGAGAGAGAGAGCACGCATGTGCATGAGCAAGCAGGGGAGGAGCAGAGAGCAGAAGAGAGAGAATCCCAAGCAGACTCCATGCTGTCAGCACAGAGCCCAACGCAGGGCTCGATCGCACGACCATGAGATCATGACCTGAGCCGGTATCAGGAGACAGATACTTAACCAACTGAGCCACCCAGGCACCCCAGATCCCATATTATTTTTGAAAAAAGCAAGACTAACTCACAGAAACAATTAGTGCATGTGACAAATAAGCTTGGGTGGGCCTTTCTGACATAAACAGTGCTTCAGAACGGGGAAAGATCGGTGTAGGCTGCCGTGCCCAATGGAAACTAGTAAGTTGGGTAGCTCAGCTCTCTCTAGCTTACCTGAATGCTTCACAGTAATCAAAATGTAATGACATTGATTTTTTTAAAAGCCCATGTGAGGAAAAATAGTGATGATCTCAATTTGGTTCCAAACTTGCAGCACCCTAATAAAAGGGCAGATACCCTCCAGGCAAGCATCTCCCAATGCTCTTGCTGTAGCTACTCCACATGATATGCTCGAACTGTGGCCAGCACTAGATAAACCCAATGGAAAACCCCTCCAGATATTTGGTGGCTCCAGGGGCTACTTGGTACCGGAACCCTATCCTATTCTCCCATATGCGACCTGAAAAGTCCCCACTCCATAAGACTTGCTCCACGAAAACCTCCACCCAGTCTCCTAACATCATGGAAATTTACTAGTTCACTCAGAAGACCTAGTATGTGGGCTCATCTATTTGTGGAAAGAGGTAGCTCTTTCCAAAATTATTGAGTCAGAAAATTTTACCGGCACTAGTCTTGTTTAAAAAAAAAAAAAAAAATTTTTTTTTTTTTTTTTTTTTTTTTTTTTTTTAAAAAAAAAGGATAAAAATTTTTTTTCCTTCAAAGGGGGGAAAAAAAAAAAAAAAAAAAAAACACTGCTAAACATAAGCTTGGAATATTGGTTGGGAGGAATTAGGGTGGAAGGAACCTTTTTTTTTTTTAATTTAAATCATATGCAAACTCCAAAGTTAATTAATTTTAAAATCATTATTAGATAATGCAAAGCAAGGCATCTGAGTAGTTTCTTTACCACACTAACATGTCAGCAAGCACTATTTGGGTATTTAGGAAGGGCATTTTCTTTGAAAACGAGTAGAAAACTTACCTGTCATTTGGTATTAAGGCAGTTTCACTAAAATCAGGTAGTTAAGACTATTTAACCCTCTGAAATTCATTCCTTCCAGTCCTTCATGCTGTTTATACTCCTTAAAGGTAATTATTAGTACTTTAAATTAAGCAGAGAACACAGCAGGGTGTGAATGTTTTCACACACGAGCCTCAGAACTCCATTTCTAATCAGATACATTGCAAATCATAAAACATTACTTCACTTGATACCCTACAGCTTTTATTAAGTGAAACTGGGAAGGTTGGTGGGTTGTGAATTTTTAGAAGTGAAATAAATACTCTATATAGTTCCCCATATACTTTAAGAGTTGTGAAGGTCAGGGGCGCCTGACTCTTGATTTCGGCTCAGGTCATGATCCCAGGGTCACGGGGTAGAGTCCTGCTTTGGGCTACGCACTGAGCCTGGAGCCTGCTTGGGAATCTCTCTCTCTCTCTCTCTCTCTCTCTCTCTCTCTCACCTTCCCCTTCTCTTTCTCATTCCCTCTGCCCTCTCCTCTGCTCACACACTCTCTCTAAAATAAAAAATAAAAACAAATTTTAAAAAGGAGTGGTGAAGGTCAAATGGAAGAGGTACAATTGTTTTGTAAAAGGCAGGACACTACTCGATGTACCACACTGGAACCGGTTGTACGTGCACTAGAACATGATAAAAATTCTGTATCCAGGATAATGGTTATCTGGGAAGGAGGATAAAAGGCATCTCAAACTCTATAGTATTTTGTTACTCAAATAAAATCCAAGGCAAATTTGGCAAAATAATAATATCTGTGCTGCAGACACGTGGACGTTCCTTATACTTCTCTGTATAACTGCATATGTTTACAATTCATAATACCAGAGGGTATCTTATTTTCTACTATTTTCCTTATTAATATTGTCACCGTCTCCTGTCTTCCTTACACCTCCATCTAACAGAGTTTCAATAAAAAAGCACAACTCTCCAGGGACAAAGGATGTCAGAGAGAAGGGGGCAGTGAATGAGCGGCCCTGGGAACAGCTGGGTAGAGCACGGAGTGAGAAGCAGGGCAGAAGACCACCACTCACGGGGGGGCACCAAGGTCCGCAGTGAGGCTTCACTATTTTGTTTGAAGTATCATGACTTCCCAGAATACCAGAGACATCTATATAGATATATATTTAAAGCCCTAAAAAACATATCCCATACATACTAAAATATTTCCAGATGAAATAACATCACATCAAGGATTTGCTGCAAAATAAATATGAAGGGAGTAGGTGGGGGTACAGATGAAACAGAACTGGTTACGATTTGATAACTGTTTAAGCTGGTGATGCTACATGGGGAGACATTATACTCTCCTTGGGTATACATTTAAACTCTTCCATAATAATTTTTTTAGGAAAAAAACCCTAAAATAAATTATTTAATTTTTACCGTGCTAAAAGTCCTGCCCCATTGCAATGTGTTAGACCAGTGCATGGCAGGGGGATCAGACAGGCCAGGATTGGTCCTGACGCTACCACTAGTCAGCTGTGTGCCCTGATCTTAGTCACTCAAGTGTCTTCAGTGTTGAGTTTACCCATCTGAAAAAAATGAAAGGGTTGGATGAGGTAATATTAAGTTCCCTTTTAACTATAACATGATTATTGGGTTTATAAAACTGACTTGCCGTTCCTGTATAATACAATTAAGAACTGCAAATGTTATAAACAGAGGGTTACTGGAGGGGTTGCAGGAGGGGGCGTGGCCTAAATGGGTAGGGGCATTAAGGAACCTGCTGAAATCATTGTTGCACTATATGCTAACTTGCTAAGTTAAAAAAAATAAACTAAATGAAAAAAAAATAACTGCAAACGTTATTAATGATACACTATGGCCAACTGGGAGTATCTTTGATCCCTCATTTATTTACTTATTGACAAACATTTAGGGAATGTGTATGATGTGCCAGGCAGTGCTACATGTGGGCAGAATACAAAGTTAAATGACACAGAATCCCTGTTTTCCAGATCCATTTGAATCATGAGACAGATGTATAAACAAATGACAATACAATGGGTAAGAAGATAGCGATGATGGAGCTGAAAATGCCAAAGGCCTTCACAGTGTGAGAGAGCAGGGAATTGTAAATAATCTTATATGTAGAAGGAGAGAGAAAGTTATGTGGCAGGAGAGGACACTGGCTAAGAAAGTAGGGACCAGACCGAAAAGAAGCATCAATGTTATACCAAGGAATTTGGATGGTATCTTGAAAAGTGATAAGGAAGCCATTTTAAAGATTGTAAGCCTGGAAATGATGCAATCCAATCTACACTTTAGACAAACTGCTGGAGCAGGAGTATAGATTCGGTGGTGGTTCGTGGTGTTTGGGGAACAAAGGAGGGAGTCAAAGAAGGGAGGGACGCTCACCTAGCTGTTAGGAGGTAACTACAATGGTCCAGCAAGACATGATGACGCTTGATCCAAGGCAGTATTAGTGGACATCACTGAGATATTGTTACAGCTTTAGAAATGCAGGTTTTAGATATTCTACTATATTCCCCCAGCCCCTCCCCGCCCCCGCACCAGCTTTCAAGATAATATACAAGCTACAGCATGAAATAATATCTATTTATCACTGGTGGGGTACCAGCTTCAAGCACAGTGCGTAGCACATAGGAGGCGCTTAATAAATGTGGGTTATGTGTTGAATGCGACAAGTTTTAATGAACTAATGAAACACACAGGGTCACATGGTATGAGTGGTTAAGTCTCTGCTCACTGGATATTGGCAATGATTTGATAGAAAGCCTAAGTAAGGGAAGATAGAAATTCTTTTTCAGGTGATTTTTATGCCCCTCTATAACCCTCCCTTCATCCCCCCAGATTTGTAGACAATATCAGCAATGATCCTCTCTGTTATTTCTTAAAATCATGGAGTGGATAGTTAATTTGTTGTTATTTAAAAGTTAGACTACTCCTATGTGTAGACTATAATAGAAGACTTTTTTCCCATATATATTACATAGTATCTTTTAAGAACCAAGAAGGGTACTTCCAAGAAAAGTATTAGAAGTACTCATCAGTACTAGGTACTACAAACCATATAAACTTCTGTTCCAAGTTTTACAAAACAAAAGTAATATTTTTCCTGGAACCATTATCTTTAGTTGAATAAAAATAAAAAGTAAAGCACAGAAAAGTAGATCATCTAGACAATGTCCTGCTGTTACTGACTGTTACTCAAATTAGAAAATTGTGCCCTTTAATTACTACCTTCTTATAATTTCAGATTTTCTCAGCAGTCTGTGGTATTAAACATTAAAACTTATCAATTTTATTCTACTCCAAACCTGTAACTTTTAAAAATGTTAATATCATCCCAAATGTCATTGACAAAAATAAGAATATGTAATTCATAAGTAACTAAACATTAATTATGTGCCAGATAATATGTTTAACATTTTATATATACTTTATACATATATACACACTCAATCTATACCATGTGATCTTGACCCTCACAGTAACCCTAAGAAGGGGTACATAAAGTTACTGCCATTTTGCAGTGGAAAAAAATAGGGCTCAGAAAAGATGTGTATAACATTATCCAATGTTATATAACCAAAACAAGCCTGTTAAACTCAGTAGCCCACAACTTTTTGCCACCATGCAAGACTGACTGCCTCTCACAAACCGTGAGGTGGGTAGACAGGTATTATTATCCCTGTTTCAAAGGTGAAAAACCTGAGGTTCAGAAAGTTGACAAGACTTGCCTAAGGTAACACATTTAGAAATGGAACCATCAAGTCAGGCTCCTAGTTCAGAGTCTCTATCGCTCTACCTCTTATGCTGGACCTGTTTCATGAAAAAAATCATAACCACTCCATGTGAATCAGCAAAGTATCAAATCGCCCCACCATTGTTTTAAAAAAAAATCAAATCAAATCAAATCCAACACAAAATGGTTTTGTCAATATAGCCTAAAGGTCATGAGGTTCCATTAAAAAAAAAAAAAAACCAGTAAAGTTTCTTTTTGACACATCAAGGCTACCTCACCTCAAATCATAAAAGGAGCTAATTTAGAAGATAGCATTTTTAAAATTTCTGATGTGTGCATTTATTTTGTTTTCCCAATATTTATTTGTTTCTTCTACAGTCCACATTGAACTTCCAAAGTTTTCAGTACTTATCAGAGACTTGGGAAAAGGTTAAAGAGCAAGTTTCTGTCCTCAGCCCACAGAGAAAACAATGTCTGCAATTAATCCTCACAGAATCTACTCCCAAGTAGCAAGCAGGTGCAATAATTCTCTGATTCACTATGTGTATCTGGAGCAGAGGTAGTAAAAAAAAAAAAAAAAAAAAAAAGGGGGGGGGGGGGGAAGGGTAGAGAGAAACATAAAAACTAAAAAAACTAAACTAAACTAAAAACTGGGGGATTCCTTTCTTCCAAGTGACTTACATCTTGTAAGGCATCTGGCTGTTGACAAGATGATCCTGCCCTTGAATACAAGGAAGTTGCACCCAGTCTCACAAAGCACAGATTCAATCACCCTAAACAGAAGTCTGGACTTCCCTCCAAGACAAATATGGAATTCAATCTGTGTGATGCCTTGAATGTGGCTAATTAATTTGCAATCCTTTATTATGACCATACAAGGGTGGGAAAAGAGCTACCTTCTTAGTCTGTCCTTGACAGGGAAGCAGTAGAGGAAAAAGCTTAACATTTAAATCCCATAGCAAAGTTTTAAAACTTTTCCATTAAGATACACACCCTAGCTGAGTCATCAGCATAATACCCTACAGCCGATCACCTCAGTACTAACTCTGCCTCCTATACATGGTTGTCCCAACTCTGTGCTAATTCTACTCAAAACAGAATGGGCAAGGAGCTATACCTTGTTTTAGCCCTATGATTTTTAGAGGAAATGTACTGACCTTAACTTACCTAAGTACTTGATCTAGAGTTAACTGAATAAAGAAACCACAGCTGAATGAAAATTGTATCTGAAATAGCCAAAGCAATAACAGCAACCTAAAGAAAATTGTTTCATGAACCAATGAGAATGTTTTAAATCCAAAATAAAGATTATGAGGAGGAAAATCCTCTTAACCTAAAAGCACTTGAACCCATCTACCACATGGAAAATGTGTCCCATTCTTTCACTATCACATTAAAAAACAAAAGTTTTAGGGGGGCACCTGGGTGGCTCAGTCAGTTAAGCGTCCAACTCTTGATTTCGGCTCAGGTCATGATCTCAAAGGTCATGGGACTGAGTGGGGCTGTGTACTGACAGCGTGGAGCCTGCTTAGAATTCTCTCTCTGCACCACCCCCCAACCCTCACACTCACACACTCTCTTTCTCAAAATAAATAAACTTAAAAAAAAAGGTTTAGGTGAATTCTTCTCTTAAACTAAAAATTAATACTTCTTCAGATACCAATTGCTATATATCTTATGAATCTACTTCTAAGACTCTGCAACAAGACTGCCTGAGTGAATCCGTGATGCTACTCTTGTTAGCTGTGTGATCTTGGAGAAGTAAATTCATTGAGTCTTTGTTTTTTCATCAAAGGGGTCCTTGTGACTTAACATAGTTAAGTAGTCAGTTTGAAGAAACTATTATTACCATTTCTATCACCACTGTTGTTAACTTGACAACTTATACTCTTAACATGTCCATTTGCCATCCTCCAGCATGCAGAAAATCTACTGAAAGATCATTAGATCTCTGAACTGCCACTAACCTAAAGAAAATAATACACTGACAGTTTGGTCAGCAAGCTACATATTTCAAAGAACTTAAGTCTGTGATTTAACATCATAGGGACTCAACTCTAATAATAGTTTAGGATTCATCTGAATTATCTTATGGGCAACTGTTACAGATTTCAAGCCATCTCTAAGTTACTAGTATTAAACTTTTGAAATTATGAAGCCGAAAATACTTTGTATTCAAAATAAACACGTTGCACTTGGAGAGACAGATGCATCTACAACTAGGCCACAATAAAGAAAATAAAACTCCAGTAATTCAAGCGGAGGATTAAATAGCTTAATTTTCCCTGGGGTTAATAAAAAAACAACAGCAACAACAAAAAAAATAGTACTGAAGATTGAAAAATTAGTTGATGAAATATAACATGCGCCATGAATGTGCCATGGTTAATGAATACATATTCTAGATTTTGTAAAAAACTTAACTCATACATATTAAAATTTATAAACATTAAAATACTAAGGTAGAAAAAACCACACTAGCATCATAGAATGAATAATACGCCACCAACTAGTAGAAGGTATTTGCAACACTTAAAAACAAAGAGTTAAATATAGCAAGGGTAATATAGTATTAATAGCTATTCTTAAATAGTTCTTACTATGTATTAGGCACTATTCAAACCAATATGAGTGTATATTAAATACATGAAGAATTTCTATGAATCAATTAAAAAAACACAAACAAGAAAATGAAAAGTGAGCAAAAACCTCAAATAGGAATTTCACAGAACGCAAAACACAAATGGTCCATAAACATAAAGAAAGATGCTCATCTACAATTCTAATCAAGGAAATGAAAATTAAAACCCCAATGAGGTATCATTTCATGCCCCTAGATCAGCAAAAACTTAAAAGGCTGTCAATATCTATTGTTGCTGAGGAAATAGAATAGGAACTCTCATCCTCTGCTGGAGAAGGAACAACTGATTTAGAGAACAGTTTGATACTACTCAGTAAAGTGGAACACACCCAATGACCAAGCAATTGCACTCCCAGACATATGCCAAAAAGATACACATGTGGTACAGGGGGCATTACTTAACAATGGCCACTGGAGCACTGTTCTTACAGATAAGAAACAAAACAAAACAAAACAAAACAAAACACAACACAATGACCATCAACAGAAGTGGAAAAACAACAGCAAATATTGTAGTATATTTATATAATTGAAAACTATACAACAGAGAAAATGGGCAAAGTACCACTACATGGATTAACCTCAGAAACATAAAGTTGGGGGGAAAAGCAGCAAGTCGTAAAATATGCACCATGTGTTTCCATTTATATACAGTTCAGAAACAAGCAAACCTAAAAAATAATATTCACTCAGTGGGATAGATTTCTAGGTGGTGAAACTATAAGTAAAGCAAGGGGACGCTTACCAAAAATTAAAGACAACTGTGGTTTACCACTGAGAGAAGGAAAGGCATAAGGGAAGCTTCTGGGATACTAGCAAAGTTATATTTCTTAACCTCCCTAGAAATTACTTAGGGGGTTATTTCATTATTTTTCCTTACACTGCACAGATACATTGTATGTTCTCTTTTTCTTTTTAATTTTTTTAAATGTCTATTTATTTTTTGAGAGACAGAGACAGAGCATGAGCTGGGGAGGGGACGGAGAGAGGGGGGGAGTCACAGATTCCAAAGCAGGCTCCAGGCTCCAAGCTGTCAGCATAGAACCAGACGTGGGGCTCCAACTCATGAACCACGAGATCATGACCTGAGACGAAGTCGGATGCTTAACCAACGGAGCCACCCAGGCACCCCACATTGTATGTTCTCTTATGTTCTCCTACTGACACACTTTAAATTTAAACAAAAACAATTTAATATATTCCTTTTAGAAGAGTTGTGTTGTAAGTCTACATAATGCATCCATCATTGAAACAATGTAGATATTTCAGAATAAGAAAGTAACTAGAATAAAGAATGTAAGAGATAACTTAAAATCTGCAACAGAAAAAATCCTGTTTCTGCAACAGAAAAATTTACAATGGAGTCAAACTCATTCACAAGCAGAAAAACAACAAAGTAATGATATAAAGCATCTTTTGTCCACGTGTGTTCTAGAAAACACTTCTTCTTAAATGTCTGAAGGAAAATGGCTTCTAAGAGTGAAATAAATTGGGGGAATAATGGATTAAACAAGTAAATCTCCTGAAGAACCATCAGAATTTCCCAAACTCTTTGATCTGGAATCTTTTAACATGGTGAATCACACAGTAATTGATTCTTTCAGGACTTGTGTTTCATATAACACAAATAGGGAAACATTTTATAACACGGAGGTCACACTGGATACAATATTACCCCCAAGACTCAGGTCAGAGCAGGAGAAAAACAGTCTAGTAAAAGATTTTAGATGTCTAAGTCTCTGGTAACTGACCTGTCCAAGACAGACCCTGGACAGTCTCAATCAAAACCCATAACCAAATAGAACGCTTAGGGACTAAGTGAATGCTCATTCTGTGTTGTAGGAACATGGATACCGCTTTACTGTAAGGGCAAAACATGAAGTAGGCATAAAGTGCAACAGAAAAGATCTAGATAGGATCTAAAGAAATATTTCTCCAGCTTTTAGGGTCATGGTAGACTAATAGGCAGAGGGTCTTATTTGATATAGGTAGAGTTCAATAGAAGCCTCCAACACAAAAACCTAGGTTTCAAATCAGATCTCTCAGTTAAAAGGTTTTTCTATTAGTCTTGTGATAAAATAAGAAATTCTCTAATTTTCTACTCAAGTTTTCCCTAGGTACAATGAATCTATGAACTGAATCTGGAAAATTCTTCATAATATGCTTTTCTTACCATAGGCGGGGGAAACATGATAATGTTCTTTGAAAGAAAATATAAACACTGCACATTTATTTTTAAAACTCTTTATGATTAGATGACTATCATAAACTTTTGCATACACTATTCTTGGAAACTAACTTCTGGGGGACAGTGAAATATATTTTTAAGGAAAAAGTTGTTGAACACAATGTCTTTGTATCTCAAATATGTTAAAATATTATTTGAAAAGAGTCAAATGTCTATTTTTTCAGGGTATCACAGGGATTCAAATGGGGAAATGTGCTACTGTCATGGGTCTCTACAAGGTGAAGGCTATCAGACAGTCTCCTTCAGAGGGCTCTTGACAGGGTAGCATTCATTACCTTGGTAATTTACCACAACCCAGGCCCAATCCACAAGCCTTATAGGCTCAGAACTCTGACTTTTATCAGCATCAATAATGTAGCTCCATCTTTTAGAAGCAAACAAAAATTAACATAAGACCCAACAGAAATCAGAATACAAATTTTAAAAAAAAATTTTAATGTTTATTTTTGAGAGAGAGAGAGAGCATGAGCAGGGGAAGGGCAGAGAGACAGGGAGACACAGAATCTGAAGCAGGCTCCAGGCTCTGAGCTGTCAGCACAGAGCCTGCAACGGGGCTCAAACTCACGAAGTGTGAGATCAATGACCTGAGCTGAAGTCAGATGCTTAACCAAATGAGCCACCCAGGTGCCCCAGAACAAATTTATTAATGTAGAATGACAAATATAACTGTGACAAAAGTAAAAATTCCTGTTTATGGCCATACATGGCCAATACTCTCATTACATCCAGACTTATATGGACAGTTCCTGAGTATACATGGAATTAGAATTAAGAGGAAAGGAGTATTTAATAGTCTTCTTTCATTCTGTCAATAACAATTTTTAAAATTAAGCAACTACTGGGGCACCTGGGTGGCTCAGTGGGTTAAGCGGCCGACTTCGGCTCAGGTCACAATCTCGCGGTCTGTGAGTTCGAGCCCCGCGTCGGGTTCTGTGCTGACAGCTCAGAGCCTGGAGCCTGTTTCAGATTCTGTGTCTCCCTCTCTCTGACCCTCCCCTGTTCATGCTCTGTCTCTCCCTGTCTCAAAAATAAATAAAACATTAAAAAAAAAAATTAAGCAACTACTGTGTCCAGGCAGTCTCCTATGTGCCAGGGATACAGAGGTCTCAACTTTCAGAGAGCTCATGTCTAAGTAACAGCTCGAGTACGTATTTCACAGAAGTTTACTGTATTATTATTAATAAAACCAAAAAATTTTGGAAACAATCTAAATGTTTAACAATAGAATTGTGATTAAATAATGGTAAATCCACATGATGAAAAGATGTAGTTCTTTAAGAAGAGTATTTTTTAAGTGTATTATTTATTTTGAGAAGGAGAGAGAGAGAGAGAGAGAGAGAGGGCAGAGGAGGGGCAGAGAGAGAGAGGGAAAGAGATTTCTAAGCAGGCTCCACACTGACAGCACAGAGCCCCCCTTGGGGCTCAATCTCACGAACTGCAAGATCATGACCTGAGCTGAAATCAAGAGTCAGATGCCTAACCAATAGCCACCCAGGGGACCCTAGAATAGGATTTTTAAGAAGCCATTCATGACACGGGGAAATTACCATAATGCAATGTTAAATGAAAAAAGCAAGCTACAAAAGCATATAATAGTACACAATCATATATATGTAAATGTATCACACATATACATACATTTGTATATAGTTCCTATTCCTTTATATACATAAGAAAAAGACCAGAAAGAAAACCAACCAAAGTACTGTTAATGGTCATCTTTTTTCCTCTAGACCTTTTTGAATTTTCTAATTTCCTAAAATAACTCGACATGCCTTTTATCACCAAAAGAAAAATTACTTTTTAAAGTAATTTCAATCAACACGAATACCAGGATCTCTTCAGATTTATCTATCAGAAGCTATCTATGAAAGCCAGTCCTTGAACCTCAAATGTCTTTGAATTCTCAGAGAGAGCTCATCCTTTCCCCTTCCTTTAAGCAATACTCTCCATGGATGATTAACACACCCTATCTTTTCATCCAACCTGCTGTCTCGTATTTCTGGCTGTCTGCTGAACATTTCAACCTAAACACCTTACACATAACTCATATATATTTACATCCAAAAGTAAATGCATACTTTTCCCCCACAGCTAATCTTCTAGCAGCCCTATTTCTGTCCATGGCACCAACCCTTCTCCCAATCGGAAAGCTTGGAAAGCAGCCTTAATTCAACTCTCCCTTTCCCATTTCAAGTTCATTAACAAACTCTGTCCAAATCTCTCTCCCACTCCACCTTACTCTTAATTCTCATTTCCATCACCTTATCAGTCCAGGCCCCATCATACTGTCAGTGACAGAAGTGCATCAGCTTTGGGTGGGGTCTTCCTGCTGCCATTCTCTGACATCTCTAAATCACATCATTCCTGGATGATGTCATTCCTTGGCTCAAAAACTTTTGAAGCCTTCTCCTTTCTACCACTCCAATCTAAACCTCTTTGCCTGGCTTTTATTAAACCCCATAATTTGGCTCGACCCTGACTACGTAAGTTTTTTTCCATTATTCGCCAGTCTCCTCCTTCATCAACCAACAGACATACCATAATCAACCTTACCACCAAACTTGGAATATCTGAATTTAAAAACAGTCCTTCCTTTTCCCTCTATTTGTATTTAAAGAGCCTCATGAATTTTTCCTCTTCTACGAAGCTGTTCTTGATTTCTCCAACTTCATTTACATTTCATTTTTCAGAACTTGTCTAGCATTTATTACAAATCTCTCAATTAGGCACTTAATTCCACTCCTGTATAAGCAGATTTACTGTCATGTATGTTAGTCATCTATTAAATTCCATATTCCTTGAGGACAAGGGCCATACCTTATTCTGTCCCCCACAGTATTTAGCACGATACACAGCACAACAAAAGTGCTAATATTTGTTGAGTGAAGTAACCACCTCGACCCCCAGTTTCTCTTTAACTACAGGTTACATACATTGCTACCTACATTATATACATTGCTATATACATTGTAGCACTCTGGGCAGGTCAAGGACCATTCTAAGGGATACAACAGGAGACTATTTTAGCACATGGGGAGGCCCACATATGGAGGCCCATTAGGTATAACACTGTAGTGATGACAGAGGGTCTACATGTGCCATAACTGGGACAAAGAGAGTTCTAGGGAATGATAATTGGGGTTCTTGAAGTCTCTTTCAAGGGGACAGTAATGAGGATCTCAAACACCTTCCAATCTCCATGAGAACAGGTACAAGGTCTTTTGAAAGAGTGCCTTGACTGGAGGGAATATCAAAGAGAAATGCATAATAAAACAAAAAACCTAATCAGGGTCCTGCTTATTCATAAAATGGTATTACATAAGTCACCAAATCTCAGGTGTTATGCTGCTATTGATTAAGAGATGGTAACTGCCAGCTGACAAATATTTTCATGTGCATAGTTGTAGTGCCCGTATCTATGAAGTTCTTTGGAGTCTTGAAAGGGCTTTCTACATCATCTTTTATTATCTGAACTTTACTAAATGCAGGGTGAAATGGACTTTCAGATAGACTTCAGATACAACAAATATTCTGTCTTATTGAGTCTACTCTAAAATTGTTTTTTAATGTTTATTTATTTTTGAGAGACAGAGCATGAGCGGGGGAAGGGGAGAGAGAGAGGAAGACATAGAATCTGAAGCAGGCACCAGGCTCTGAGAGGTCAGCACAGAGCCTGATGTGGGGCTCGAACTCAGGAACAGCAAGATCATGACCTGAGCCGAAGTCAGACGCTTAACCGACTGACCCACCCAGGTGCCCCTTATTGAGTCTACTTTAAATACACATACCTGTATCACCGTAAAATTTAAGAGCTACTTCAGAACCTAACTATTCAATGACTTCATAACATGAGGTTTCTTCTGCAGCAAAGGTAATGTTTCAGAATACTTAACCTGTCAACATCTAGCATAATCTCTAATGCTTTCTTCTTTGTAGAGAGGTATTTTAGCTTACTCATTTTGTGCTAACTCAATTAAAATGTGCATGGAATCCACCAAATATAAGTGTTAAAAACCAGTTTTCAACAAAATTTCTATTCACAAAATTTGACATTTTACTTTTAAGTTTAAAGAAATAACTTGTATCTATTTCAAAGTGTAATGACTGGGTTCTCAACAAAGGCATTATTTTTGTCTGGATCTTACCCCAAAATGTTAAGTTTTTTGAAGGGATTACTTTGAGGCTTCTTGTGGTTTCTTTTAGCAACTGTACAGTGTTAAAGAATGGTACAATGGTACTTGGATGTCTGCTTCATACCCTAGCATACAGGCATCTGTAACAGACTCTTGGCTGATGAGGAGGCAGACCTTGCAAAAACTGAAAAATGAACGTTTTACACAGAGAATTGCTGCTGCTGTTGCTAAGAAAAGCTAGCATTTACTGACTGCTTCTGAGCACACGTCAAACACACTGAAGGTCATATACACCATATGTTAATATATGCAGGCTCTTGGGGCACCTTGGTGGCTCAGTCAGTTAACTGTTTGACATTGGCTCAGTTAACCGTCTGACATCATCTCCCAGTTTGAGCCCTGCATCGGGCTCTCTGCTGACAGCTCAGAGCCTGGGGCCTGCTTCAGATTCTGTGTCTCCCTCTCTCCCTCTCTCTCTGCCCTTCCCCCACTCACATTCTCTCTCTCTCTGAAAAATGAACATTAAAAAAATTAATAAAAAATACATGCAGGCTCTTAAAACCATGTCTGTCAAATAGCAAACCCGACATAAAAGCTTATCATCATCATCTTCATGTCACTTCATTCTGAGAAGAGGATAAATACATTATGAAGCAGGCATTACTTTACCGTAGCTCCCATCCTCCCCATTTTACAGATACGAAATTAAGTCTAGAAGACTGAAGTTATTTCATTTGTTCCAGGCCACACAGTTAAGTGCTAGATTTAAAGCTTTTTCTAATCACTAGGTGATTTTTCCCCCTATTTTATTGAGATATCATTGACATACATGACTGTAAGTTTGAGGTATACAGCGTGATGGAGTGACTTACATATGTTGTGAAATGATCACTGTTACAAGTTTAGTTAGCATTCATCATCTCCTACAGATACGATAAATAGAAAAAGCAAAAGAAGAAAACGTTTTTCTCCTTGTGAAGAGAACTCTTAGGATTTACTCTTCAGCAAGGTTCCTATATAGCATACGGCAGTGTTAGCTGTGGTTGTCATGGTGGACGTTCATTCCATCCCTAGTACCTGCTTAGCTTGTGACCGGAAGTTTGTACCTTTGACCAGCTTTCCCCTGTCCTCCCTGCTCCCCTCGACTCTGGTAAGCACAAGTCTGAACACTTTTTCTATTAGTCTGTTTTGTTTTGTTGTAGATTCCATATATAAATGAGATCACATATATTTGTCTTTCTCTTTCTAGCTTATTTCATTTAGCATAACAATATTCAGGTCCATCTATATTGTTGTAAATGGTAGGATTTCCTCATTTTTTTAAATGGCTGAATATTCCAGTGTGTGTGTGTATATACATATACACATACACAATTTCTCTATCCACTCATCCAACAGTGGGTGCTTTGGTTGTTTCCCTGTCTTGACTACTGTAAATAATGCTGCTATGAACATGGGGGTGCAGACAACTTTGAGTTCGTGTTCTTTCTCCTTTGGATATATTCCCAGAAGTCACTATGTAATTTTGATTCACTGATCAAGTGACTTAAGCTTAACATTGAAGAAAAGGTAGAAAAACTTCAGATATTCTTGTAACTAAGAAAGAAGCTGGTTATGCTCTGAAAAAAAAAATGACAATAATGAGAAAAGTCTAACAAATTATTTGTTGCAAAAAAACAAACAGGAAGGGTGTTAACAACAATGTGGTGTCAGGTCCCTGCAAACACATACCCCAAATATGAGTATTAAAGAAAGAGAACTGACGTTTTAAAAATTCCTTTAATGTTTATTTATTTTTGAGATAGAGAGAGACAGAGCACCAGCCGGGGAAGGACAGAGAGAGAGAGAGGGAGACACAGAACCCAAAACAGGCTCCAGGCTCTAAGCTGTCAGCACAGAGCCCAACGCGGGGCTCAAACTCATGAACTGCGAGATCATGACCTAAACCAAAGTCGAATGCTTAACCAACTGAGCTACCTAGGCGCCCCAAGAGAACTGACATTTCACAAATAAGTATATATGATACGGTTAAGGATCACTGAGTCTGATGTGATAGGACTCTGAACTGGACTAGAGCAATGGCGGAAAGGTAGAACATAAAGAATTGCTGATTTGGAATATTCTAGAGACTAAAGCTGACACAGAAGTAAACTGAGTTTTAATGGGGACTGCAACTTTTGAGACATCTGCTAGAATTCTTCGACAGCTAAAAATCACGGCATCTGATAAATGCCTGTCTGGCTAAGCCTCCCATCTCTCAAGTAAGGAAAGAAACCTTCTGGATATGAATGTGACCATGGCAAGTAATTAGCTGATTAAATGGAAGTACTGGGAAATCTGACAGCAATTTTGAAGTTTGTGATGATGACTGGGAATGGGAATGTGGGACATTAGAGGATGCAAGTTACAGACAGTTCCCAGAAAAGTAACTCTTGTCTGAGACTCTAAAGGGAAGATGCATAATATGTTTCAGGAAGCTCTCAAGAACACAACTCTAGTTAAACCAGCTTTGAGTAATATTTACTGAGTATCCACCATGGGCCAGGTGCTGTTCTTGGCAGGAGGGATACAGGTAACATAAAATCCCTGCCTTTATGGAGCTTACATTCTAGTTGGGGAGGGGATAGAAAGTGCAGGAGTTGAGAGAGGCATTAAAATTTTAAATAAGATCATCAGGAAAGGTTCCATGGAGAAAGAAGTTTGAATGAGGTGGGAAAAAAGTGATTTCAAAACGTGGGGGAAGAGGGTACCACACAGGGAACAGTCAATGCAAAGGCCCTGAGGCAGGAGTGTATCTGTAAGAAACAGCAAGGAGATTAGCATGGCAAGAACACAGCGAGTGAGCAGCAGTGGTAAGAAAAAATGTTCAGAGAGGTAAGAGGTGGTGCAACACACAGGACTTGCAGATGCCATGAGGACTTTGGATTACTCCTGAATTACACGTATAAGAACCCACACTCATTGGGTCCTGTTACACTGAATGCCTATGTGAAATATCTGCGTTTTACTAGGTGTTGTGAGGAAAACACAAAGGAAGCAGAAATCATGATTATTCCCCCAGAGACAGTATTCATCTTAAGCTCTATTTAAATTATAAATTCAAAATGAATTTAAAAGAATAAGGAAAATGTTCTAGATCTATTCAGGACGTGATAAAGTACCAGGTTGAAACTCCTAGGTTTTAGAGTAAAAATTCCTAAAGTTACATCACTAAAGTAGCCAAGAAAGAAGGGTGAGAGAGAGAGAATGAATTAAAGAAAGAGAATGAGTCAGGAAAACATGGGGGAGAAAGGTGTAACCAAACAGTATTGCCCCTAGTCATCCTAGCTGTGTAGGAAAAAAGTAAAACTTGAAATGATTTGGTAGAAGAAAATAGAGCTCTGGTTTGTAGACTGGAAAGGGTATGAACGACAGAGAAAGAGGGCAGATTCTGGAAAGACTGGTTGCACAAAGAGCTCTCCAATGAACTTAGTTTTCGAAGACACGAAGAAGAGACATGCACAACGTGGATGCCTGTGAAAGAAACGCAAGATGGTATCAGGAAGTCAAATGTCCACAATGAGTGAACTTAAGAAAACCATTAAAGGGCTACAAAAGGGGCTTCTGAATTTCTGTCTGGAAGGGAAAATGTGCAATAGGGCTCGGTAAGTTTGTTAAGGTAAATGGTGTAGTTAACATATAACAGGAAAAAAAAAGAAAAACCACTTCTGTTTTGCTCTTTTAAAATATTACACTTGCACAGCACTTTACAGTTTACATATTTCTATTTTATGATATCCTTGCTGGGGAAGCACAACCCCTGTGTTATAGAGAACTCCCAGTCAGATAGATGCACACCCATCAGCCACCACTCAGGCTCTGCCTCTCTTCACAGTGGGGTGGGGAACAAAGGCCAAAAGTAGATGCCCAAGGAGGGAGCTAAAGCCCAGGACACAGAAGGCCATCAGAGAGCTACCCGCATGCCCTGCAAATCTTCTGACTTGGCCAGCTGATCAGTTTGCGAATCATGGACCCATGGATGAACGCGGCCAAGTGCTCTAAGTACTCTGACGAACAAATGAAGACCAGAGAGCTGTGCTGAAACTGCCCAATCTTTCAAAATGAGGAAAGAACATCAACATTACAAAAGAACATAGATGTTACAAAACATTACAAAACACTAACTGTTGTGCTTATCATCCATCCTGAGGAAAATTCTAGAACAGATAATAAGGCAGATGGCTTTTGAACAAAGATGGGTGATCACTAAACTCAGCATGGAATCAGGAGGAACAAGTCTTGCCAAGCAACTTTATTTCTTTTGCTGGCAAATCCACAGGACAAATCATCTCTGTGACTTCAGAAAGGACTGAACAAGCCCCACTCTCCAATTCTTTTTAGGGGGAGGATGGGAGAAAGATGAAGACAAATGGGCTGAATGTCTATAACCAATTAAGCAACAAAATTCGGAGTGCTCATAGATAAGTTCTGCAAGACTCGCTGAGCTTAGACAATTATATTATCTGGATATATTAACTCGACAAAGTCCTATCCTTATCAAATGTATCCTTCTCAAAATCCTTATCCCAAACTGGAATCTGGAGACAATAGTCAAAAAGGGGACAGCAGATTCTAAACCCAAAACATTTTTAGTAGAAGGTTAACTTTAACAAAGGAAATTTAATGGAGAAAAGGTAAAGAATTATATTTGGATTTTTAAAAAAAATCTAATGCTATGCATAAATTGTGACAAACTCTCATAGGCATAAAGAACTAAAAATATTTGTTGAACAAAGCTTGACATCAATTAAAAAATGTGAAATGGCCACCCCAAAATGTATGCAGTCTCAATCTCAGGCTGAGCTAATGGACATAAAAGTTCAGGAACAAGGAGGGTGAAAATTATACTGTACCCTGTATCGGTCAGCTCATACCTGGAGAAGTTTTCAAGACTCGGCAATCAATGCCTTATAGTCAGCACACAGGGACAAAGCAAATGCCCACAGAATTTGAAAATTAAATCATCCCTCTGGGAATAATATCAGCATGAATCAAATAGAGTGGTAGAATTTAGCTATCAACATAAGTAATTCCAAGAAAATGTGTGACTGAAAATATTTAGAAACACAAGTCCAATCAAAAGCAAACAGGGTATAGTTTCTAGGAGGCAGGATTAGAATGTGAACTAGGAAAGCTGAAACCTTGTCAATTTTGTTTACTTCTGGCGAAAGAAACCGTGTTAGCAGAACACTGTTATATTAATCTGGGGGAGAAAAAGCAGGAGTTTGACCTGCAATATTTTGCCTGCCTTTCCATCACACTGTCAGAGGCTGAAATGAGCCGCCCACAATCAGATCAGCGCTGGGCAGGGGCATCCTTATTAAAAAAGAGGCTCCATTAGGCTCTCATGGCTTAGTGATGCTTCCCATGAAGACTGTCCTTGTGGGTGACAGTATGCTGACCAAATGATGCAAGCTTCCATTCTACTCAGTTATCTTAATAGGTTAATTTAGTTGGCATTCTTGTGTTTATATCAGTCTCCTGGTCACTTGCTAAATGTAAGTAAATTTCCCTAATCCTCATTATTTCTGGACACACACAAACAATTGGGATTTATAGAGCTGGAAAAGTCTACACCTTAAATATTAAATATTCTAGAAAGAGAGGGACAGAGGAGTCCCGAGTTCAGAAGAAGTCTGAACAAGATGTACAGATTTGGAAGCGATCATCACAGAGTGGTCACTGAAGATATCAGAGTATGTGAGATCATCCAGATCCCACAGCATGTGGAAGGAGAAGAAAAGAACAGGGGACAGAAGGCTGGAGAACACCAGCCACTGAAGGGAATGAAATTTAGGTGTTCTGCCTTTAGCAAGGAACTAAAATATGTGGACAAAGACTAACCATCCACTTCCCAGAGATTAGAGGGAACACATACAGTTAAGAACCCAACTAGATGACCTATACAGCATCTTTCAGCTCTGAAAAATGAGTCAAAGACTTTCAACTCCATCCAGTATTCCTCACAATCCGAGAAATAACTTTTTGTCACATTACAGAAAAACTAAAATTATACCCAATTTTATTCTTTGACTTTGTTAGCCAATGGTAGGGAAATGTTTTGAAGAATTAAAGCCTCTTGTTTTCTGAAAGCAAAGCGTACTTGGTTTACCTGTAGAGGAGGCTACAGGCTCTAGAAAATAGGTTCTTACCCTATTTTCCCTTCTGTGGGACCTGTTATATGAGTAGTATGAAAATGCAGTTTTGGGGCGCCTGGGTGGCTCAGTCGGTTAAGCGTCCGACTTCCGCTCAGGTCACGATCTCACAGACCGTGAGTTCGAGCCCCGCGTCGGGCTCTGGGCTGATGGCTCAGAGTCTGGAGCCTGCTTCCGGTTCTGTGTCTCCCTCTCTCTCTGCCCCTCCCCCGTTCATGCTCTGTCTCTCTCTGTCTCAAAAATAAACGTAAAAAAAAAAAAAAAGAAAATGCAGTTTTACCCAACCACATTCTTGCTTACTCTTCCCTTCCTGCCACCTCTGCCTGACTAGGGCTAGCCGTAATCTGTGGATTTAAATCTTAAAAGCTATACTACATTTCAGAAAAGTACCTGTAACGTTCACTAATATTTAAAATCTGCTGGTTTCTGTTACCCTTTCCATTCAATTCTAAAAACAGAGGCACAGGTATATACACACATTTTGAAAATCCAGAAATATTTGATTAAAACAAACTGCCATTTTTGTCATAACAATACACCCAGTGTATTTGCAAACATGACTACTTGCAGTTCAACTTAATCTTACAATATGGCACCTGTCCCACTAAGTGGCACCTGGAACTGCTGTTACAGGTATTTGACCCTTTAACCATAGGCACCTTTTCTCCACCCCCTACCCTATGCCTCCCCCAACACTCTGTAACCCTTCTTTTTCTTTTCCTGTTCTTGTCTTTAATTTCCTCTTGGTAGTGCCCATAAACTTTTTTACCACCAATGGCACTAACGCTAACACAGCTGCTAAGCCCCGACCTAGAAATACAATGGATATAATTCTTTTTTTTTTTAAGTTTATTTATTTTGTGTGTGTGTGTGTGTGTGTGTGTGTGTGAGAGAGAGAGAGAGAGAGAGAGAGAGAGAGAGAGCGAGCACACAAGCAGGGGAGGGGCAGAGAGAGGGAGGGACAGAGGATCCAAAGTGGGCTCCGTGCTGACAGCAGAGTGGCCAATGCGGGGCTCGAACTCATGAACCGTGAGATCATGACCTGAGCCAAAGTTAGACGCTTAACCAACTGAGCCACCCAAGTGGCCCACAATAGATATAATTCTAATGAACTTTTTGGTTGTCCTTCTAAAACAACTTCTATATTCTGTTTTAGTGACCAATCCACAGGACAGAAAGAATAAATGGCTGTAGGAAATAAAACATGTAAAAAAGAAACTTGGAGTGCTTCCTAACTTCCGCTGTCTGATACAGACTATGTTTGCATAGTTTGGAATCGTGACTTGCAGGGGCAGGTTTCTGAATGACCAGAAAAGGTGGGAGAGGGGCACACTAGACTCCATGTTTCACACCAGTTGAAGTTTAGAGTCATGCTAAGTTACTAAAATATAGTAAGGGTCAGAGTAGAGAAGATGGAAAAAAAAAAAAAAATCAAGTCTAAAACCAGAACAAAAGGACTTTAGCACTAGGTATTACAGTTCTGGGAAAATTTCACGGGTTCCATAAAACTTTATGGGAAAGGTAAATAATTAGGTTCCTACCACAATCTGCTCCCTTGAGTCCAGTGCTCTTGAAGCTACCCTTTGATGCTGCAGTTCTCTTTATATGACACCCCCAGTGGCTCTAGGCATTCATCAGAGAAAAGGTCTTCAGTGCACGGCTTCCTCCCTTTATCTCTCTGGCTATCGTTATCAATTATTTCTGTTTAATTTCACAAAATGGAAGCGAGAGAGACAATTTAGCACCAATTTAGCTCTGCCAGTATACCTGCAGGCTAGGAATGGGAAGCAGAGCAGACAGATGCCTTCCACTAGGCTAAAGAGGCAACAGAAATACTTCCTTACAAAAGCTCAGTGTGCAGGGGCTGGGCAAAATAAATATTAAAAAAAAAACACGGCAAATAAAAAGCTATTTTATTAAGACAAGTCATTTTATCCTATCCATCTTCACGTCCCAACACTAAAATATCCCAGGTTTTTGTGGCTCTCTAAACAGTCTCGTGGATCTCTATGCTATCATGTCCTCCTGCTGCTTGCTGGCCTGAAAAACTCCTACTCAGCCTTCAAGTTTAAGCTCACACATTACCACCTCCCTGGAAGGTTGCTTTGATTCTCCCAAATAGGTGCTCCTTTCCCTTAGATGCTCCTCCTACTGCTCCCTCATCACAGCAGCTATGTGCTATTGCAATTATTTCTATACCTGGGAGTGTGGCTCTCTAGTTGCCTGCCTGCTGTCTGAGGGAGCACCATGTCTTTCTATTACTGTATCTCCTGGTACATGATATGACATGTACCCCCACAGGTAATTCACAGCAAAAGAACTCCCTAGGTCTCAAGTTGGAGGGGCAACACCCATCCATCCAATTCTCCCTTTTCCAAACCCACCTCGTTTAGAACTTCATTATCTATCTCTGGGGCACCTGGGTGGCTCAGTCGGTTAAGTGTCCAACTCTTGATTTAAGCTCAGGTCAGGATCTCACAGTTCATGGGATTGAGCCCTGTGTCAGGCTCTGTGTTGGCAGCTCAGAGCCTGCTTGGAATTCTCTCTCTCCCTCTCTCTCTGCCCCTCCCCTGCTCATGCTGTCTCTCTCTCTCTCAAAATAAATAAACTTTTTTTAAAAAAAAGGACTTTACCATCTATCTCCTAGATTAGTCTCTTCAAAACAAAAACACAAATTAAAAAAATACATATGCGTGCCTACATTCATTTCAGTACTATTTATGATAGCCAAGAAATGGAAGCAACCTAAGTGTCCATCAACAGATGAATGGATAATGAAGATGTCATATATTTATACAATGGAATATTACTCAGCCATAAAAAAGGATGAGATCAGGCCATTTGTGACATGGATGTACCTAGAGGGCATTATGCTAAGTGAAATAGGTCAGATTTAGGAAGAGAAATACTATAAAATTTCATTCACATGTGGAATCTAAAAAACAAAACAAATGAATAAACAAAAAGCAGAACCGGGCTTATAAATACAGAGAAGAAACTGATGGTTGCCAGAGAGGGGGAGGGAGTTGGGCAAAATGGGTAAAGAGGAGTAGAAGGTACAGGCTTCCAGTTATGGAATGAATAAGTCATGAGGATGAAACACACAGCATGGGGAATAGAGACACCGTAATAGCGTCATATGGTGACAGATGGCAGCTACACTTGTGGCAAGCATAACACATAGAGAACTTGAATCACTATGTCATACACCTGAAACTAATGTGACACTCACTGTGCATCAACTACACTCAAATCAAAAACATTAAATTAATAAAAATAGGTTAATCTCATCATTGGTCCCTCATTTCTGGTCCCTCTTCCCTTGAATCCATTCCAAATACACTACTGCCACTATAATGTTACTAAAGTGTGGCTTTAATTAAATGTACCAGGTTGAGCAGTTGATGATGCAGAGAATAAAAAGCTGAAAAACACCTGTTCTCTAAGCTCCATGGGCTCAAATCCAACAAGGCAGAGAGAGAAGTAAATAATTAACATACAATTTATCAGCTGTTATAGAGAAATATCCAACTCACGCTAATCCCTCTACCTGGCCTGTGCTTCACTCTTAAATAGCCAATTCGTATTTCACTTTACACAGGAAGACTTCCTAATCTCTGCAGCCAGAAGCCATCCCTCCTTCCTCTGCTCCCACAGTACCCTGTCACTCACTTATCACTCTCTGTTTGAATTACAGTTATTTGTACCCACACATTATGTCTCTTACTGGATCGAACCTTTCTAAGTGGAAGTGCAACACATTTTACTCGTCTCTATTTCGCCATGGTACCTAACACAGGGCCCTGCAAATAGCTGATAAATGTTGAATTACGATGATTAACCTCACTAAAACATTATGAGTCTGCGATTCCTTTAGGATTTGCCAATATTAAGAACATCAGTGGGTCAAATATATGCAATGCAGGACTGACATTTTTCCACTCTAGCCACAAAAATAGAAAAAGTCTATTCTGTTTGGCTAGATAATAGTGGACATACGGAAAATATCCTCAACCAGATTTGGAAGATGTGTCCAAATGAAATGTATCTCTTGTAAAAACACAACAAAAGGCAATTCCCTAGTACTATAAACCAGGCCACCAGCCTCTGCTGACAAATACAAAAAAAAAAAAAAAAAACTATGAAGGGCAAACATGATGCGGTGTGTCCACACTGGGGCCAACTCAATGGGCAGTTGCTTCACTAAGGAAAAAAATCCACACTTTAGTCCAAATCAAATTTAATAAAATGAGATACTGGCACAAGATAAAATTTCAAAGATGGATCATTGAATGAGCTCTCTGATCTTTCAAAGAAGTTGAGTATATGTAGCTTATCCATTCTTTAAAGTTTACATACAATTTCCTACAATAGTGACACTATAAGACACCTCCTCAAGCCCTGGTTAGGAACTCCATTGAAATTTTGTCTGTACTCCCTCTACCCCATTCCTTCACCAAGATTATTTTAGTCAGATGCAACCATTGTATGCAGCATGAGGTAGGCAGCAACTTGACCATCCTTCACCTGAATCACAAGAATGGAGGACGTTTAACATTTCATGATTTAAAATGCAGAACTAAAATTCCAACTTCTCAGTTTTGACCAAAAAGGAAGCTCAAATCTCAAAACCTTAATACCCTTTAAGAAAATGCCGTGCTGTAATGATAGTTATTTGCTCTTAATTTGCTTGAATGAAGTCAGAACATTTGATTATGTCATTTATTTCAGCATTAAAATTGCTGAGGACAGGGGCGCCTGGGTGGCTCAGTCAGTTGAGCGGCCAACTTCGGCTCAGGTCATGATCTCGCAGTCCGTGAGTTCAAGCCCCGCGTCAGGCTCTGTGCTGACAGCTTGGAGCCTGCAGCCTGTTTCAGATTCTGTGTCTCCCTCTCTCTGGCCCTCCCCCGTTCATGCTGTCTCTCTCTGTCTCAAAAATAAATAAACATTAAAAAAAAATTTTTTTTAATAAAAAAATAAAAAATTGCTGAGGACAAGAACTGCATCTCAACCAATTGTGCACAGTCCTTAGGAAACTGCCTGCAGCACCTTTTTAATCTAAAGACCTGAGTTAAAGTTTGCCAGGAGGATTAAGTAAGAAAAAGTGGGGGGGGGGGGATGCTTTTAAGAAACTCTAAAGCACAATACAAATATAATGTGAGACAAGCATTATTCTTACAATAAGCTCCCTCAAAGAGCAAGTCCCCTTCTACAGGAAATCTGAATACAGCTGATGTATTTCTGTATACTCTTCCCAAAAGAATTTGTGTGACATGCAAAACTGTAAATAACTACTTAAAAAGGGAGGAAGTGAAGGGAAGAAAGAAAACTCAGGTGGGACTAGAAGAAGGAAGTAAATTAAACGGCAGGGGAGAAGTTTATTAGATAAAATAAAGCAATATAGGAGAAAAGTAAACTGGAACTTAGGGATCAATTTCTAACTCCATCACTTACTATCTACCCACATGAATCTGGTCACTTCACCTCCATAGACTCCAGTTTCCTCACGTGTAAGCAGAAATAATAACTCATAGGGTTGCTGCAGGGATTAAATGAGATAATATTTACATAAAATACTTAGCATTATGTCTTGTACATAGTAAGTGATAAGTGAGTGACTAATTGTTGATAAAATTATTATTAGACCCGTATACTGATTGGTGACATTCAGGAAGAGAAAAGAGCCAAGAATACGTCAGAAGGGAAGATGATATACAGAGAGCTCAGTCTTTAAATTCTTGCTGGGAGACAAAGTTTGAGAAACATATATTACACAAAGCATTTTTCATATTAAATATACAAATTACATACTGTGTTTCCAGGATTGCTGAAGAGTCTAGAGAACTGTAGCCAAAATCTCGAAGTCATAAAAATAGAATAGCAGTGACTGTATGGAGGGAGAGCAGGACAGACCCCACCCCGCCGCTAAAAAAAATAAATAAAAATAAATAAAAATAAAAAAGTGCTTACTGATGTGTACAGAAGCCTGCTTCCAAACTTTCAATTTTTTTAACTTTTCCTAGACAGAATGAAACTTAGGTTCCATAGCAAACGTACACCAACTCTACCGGCCAAAATTAGATGGTATTAACAACCATGCACAGTCATTTAGGCTTCCATTATTTGCTCTTTAGTCTGGGGAAGTTGTATTTGTGATGGATTTTAGGTGTTAAGTATTTTTAACTCCATCATACTCAGTAATTGCAAAAACAATGAAAATGTTTCAAAATTAGGAATCAGATTTAGAGACAGCAAATCATTGTAAAAAGTAAGAAAACAGTGGATGCTGCCTGTGTAATGGGATCAGACTTATTGGCTGTAATATGTGAAAAGTCTATACCCATGGAATCAATAAGAATCAGCAGAAGACAAGGAAAACAAGAAACCCTGCATGGGGTGGCCAGAGAATTAACATCACTTTGGGTTGTCCACTGGTCTAGTGTTAATTCAGGAGAAGGCAAGGAGTTTAACAATTTAAAAGCTAAGCATAGTACAAGTACTATCATAAAACTGCTAAAGTTCAAGGCCTTTCAGTGTGAATGGTCAGCTCACTATATGACCTGTCACTGCTAACCTCTTCCCTAAGGCCTGTGCAGATCATCTAAGAGGGAGGCTGCCTGTCTCAGTAAATTTTCAATGTAGACAAAACTAGTCTATTAGGGGAAAAGACGGCCAAAAAATTCTACCAGCAAGGAGGTGAGAGTATATCTGGTTTCCCTTTGAGGGACCAACTCACAGTCCTTTTTACTAAAAATAACCTTTCAAAACCAAATCTGTACTTAGAGAAACTTTTAATTTTTTTTGGGGGGGGGGCAACAAAGCATAGTTGTCTTATAAGTATCTGCATGAAATTATGGGCTGAAGATCCTAAAAATGTTGTCAATCAGGCAGTGATAAATGGAAATAATATTTCATCACTATTAATTTAAGCTATGTATATATATATATATGTACGTATATGTATATGTATGTATATACATGTGTATATATGTGTGTGTGTATATATATTTGTTTTGTCTAATTGTAATAATAAAAGTATATGAGCTTTAAATCTTGGCTTTAGTTCTGCTCCTTCTGTTAGGTTTAAAGCTCACCAACCATGAATTATCCTACTGTGGAGGTTTTCTACAATCTACCCAAATCAAACAAGGAGAGAACACTTACTATACTCAATCACAGAAAATGTGCCTCTGGAACTCTATTAGGAATTTGGTCAATCAGGACACAGACAAAGGAGCTGAAGTGTCTGCATTTCGGTAGACAGTACCCCTACCACTGCCAAGATACACTTTTTATCCTAACCTTTAAATCCAGCTGAGTTTACTGTGATCCCAATACTTAGATAACCAATAACAAATGTGAACTATTCTTGCAACTTCATTAATAAAATCATTTGGACTATTCATTCAACAAAGAAGTATTTCTTGAGTAGGCCTATACTAGGCACAATGCATTTGTATGGCACCTTTTATTTTACAATCCCAAAGAGCTTTCAAAGTTGCCCTAACATAAAGTATCAGTGATTGAACATCTCTCATTTTATTTTATTTTTTCAATTTCTTTTAATGTTTATTTATTTTTGAGAGAGACAGAGACAGAATGCGAGTGGGTTAGGGGCAGAGAGAGAGGGAGACACAGAATCTGAAGCAGGTTCCAGGCTCTGAGCTGTCAGCACAGAGCCTGACGTGGGGCTCGAACCCACGAGCTGTGGGATCATGACCTGAGCCAAAGTTGGACGCTCAACCAACTGAGCCACCCAGGCGCCCCGAACATCTCTCATTTTATACATGTACAACACTCTATTCAAAACCATGATTCATGGGGCACCTGGCTTGCTCAGTCGGTAAAGCGTGTAATTCTTATCGTGGGGTTGAGTTGGAGCCCTGCATTTTGTATAAAGATCACCTAAAAGTAAAATCTTAAAAACAAAACAAAACAAAACAAACAAACAAAAAACCTGAATAATAAATTGAGCTGTTGGTGGAAATAAAAACTCAAGGGGCTGAAACAATCAACCATTAACTAAATTCCAACTTCCCAATTCAATCCAAAATTACCCAGTGCCAAGTGATTTTTTAAAATTACAAGCCAAAATATACAATGATTCAAACATTCCATTAGGGAAAGGAGTTAATATAGTTACAATTTCCCATTCCTAAATCCTTATGGGTATGCTACTAAGTAATAAGTCAAATTTATCAAAAGTCCCACTCAGTGGTTATATTTAATTTGCATACATTTGAGTAACTTTTTGAAATGGATTACCTAACTTTCCAAAAATAACTTATTTACCTGGGTTTTCTTTATTTTGAAGCTTTCTAGGTCTTTCTAGAAAATTGAGCTCTAAATTTATGTGTTAGTGAAATGAATTTGCCAAAATCAATTTTTTGAAACAGACCTGAGAAAGACCATCAAGAATGGAAGAGAAAATAAGGATAGTGAGTAAGCACAGGGACAGGTATAAACCAGAATTCTTGGCTTGGAACCCTTGTTCTATGATTTTCTAGTTAGCTGGTCTTGGTAACTCAGTTACTCTGTCTGCAAAATGGAAAGAATAAAAAATACCTACTCCATATGGTTGTTACAGGGATTAAACCCAGGTAAATTAGTACATATAAGGGTTTAGCAGCAATCAGCATTATATAATGTATTTACTTATTACGATTATCATGACTAAATCATCCAAATCATTTACACAAATGCTGTTCCCTCCTCAAAACCTTCCTTATCTGATCTAGTAGAATTTAATCCCTCCCTCCTAGGCTTCTCCACAAAATGCATCATGTATCAGTTATTTGGGTAAATTTCCCTCCCAATGTCGATTACTTACATCTCTTTGAAGATAGAGACTACAGCTCATCTGAGTGCACCAGACAGCAAATATTGTTCATTGCTGTCTTTCTTCTCCCTCTCTCTAAACGTTCTTAACAATCAAACCCTGTCAATTACCAAACTTTTACCTGGAGACAGGAGCTTTATGTAACCCAATGCACTTATGTACTGGTCTTACCTTGCTAAATATTCTGTTGAGACTTAAATAAAATTTTGCAGGGAGAGGGAAGAAAGAAGGACTCATTTAATACACTTAAATTGCTGACTAAGAATATCTTTGTAAACTAATGTATTTTTTTAAAAATTTCTTATGCCTTAAAAGCTTACTTGCATTATTTCATTCAGAAAAGCCCACGGTACTTTTAATGTAAAAATACAGTAGCATAATTTCTGCATATGTCAAGTCTAACCTAATCATAACTTGCCCATCTGCTGATTTTAATGTAATCCTGGGGATGCTAGAAGACAATATGCTTGCTTGATTCACCCTACACTATTTATGTAAAATAAAATAATTTTAACATTACATTGAGATGCAAATCTTTCTGGCTTTGATATGTGCTCCCTTTTTCCTCCTAAAAAAAAAAAAATGCCACACACACACACACACACACACACACACACACACACAAAACAAGCCTCCAACTTATTCCGGATCACTGGAAAGCATTTTCTATAGTATTATCCAACTTCACTTACACAATGACGTTGCCCTTACTTTGAGAGAACTTTTCTGAAAACAAATGGCTGATTTGAGTGCATTGCTTTGTTGCCGTTTTCTACAAATTCTCCTTTGTTTTTATAGCGTCCTACCTTTTGAAATAAATTTTTCAGCATGAAAACTTCTGAGGATACCTATTCATTTGCACAAATATTCCTAGTCTCTATTCTTTGACTCATTTTAAAATAAACTAAAAAAAACAGAAGGCTAAAAAAGAATTGCACCCATTTAAGGTGGCTTTTCTAAGTTTAATTTTTGTTTTTCATTCCTCAATAGCAGGTCCTTCCAAAGGAGTACAAAAACTACATCCAATTTATTTCTCATCCTAAACACATCCCAGCCAAATGGGAAACGTTATCAGTCATCTTAACCAGGAGAAAAACACAAAGCTAAACCAGATCGAACCAAATTTTCTTTTTTTTTACTTTTGAGATCAAGATTTTTCACATAAAAGTGCTTTGATGTGCTATGCAATGAACAAATGTAATCACAATTTAACATCATATTTTGGACTAATTTCTCTTCCCCAAATAGTCATAATAGTGGCTAATTCACATATAATACCTCTCAGCTACCGGGTATAGTAAACTTAATTGTTTTATATATCCTGAGGCATACAAAGAAAGGTCAATCAAATACAAAGAGGTTCCCAGTATGTTATATACACATGTGACTGAGACAAAAAAAATCTACCCTAAGAAAAAACTGGACTTAATAATAGATCCTGCCTTAAAGTAGGGAGACCGGAGAAGTTGAAGCCCCCATCCCATCCCCACCCCCTAAAAGACAAGGTCTCCCTCCCACCTTACAACCAGGAGGCATAAATTAAAACACTTAAAGAGTTGTTTCCTCAGACTTTAGCAGTAAGAAAGCTAATACTCAGGCCTTTTCCGAGCAGTTGGCTTCTATCAGAACTTATCACAAGTTATGTGAAACAGACAAGAGCATTGGTTCTGCATTTTACCAAGTGAGAACGGCATCGCAGTTTTTGGACAAGCCACCACTTCCAGCACCCAGCTCTTCCCGCCCCTCCTCCCCCCATCTCTTTTTATATCTTTCCTCCAAACTTGCAACCCGAAAAGTGATGCCACAAAGCAAAAGCCGCATCAGTAAACGGGAGGCCACCGGTTTTGAAAATAAAGTTTGTTCTTTTGCTGTCAACCTGATAACTTTTTAAAGACGAAACGTCTCCTACTCAATCGGGTACAACCTATCCTATTCCCATACCAAGCAACCACTCGTTTGTCCCCGACAGTAAAGAGGAAAAAAGGGAGTGGGAGCAAATGATGTTTAAAAGAAGGGTCTACGGTGCCAGGGGTAGGGACAGATTTTGAGACCGGTGTTGAACACTCCGTGCTTCTGGGAGCTGGGCGGCTTTACTGTGTCGATCCGAGAAATGTTTAGCAATCTGACGCATCAGTTTTTAGGAATGGTACACAAGCAGCCCCCACAATTTGAGCCATGCCTAGAATACCTCTTCTCGGTGACACGGGCTGGAGGGCATGGGACAGGCGAGCCCGGGGTACCAGGAAAGGTTCCGCGACATTTGTTATTGTTTATGAAGCCCAGGCAGGAACCGGGATCGGGGAGCTCGGGGGCCGAGGAGTGGAAGGGGAGAAGAGCAGAGAAGCACAAAGATTCCTCCTCGGGCTCAGGGCTACCCTCCGGACACACGGGGCTAGTATCACCTCGGGGAGCAAGAGGGCGGGCCAAGGCCGTCGCTGGGGCTTCACTGGAGACACTGCCAGCCCCGACATTAGCCGAGTCGTCCCTGGACACCCAAAGACACATAAGATCTCCTCCTGCCCCTACTCGCAGAGTTGGGGCCGGCGCGGCGGGGGGGGCCCCCAGCCGCGGCCGCCGCGCGCCCCATCCGCGTACTCACCTGCCTCCGGTCGCGCCCGCGGCCGGCTCAGCCTCCGCACGGACCGCAGCCGGCCCGGGGCCCGTCCGCTCCCTTTTGCCCGCTCCGCCCTCGCCCCGCCCCCGGGAGGTGGAACCCGCGGCCGCGCCGGAATCTCGGGGCGGCCTTCCTGAACTCTCGCGAGCCCTCCCTCTTCGGCTTCTCGGTGGCTAGGCCGGTCCGACTCGGCCCTGACGTCATACGCGCCATAGCCGGAAGTAGCCTTCTGTCGTCAACGCCCGCTGCTCTGCCCCACCCACTTACGCCTGGTGAATTCCTGATGGTCCTGGAGGAGTTGTCTGGACTGTCACTACTAACCTCAGTAATCAACCTCACCTCACTTCCCTCTAATCTACTCAAAACTGGTTCAGGCCTCTTATGAGAGTGCCCAATGTGTTGCCACATTAGTCACGTGTCCTAAATGACAGAGTTTTTCTCACTATTTCCCAGTGTAATGCAAAGAATGTTGGAAATGGAAAGGGGTTTAGAGATAATTCCCACGAATCCACGCAATTTGCAGATTACGAAAAGGTGGTAATTAACAAAGATGGATTGGCTGACCAAGTTGCTTAGACACTAGCTGTGGGATCTAGAAGTAACCCGGGTTCCTTGACCCTTTTCCATCTCACCATGACTCCACTGCAAAGACTTGAAAGGGATTTAAATTTGGAAACGCCACAAAAAACTGGGAGGCATACACGAAAAACTTGCTTAGGTTATCTTGGAAAATCTAAAATATCTGACAGTACTGGGCTCCTTTATGTAGGATCGGTGAACCAGGAGGAAAACCCCTGCATCATGACTCAAAAGAGATGACTTTGTGAAGATGATGCATTTGTCTTTGGGGAGAAAAGTTTGTGGGCAAACCAAATAAGAGAATCGTTCCCAATTATTGTTAACAAATTTATCTTTGATCTGCATATTGGAGGTGTTATCAAATACCCCTGGCTTTTAGAGACTACTAAGGCAATATATGAAGCTGGTACTGTGCTTGCAGAAAACATAATGATCTTTAACTTCGCCAAGAGCAAGTGATAGATGCAAAAGACTTAGGGAAGCCTCACGACATCACTTCTCTCTTTTTTTACACTCGGTGCTTTTCTCATACATTGCTTGGTAACAGAAAAAGCACTATTGTGGTAATTAGTGTATTCTTGAGGAAATCATTTCCACCTTTATCATATGGTCCTTTTGAGGCTCAAATGACCATTGCCATGTACAAGTATAAGGAAGTTTCATTGTGATCAAACATGCTTGACAGAGGCCTATACACCTCTTTCCCTCCGCCACACTCGCACATACATTAATTCAAATGAGTAGAATGGAGAACAGTTTGTGGAATGTTCTAGAGCAATTTTATACTTTCCAGTATGCCATTTTTTTCATACCACTAGAATAATATGGACTAGTCTAGGGTATCAGAAGAGGATAATATGGAGACTAAAGCTTTAACCTCCAGTTTTTAAACTGATGCTATTCTAAACAAACTCCTGCAAGAAGTTGTTGAAGGTGCCTGAACTAAAATAAATTAAAGCCATGTGCCCTTCTGGAAGCTTGGTGAAATCTATGGATCTTTTTCAGAATATTGTCCTTAAATGCATAAAATAAACCATCTAGGGCTACAAAGGAAATTGATTTTATTAACATGCAGTTATTGAAACACTAAAAAGTGAATTTGTGATACAGTTATGTGGTAGGCAGCTTCTAAGATGACTCCCAATAATCTTCATTTCCAGTATTCTTGTCTTGTGCAACCCCTCCTCTTGAGTGTGGACCTGGTGACTCGGTTCTGAAAAAGAAAATACATCAAAACTGACGTAATGTCACTTCTCATGATAAAGTTATAAAAAGGATCTTGCTTTCATCTTGCTATCACCTCTTGCTCTTTCCCTTGCTCACTCTGGTGGAAACCAGCTTGCCACACAGAGACCTACCTTATGGAGAGGCTCACTTGGCAGGGAACTGAGAGAGGTCTCCAGTCAGCAGCCACCAAAGGATTGAGGCACTCAGTCCAACAGCCTGCAAAGAACTGCCAACAACCTGAGATGACCGCAGCCCTAGCTGACACCTTGACTGCAGCCTGGGAAAGGACCCTGAGCCACAGACCAAGCTAAATCAGGCCAGATTCCTGGCTCACAGAGGCAGTGAAATTATAAATATTTGTTATGTAAGCCACTAATTTAGGGGGTGACTTATTACACAGCCATTGATAACAGTTACATATTTGTGTCTTTATTAATGCATTAAATAACAAGATCAAGACCTACAGTAATTTTGCAGTAATGACACACATTATTTAAACAACATTTTAGATATCTGCAACAACTTCAACGTGGTAGAAAATATGTGTGATTTCTCTTGGGGTGAAGTCACAGGTTGCTAATGTTACTGTGGTTTGCTGACTACTTTCATAATGGGAGAAATGCTAATTTACAGACTTCAGTGAAAAAAATATGCGAATGTACATATATGCTAAATATAAGTAGGTATATGTACATATATATAATGGATATATTTACTTTTTCATTAAGTTTCATTCACCCAGATGAAGAACTCGTGGCCTAAATAAGAGATTATTTGTAGGGCCTTCCAAAACTGCAATCATCAACATTCTCAGACATTAGAATTAAAGTTCAGGGAATAAACCCAGTTAACAGATACAGACCATAGCCATTGCTAACTTTATTAACCTACCGTTGTACATGGATTTTTATCCTCTTTCACTTATTCCCTCTTCTCCAAACCTAGGCTAAATGTCGATAGACAGGCTAACATCGTAGGCCAGAACGTGAGAAAAATTGTGGTTGAAAACCTCTACAGCTCTCAGAATTCATCTGATTTTTGTTTTCAGCATGTAAGCTGAAAATGTAAGCTCTTTGACCAAAGTGACTCTTCAGTATTACTTTTACTCTCCTAGGGCTACCTCATAGTAAGTAACCAATGAATGTCAAATGACTGCAGTAAATGATAATAGAAGGGAACTTTATTTATTTATTTTTTTTTTGAGAGAGAGAGAGAGAGAAGGGGGGGCAGGCAAAAGGAGAAGGAAAGAGAGACTCTAAGCAGGCTCTGTGGAGCTTGATGCAGGGCTCCATGTAGGGCCCCATGTGGGGTTTGATCTCATGACCGTGAGATCATGATCTGAACCGAAATCAAGAATCAGATGCTTAACCGATTGAGTCAGGTGCCTCTAGAAGGAAACTATTAATAAAACCTTCCCACTGGCTGAATAGAGCTGCTTTTCTATATATGCAGCTTTGTAATTGTGGGATATGGTCAAAGCAGTATTTGGAGGATAGTTTATTGCTTTAAATGCATTTAACAGAATATACAAAAAACGTAAAAACAAAAAACCAAGCTCTTAACTCAGGAAACTTGAAAAAGAAAAGAAACCTAAAGAAAGTAGAAGGATGTAAAGATTAGTGTAGAATCCCTTCCAGGGGTCCATGGCCCTTATGTGCACCAAGTATTATAGGTCAAAACATAACTAATCCTACACATAATTCTATTTTTCAAATGGATGTAAATTCTATTATGATTAACAAAGTCAAATACATTTCTGGAGCACCTGGGTGGCTCAGTCGATTAAGCATCCGACTCTTGATTTCAGTTTAGGTCATGAGCTCAGGATTCGTGAGATCAAGCCCTGCAGAGCCTGCTTGGGATTTGCTCTTTCTTTCTCTCTCTGCCCCTCTCCTGCTCACACTCTCTTTTAGAATAAATAAAATAGGAGGCTCCTGGGTGGCTCAGTTAAGTGTCCAACTTCAGTTCAGGTCATCATCTGGTGGTTTGTGGGTTCGGGTCCTACATCGGACTCTGTGCTGACAACTCAGAGCCTGGAGCCTGCTTTGGATTCTGTGTCTCCCTCTCTCTATTCCTCCCCCACTCACACTCTGTCTCTCGCTCTCAAAAATAAACATAAAATTTTTTTTTAATAAATAAAGTAAAACATTAAAAAAACAAATACAGTTCTAGAACGTAAATGTAAATATAAAATATTAATGCAATAGGGAATTTTTTTTAAAGACTGAACTTGACTTATAAAAACCAAAAGGTGATTCTTTGAAAAGTCAAGGAAGTAGGAAAAACTTTGGCAAGACTAATTCAGGAACAAAAATAAAAGACACGAAGAGTAAGAATGAGAATGGAGATGTAGCTACAGGTATGGAGATTTTTTAAAGCATAAAAAATGTGATTAAAAAAGAGAGGAGGGGCAGCTGGGTGGCTCAATCAGGTGAGCATCCAACTCTGGCTCAGGTCATGATGTAGCAGTTTGTGAGTTTAAGGCCCACGTCAGAGCCTGAAGCCTGCTTCAGATTCTGTGTCTTCCACTCTCTCTGCACCTTCCCCTCTTGCACTCTGTCTCTCCCTCTCTCAAAAATAAATACATATTAAAAAGATTTTTTTAAGAGAGAGAGATTGTTATTAAGACAAGCTGGTTGAGCACTCCTCTCTGTGTGAATAAAAGAGTAATATTAATTTCTGATTCGCTCCATGTTAAGATTAAAGAGTAACTAACATTTACTGAGCTCTTTCTGTGCGCTAAGCATTGTGCTCTTTGCTTGTAATATCTCATTTAATCCTTACAATAAGCCTGTGAGTTAGGTATAATTATCCCCAGTTTACAGATGATAAAACTGAGGCTCAAGAGCTATAGTGACTTACCTCGGGTCACACTAGATAGCGACTGACAAAGCCAGCCTCTCAGATTCCCAGTGGTAGACAAAATACTCCTGAGCAAAAGCAAAAACAAGAAATCTGGAGACAGAGAAACTTGTTTTAGGTCACTGGCCTACTTACAATATGCTCAGTGAATGTTAGCTATTACTGTGATAATAATCCCCATACTTTAAATGGGTTTAAGACTACCACCTAAAACACACCAGAGTTAAGGGCAGAAATTCACTTTCAAGGCTGTTCATCCAGCATTATTTATTTGCACCTGTGAAAAGCTGGAATTAACCTAGGTGTCTAAAAGTAAGGATGGGTGCAATAAATTACTATGGACCCATACAGTATAATAGCATGTATGTGTTAGAAATCATATATAGATAAATGATTGACATGAGGAGATGTTCAGAATATTTTGCCTGGTTTGGAAATTCTTTTAAAGCACATTGCCAAGACTGTAATATCTTTTGTATGAAAATTATTTGAAAAATAATATATGTATATATAATCACAATATGTATATTTCAAGATTTAAATGAAAGACACAAAATAAAAGTTTTCTCTTAATGTGATTATGAAAAAAAAATTATGATGTATAATGTTATGCCAGTAGATTAAAAAAATTTTTTTTAAGGAGAGAGAGAGAATAGGTACTTCCAGTCCTCCTGGAAGGCTGTCCTGATAGAAATCTATTAATTTTTTTACTATGGAAAAAATAGAAAGTTTATGGAATAATGCCTTTCCAGTTTGACCCTAAGAGTGTTTGACTACTGGCTCCTCTTGTCATTGTCCTGACTTTCAAAGGGCTAGTTCAGCCAGGCTAAATGCAACTGAGTTTCTTTGAAAATAAAGGCTCTGTTCTGTAAGCTTCAGGGGTATTTGCCCGGACCGTTTAATCAAACACATGACAATCCATTCAAAACTCTCACCAGATTGCCTTCTGCAAAGCACTTTATAAACCTGGAAACAATGACTTCTAGTTGATGCCTGCTTTAATTTTTAACCTGCTTGACTAAATGGCAAACTATTTATCACAGAGGGTCTAAACCATTCCAAGATTTTGGCTATGTCTCCCCCAAAGTGAAAAGCACCTATGTAAATCAGATGCCTGAAGAAAAGCATTAAGGAAAAGTGAAAAGTACATTGTGTTTAACCATCTCTTTGCATTATTTTTATTGCTCTGCAAAGTGTAATAAAGAACCAAAAGGACTGGATTCCAAGGACCTGGTTCTATTACTCACTGTATGACCCAGCACAGATCAAAAAAGTTACCCGAAGTCCTGTTCCTGCATCTGCAAAATGAAGAATATCAACACAATAGTTGCTGAAGAGATGAAGCAGAATTATGTATGGTAAAGGCACTTTGAAAATTATAAGACCCCATGGCCATAAAGGAAAGAATACTAGTTTGAAGCTAGGAAGATCTCAATATCAATAGCTACTTCTTAGGATCACTGTGAGGATGAAGTGAAATTAAATGAGATAAATTAAGCACCAAGTATAGGGCCCAGAACGTAATCACATTCATTTCAAGCGAACTATTATCATTTCCATTAATAACATTTAGTGAGGGGCGCCTGGGTGGTTCAGTCAGTTGAGCGTCCAACTTTGGCTCAGGCCACGATCTCACAGTTTGTGAGTTCAAGCGCTGCGTCGGGCTCTGTGCTGACAGCTCAGAGCCTGGAGCCTGCTTTGGATTCTGTGTCTCCCTCTCTCTCTGCCCCTCCCCCACTCATACTGTCTCTCTTACTCTCAAAAGTAAATAAACATTTAAAAATTTTTTTCAAATAATATTTAGTGATATAACAAAAACATATGTTTTAGAATGGAACCCGTTTTTCTCTTGTCACTACAAGCCAAATGGATTATCTGAAATTAAGGAACATTTTTGGTGATGTTTACATCCATGAAGAGAGAGAAAGTCCCTATGGGACCTTTCCTGCTTTGACTCTTGTCTGCTTTCTATTGATTTTTACAAATTCCTGATCCTAACAAAGATAAAGATACAGTGGATTTTCCATCTGTGATACAGGAAATATAGTGCACGAGTAAGATGAGGCTAAGCAATGCAGTAACAGATCATCACAGATTTTTAGTGGCTTCAAATGGTGAGGATTTATTTACCGCTTATGCTTTATGTCCTTTATAGGTCATCAGTAAGGCTTTGCTCCTTAGAGTCACTCAGGGTTCCAGGCCAGTGGACAAGCTGTCATCTTGAATATTGCTAGTCTTCATGCCAGAAGGAAAAGCAGTTTGGAGGGTCTCAAGCAGAGATTTCTGCTTACAAGAAATCTCTTTGGCCAGAGAGTAGTTGCATGACCCTATACAAATAAGACGGAGCCAGGATAGAATCTCTTGATAATCCAAGAAGGAGAGAAAACCAGAAATATTTGGCGATTGTACTAATTGTACAGTATACATGTGAAATTGCATTGTATATGTGGAAACCACTCTCCAAATGCTATTATAGGGTGCCCTTTCTTCACCTCTTAAAGAAAAACTGACAGTGACACTCCTTACAAAAGAAAAGTGCAAGGCACTGTGATATTTTGTGATGATATATACTACACTAGATATGGTTTAAAGATTTTAAAGCTGAAGTTAAAAAGAAAAAAAGAAATATGTTTGGTGCCTTCAGTTTCCTAAAAATGATCTTCACTGATATTAGAAATTCACTAACGTTATAATTCAATTTTAAAAAGTCTTTTTCTTTTTAAAACTGAAAAGCTGTGGGTTTTTTTTTTTTTTCCTTAAATCTTGCTGTCTTCCCCATTCCTAATTTTAGGGTTGAGTACAAAAACTTCATTTTTTCAAGTAAGAAAAAGAAGCCCCACCAAAGACTATTTTTCATCATAATAGTCGAATTCAACTTATGAAAACCCATTGATGTTTAATATAGGCAGCCCAAGAAAAACTGAAATACTGTGAATACATTCTAGAAAATTATTATAGTCCCTTTGTTGTAGAGTATCTATTCATATCCTGTGATTCCAGTACTTAAAATTATTGTACTTTAAAAAGCGATTACTTTCCAGTTTTAAAAGGAATTTTAATGATACCACTCATATTTTTAACTGTAAGTCATGTGTGTATAGTATAGGAATAGAGTTCCTATACTTTATTTGGTTTTTCCTCTGTATTAGCCATTTAATATGGAATATATGAAACAAAATTGATTTCTTTAAAAGTAATTATGAGTGCTTCACAGTCTGTTTGAATTTTAGCATTAGCTCTTTCAAGATGGTGTGAGGTCTCAGAAAATCTATAAACCAAAAGGCTTTGGTGGGGCTTTTTTATACCTTCTATCTTTTAGGGTGGGGATTTCTTTCCCTTTTTTACAGCCTATTCAGTGACTCTAAGTGCAAGTCCTACTCCTTCAATTATCTACTTTATTTTTTATTTTTATTTTTTAATGTTGAAATATCTAGGACTGGAGAAACAGTCCAGATAGAGAACGTCTCTAACACAAACCCCCACATGGCCTGGATGCTAGTAGATGTTCCTACTGTGGGCTGAACCTGGAGGGAAATTCAGACATGGTACAACTAGCAGACCTATTTTCCGCGTTCTGAAGTAAACTGTCCATGCTCGGAGGCAGAGAATAGGACAGACCAAATGGGCAAGCAGGGCAGAGGGTCTCTCCTGAGTCACACTGTGTGTTGGAAGGAGGACCACATTTAGGGTCCATATCTGGACTAAAGGCTTATTCCTTAGCCTAGTGGTCTTGGGCACATTTCTTACACTCTCTAAACCTCAATTAACTCATCCATAACAGGAATAATTTAGATTTTGGAGGTCCTCATTATCAGGGGATAATTGTTTCCAAAAAAATTTAAGATGTTGGAAGGAAAGCCAGTATTTTATAGTAAATATAAAAAAAAAAAAATTGGTTGTGTGTACTTTACCACAGCAGAAAAATTTTTAATTAGGTTACAATTGCAGCTACGCAGTACTTAGACTGAGCAAAGGCTAAATCACATTAGGGATTTGGTTAGTGTAGTTTTTCTGACACACTTGTATGATATTATGGATTGACATCCCTCAGTCTACATTGGACATTACATCATAATCATATAGAGAGGGTCACTCTGGAAAAAAAAATGTTTTCTGACCTCCTTTGATGTTCACATTTTTCTATTTTAAACCATTGTTTTCAACAGTTTCCACTATGTTAAAGCAGTTAAAACAACTGGACTTCCTTCTCAGCTCTTTCTTCCCACCAGAGAATGTCAACGTTAGGGCAAATTCCTAGAACTTGGTGAAATAGAATGCACATTTTACACTTGCACACTTATTGCCAAATGGCTACCCAGAGATTGTACTAATTTCCACTATAACCAGCAAGCAGTACAGGCAAATTCCCACTTCCCCACGTGCTTGGTCATGCTAGGCCTTATCCATATTTTTAATCATGCCCAAGAAAGACTAAGACCTTAGCATAATATTTGAGATAGACCCTACTGTTAAACAGAAGGGAAGTTTGTGTGGAGACTCATTTTGTAATAGGTCAATTGGCTAGTAATTATTTTAATGTTTTAATGACTTTTGCTTCTTCAAATAGTCTCATACCACCGGGGATTCGGGGAATGAATATCTGGGTAAGAAAGACCCTCTCCTCCATCTGGTACAGTCGTGAAAGCTAAATTAGAAAAGGTATATAAAATGACAGCTACTTCACAGGCACGCCATCCAAGTTCCTCTTCTCCCTTTCGGCCCTGGGGCTATGGCTGAGGTCAAGACTCAGCCTCACTGTAGGGAAGTAAGTCACAAATCCTGTGGCTTATTTGAACATAGAAAATTCAAGTAGGGTCTGGGGCAGACAAGATCATTACTAGTGTCGGTTGTTGCTCTGTTGATGGTTGTCTTGTTGCTGAGTAGTTCTATAAATCTAAAGATAGGGATTGTCGAGGAGAAGTTACTGGATCTGCTTCTCATTCCATTCCATTCTCCAACCACCCTGTGAATCAGGTTGTTGTTTTCAGAGGCTTACCGCATACATTTTATGCTGATTTGGTTTCCTGGAGGAAGTAACCCAAATAGGCCTTGAAAAAATTGATTTTTTTTTTTTTCTGATTAGGCCACACAGCATTTTGTGGACAAGGTTAAGGAGATTATCTTCATTTAATAGCAATAGGAAACTGTTGAAGGGTTTCAGGCAGAAGAGTGACAGGTCAATTCGCACTTTAAAAATACCCTGACGATAGTATGGAGAATCAGAGTGGATAGTAGTGGACCATTAGGAGGTTGAGTTTTATATTTATAAGCACTAAGTTGTATATTTTAAATGGTCTGGGGCCAGAATACCATGGTAAGTGGAAATGAATATCTGGTCTACTTGTAGGTATGTCCCACCAGGGCTGAAGGGTGCAAAGATGACCAGATTTGATAAATCAGATAAATTGAAATCAGACAAATCATTTTACTCATCAAGACAATGTCTGATTTCACTTCAATTGACATTTTCTTACGGATTAAGGGTATGCTACTTAGCCAACAGAAATGTTTTGGTTTGCTAGACAATTATATTTTTCATTATAAATTGCCACAGGTTCTTTTCTGATTTCCATTTACTCTTAGTTTATATTAATTTCTCTGAGTTTGATTATCTCTGAAAAAGTTAAATTTCTAGAAAGGCATAGCTAAGGATTAAGATCTGTCCTAAGCAATCCAAAGAAAGTCTCTTGTTAACATCTTTGTGTTGTTGGTCTCTGATTACAATAGTTCCTATGGTAGAATCATGCTGGAATAAAATTCTTTTAGGAGGAGTGATACTCATAGAACCTTAAACATTCTAATGTTTAAAATAGACCAAGTGTAATACCTGATAATCAAATTATATATTATGTTGTTATTATCACTCACATACATAATGGCCTGGTTGTAGGTTAGGTTTCCTGGGAAAAAGACCCTGTAACTCTTGGATTCGTGTGCAGATTAATTGGGGAGTGATCTCTGGAACCACTCAGGTGCAGAGAGAGCGCCACAGGATTAGGCAGAAGGAGAAGTTGAACTGAGAGGCAGGTGCAGTAGAGGCGTCAGCCTACCCCACAGGGAGCTCTGGAGTTGGGATGACCCTTCAGAGTCGTCACAATTGAGGCAAGGGGTCGGGGCTTTGTACCCCAACCTCAACCAGCTGTTGGATGGAGAGGCAGTTGAGTTGGCTGCGGGCATAGCTGGAGAGGGGCTCTGTGGAGGCTCTCTGAAGCCAGTGCTCCCAGCAACCACGGACCTGAGTGACGTTCCGCAGCGTCCGAAACCCGCCCACTGAAGACTTTGTCCTTGGGCCTGCGCTCTTATATTGCACGCACCAATAAAATACTGCCTTCAAAACATCCCACTTTACCTGCTGATGTGATACACTGAGGTCACGTCCCTTCTGTATCACCCTCTTACCCTCAATCTAATCATGAAGAACATCAAACAAAAAGCGAGAGATATTATGCAACAACGGGCCTATACTCTTCAAAATGTACGGGGTGCCTGGAAATGTCGTAAAAACGGTCAGACTCAGAAATGTTTCCAGACTTTAAAAGATTAGAGAAATAACACAGCTAAATGCAATACTTAATCCTCAATGTATTCCTTGATCAGAATTTTATTATAATTTGCTATTAAAGACATTACCAGGGTGCTAGGCAAAAATAAATTAGATGTTAATGTAAATTTTTTTATTCTGAAGTTTTCTGTGGTCACGAAGAAATACACACAGCAATATTTAAGCATAAGAGGGTAAAATGTTCCATTTGAACAGTACCATAGAGAAACCACAGTATCTGTCGATGGAGAACATTATGTTTTTAGTAACTAGGACTAATTACATTTCATAGAAATGTGCTTACCTAGAATGCATGCACAAGGAGAATAGATCCTATTTTCTAAAAGGGCCCTTTCTTATTGTTCTTTACAAAAGCCAGGTGGCTTCATTTATTTCTGACTTGTGCAACTACCTCCTTCCTGCCTATGTATTTTGTTTTTTAGGTCCAAAGGCCCTGTATCATTTACCTTCCTTATTTGATATATTTTTTAAACAATCTGTATACACACATACATACATAAAAACAATTTGTTGTGAATTACTTCCATTTTACATAAATATTGTTAGTGAACTTCCATGGGAATTACAGTAACTTAAAAAAAAGTAAAGTAATCCTCTTTGTTCAATCAGTAAGGTGTTTTGAATCCTGCTGAGTCCCACTGAATAAAAAAAGAATAACATTTTTATAAACCTTTACAGTTACTTAATGCTTTCCTTAAAGGATCTCAAAGTAACTTATAGGTATTTAATTAAGCAATGAACACTCCTGTGAACACACTATATGTTATTCTTTTATTTTTTTTAATGTTTATTTATGTTTGAGGGAGAGAGTGGGGAGGGACAGAGAGAGGGAGAGACTCAGAATCCAAGGCAGGTTCCAGGCTCTGAGCTGTCAGCACAGAGCCAGACGTGGGGCTCAAACTCATGAACCATGAGATCATGACCTGAGCCAAAGTTGGATGCTTAACCAATTGAGCCACCCAGGGGCCCCATTATTCTCATTGTAAGATAATTCAACTTGGTGCACCTGGGTGGCTCAGTTGGTTAAGTGTCTGACTTCGGCTCAGGTCATGATCTCACGGTTTGTGGGTTCAAGCCCCGCATCTGACAGCTCAGACCCTGGAACTTGCTTGGGATTCTGTGTCTCCCTCTCTCTGCTCCTCCCTGGCGTGAGCTCGCTCTCTCTCTCTCTCTCTCTCTTCTCTCTCAAAAATAAATGAACATTAAAAAAATGTATGACAAAAATAATAAAAAAAATAAAGATGAGTCAGCTAAAGAAAAATTAAACAGAAATCGTTATGTTATATATATCTATATCTATATATGTATATAGATATAGATATACATATATACATATATGTATGCTTGCCCAGGACTTTCTTGGTTTTACCACTGAAAACCCTGTGTCTCAGGAACTCTCTCGATATCAGGCAAAGCAGAACAATAGGTCACTCTAACTATACCTTCTGTTTCTCTTTCAAGGTAAATGAATGAACATTGACTATAAAAGTCAGAGACCCGACTAGTTAATAAGTTATAGACTGGCCTTGGGGACTTGTGAACTTAAGTGCTCACTTTGTCCCACAATAAAAGTGAGCCTTGGGTCCACTTCTGTGGGTTTTTGCATTCTCCATCAAACATTTTAACGTGTCATTTTTGTTTGAAGAAGTGACTATGTAAACAGAATTATATGTTGCTCCTAGCCTCTTGCAAGCCCAATTTAGAATTCACAGCGCTGAGAAAGAGAAGTTTTTAAAGGTCGAATGGGCTGGGAGGTTCATAATAGGAAGGGTCACTAGGAAAAATGTAAAATGTCAAAAAACACATCAACAGAACTCTCAGAGATGTTGTGAGGAGTAACAGACGTTGGTAAAACTGTTAATGAATGGCTTCCCCCAGGAACACTGGATCTTGACCCCAGCAACAACAGAACCACAGCCCCATAATGCTCAGCAACCATCCCCATCGTCAACAGTCATACCACTAGTAGTAAAAGGTAACTAAAATGAAAGAAACAGCTTTTGTATACAGCCACGTGTATGGCTATTGTGTAGAGTGATTAAACTACCTTCACTTAATTTATATCACAATTCCTTTAAGATGAAACTGAAACAATGATACTCTGTTTGTATCCTGTACACATTTTATCATAGCACTTGCAATGTCCCATGCACCTAGAGTGATTATTGATATATGGTAGGTATAAATACTTTTTGAAGGAAAAAATGAGAGAATAGAGAGGATTCAGGCAAGTGTACTGAATAATATACTGAATAGTCTACCGAAAATAAGCTCTGGTAGGCACACAGGTGCTAACTAGAAAATATACAAGGAGTGCCTGGGTGGCTCAGTTGGTTAAGCGTCCGACGACTTCAGCTCAGGTCATGATCTCACAGTTCAAGAGTTCAAGCCCCACGTCGGGCTCTGCACTGACGGCTCAGAGCCTGGAGCCTGCTTCGAATTCTGTGTCTCCCTCTCTCTCTGCCCCTCCCCCACTCACGCTCTGTCTCTCTTTCTCTCTCTCAAAAATAAATAAACATTAAAAAAAAGAAGAAGAAAATATACAAGACATTCTTCTAAATTGGGAGGTGGAGCAAAAGGACAAAGAAATGTAAGATTATGCCTCTGTCACTAAGAGCATTAAAATTATGTCAGGGAGCTATGGTTGAAAGTTTAAAAATGCCTTGTGTTCAGTACAACAGTACAAAGCTCCACATAAGTGAAAGTCAAATGAATGATAAGGACAGTAATCTCAGAGAAGACGGTGACATCAGTATGACCTGTGCTAGAATAAGTGAGGTCCTAGCTTAGATTCATCTCCCCGATGACCTAAGACTGGATTAAATCCTCTTATGGCTTCCCTCTCATAGTATGGAGGCACTGAAATTCCTATTTTCTTCTCTGTTTCTGCCACTAGGCAAAAATCTCCTTGAGAGAAGGAACTGTATATCATTCACCACTGCTTCTCCAACAGCTGCCATCATGCCTGGCAAAGAGAAGACCAAAAAGAAATGGATTTGGAAAGATTGAATAAACAAGTGAATAAAAAAATATTTTGGGTGAATCTTTAAGGATCTGAGAAATTAGGGGCACCTGGGTGGCTCAGTTGGTGAAGTGTCTCTGACTCTTGGTTTTGGCTCAGGTCATGATCTCAGGATTCATGTGATCGAGCCCCATAGCTGGCTCTGTGCTGACAGCGGGGAGCCTGCTTGGGATTCTCTCTCTCCCTCTCTCTCTGTCCCTCCCCCACGCATCGTGCTCTCTCTGTCTCTAATCTCAAAACAAATAAATAAACGTTAACAAAAAGGGATCTGAGAAATTAAAGGATTGGACATTCGGGGACAGGGAGAACAATGTGGGCAAAGATGTAGAAGCAGGAACAATGTGTTCACTGAACACTGACTAGACTAGAAGTTCCAGGAAAGTAAATCTAGAATGTAAAGCTAGACAAGTAGCGTGGGTTTGAACACTGGAGTCAGAATTTTTTTTTGGCATGTACTAGGAATTCTGATATACTTTTTTTTTTAAGTTTTTAAATTCCAGTTAGTTAACATATAGTGTAATACTAGTTTCAAGTCTACAGTTTAGTGATTCAACACTTCCATACTCACTCTGTGCTCATCACAAGTGCACCCCTTAATCCTCATCACCTATGTAACCCATTCCCCCATCTACTACCCCTCTGGTAACCATCAGTTTATTCTCTGTAGTTAAGAGTCTGTTTCTTGGTTTGCCTCTCTTTTTTCCCCTATAGTCACGTGTTTTGTTTCTTAAATTCCACATATGAATGAAATCATATATTTGTCTTTCTCTCACTGACTTATTTCGCTTAGCATAATACTCTCTAGCTCCATCCATGTTGTTGCAAATGGCAAGATTTCATTCTTTTTTATGGCTGGATAATATCCTGTTGTGTGTGTGTGTGTGTGTGTGTGTGTACCACATCTTTATCCATTTACCAGTCAATGGACATTTGGGCTCTTTCCATAACTTGGCTATTGTAAATAATGTTGCTATAAAATTCTGGGTACATGTATCCTGTCAAATTAGTATTTTTGTATTCTTTGAGTACATACCTAGGAGTAAGAATTTTTAACCTGACGTTCTAGGAGAAAGTAAGGTCATAAAAGTTTGAATTGGAAGATGACAAAACCAAAGAAATCCTTTAGGGAGACTAACCTGGTGGGAGGGAATGGATGGACTATTGAATGAGGGAAAAGGAGACACAGAGCTCAGTTAAAAGGCCAGGGCAGAGGCCCAAGTCAAAAAGATAAGAACTTTGGGGGGTCGCCTTGAAAAGAGCAAAGCAAAGACAAATGAGAGAGGTATTTTTTGTGTGATCCTATCATGAAACAGAAGGAGAAATTTTGAAGAAACAATCTCTTTAGTAGATTGGCTATGGGCAAGAGCAAGGAAAGAAGTGAAGAATTATGTTTTGGGGCCTGGATAAATTAGTGAATGACAATTGTAGCTACATACCAAACAAAAAAAAAAAGTAGGGGATGAGTTTGGTTTTGGAATGTTGCTATGGTAACTAGGCTTGAAGATGGTTCCAAACAATTCCACCATTCCCTGTACATTCAAGCTGTTTCTTGCATGAAGAGATAGGGCTTGGGCACCTGGGTGGCTCGGTTTGTTAAGTCTCTGACTTTTGGTTGTGCCTCAGGTCATGAACTTGCGGTTCATGAGTTCGCACCCCACATCAGGCTCTGCACTGACACACAGAGCCAGCTCGGGATTCTCTCTCTCTCCCTCTCTCTCTGCCCTTCCTCTGCCCATGTTCTCTCTCTCTCTCTCTCTCTCTCAAAATAAATAAATAAACTTGAAAAAAAAAAGAGCTAGAGCTTATGATCTTTCTCCCCAAATCTGGCTAGGCCGAGACTGCTTTCACCAATAAAATACAAAGGAAGTAATTTTTTGGGACTTCTGAACTCAGAAGAGAAGGCCTGGCAGCCTCCACTTCCTCCATCTTGGAGCTTGAAGTCATCAGGGAAAAAGTCTAGGATACCCCACTGAAGAGAGACCATGGGGTGAGAAAATCAAGGCACCAGCCGTCCAGCCCCAACTGCTATCCGAATACAACTGCATGAGAGACTCCAAGCGGGACAAGTACAGCTACCCAGGTGAGCCATCCAAGTCAACCATGGAATCATGAGTTAGAGTAAAAATGGTTGGCATTTTAAGCCACTAATTTTTGGGATGGTGTGTTAGGCAGCAATGGCTATTTAAAATGGTAGCTTCTGATGTCATTACAGTATATATTGAAGTGAAAAAGTGCAGCAGCAGAAAAATAAAGCTAAGTTTGAAGGCTGGGACACATGCAGAGGGGCTATGGCCTGAGAGAGAGTAGACCAGCTGGCCAGAACTCTTCATCGTTCTCATGCTATGATTCTAGGAAGATGGAAATCCACAGTTATCTTGAAGGCCTGTAAATTGAACCATCACTCTCCCCTTACTCTCCTCTCCCAAGTGTTAGGCAGAGAGTCAGGTAGGTAGCCAGACATTAGCCTCTCATCTTCATCTCCCCTGTGGTAGGGTTTCCAGGTAATGTACAGGATGTCCAGTTAAATTTGAATTTCAGACACACAATGAATTATTTTTTTGGTATAATTGTGTCCCAAGGATTGCATGGGAGATACTTATCCTAGAACACAATTCATCATTTGCCTGAAATTCAAATTTAACTGGGAGCCCTAGTTTTTGTTTTTGCTAAATCTGGCAATCTTATCATCAGCCACAGTACGGAGAGTTCTTTCCTAAAAGAAGAACAAGGGCAGCTAGTGTGGGTACTGGATTCCAGTGTTTCCCATTGCATTCAGGAGTCTGGAGGCCCACCAGAGTAATGGCTGGCCCCTGAAGCCATCCAGTCAGCAAATCCCACCCAGATACACAGTTAAACTTTCTATCATTTCATTCTTAAATATAAATAGATAGCCAGGTATTTGATGAAAGCCTACAACATTAAAGAGAAAGATCAAGATAAATAAACAGAAAAAGTGGCCGTGGACAAAACAGTTAATGCAGGGAACAGGGTAGGACTTTTAAAAAACAGAAATAAAATACTCAGAGAAAATGAGGTGACATTGTATTCCTAAAACATGAATACGATGCCATGGGAAAAGAGAAGTCAGATAACAAACCTCATTCTTGGGATTTGAAAATACAAGCGCCGAAACAAAACATTAAAAAGTTTGGAAGATGGCACAAGGACATTTGGCCAAACATAGAATAAAAAGACCCTAAGGGAAAAGAGAAGAGGGAACGTTAAGAAATGAGGGATCATTCCAGAAAGTCCAAACTGGCTAGAAAGCATTTCAGACAAAAAAGAACAACAACAGAATAGAAAAGCTAAATGAAGAAACAAGCTGTCTTCATATTGCACAAGCCCATTGATTGCAGAACAGGATGAGTGGGGAGGGGAAAGAAAACCGAAAGAAAAAACCCAGATATATCACTGGAAATGTATTAAAGATAAAATCCTAACAGCTTCTTGAGAAAGTTTACACATACACACACACACGCGCACGCGTGCACATCGTTATCATCTAAGGAGTAAAAGGCAGGCATGCCTCAGACTTCTCATCAGTGGTAGTGTTGTCAAAATTCTGAAAGAAAATCAGTTTCAGCCTAGAATTCTATGTCGAGCCTATTGACTAGGTTGAAGGCAGAATATAGACATTTACAAATATGTAAGAACTTGGAAGTTTTACTCCTAATGCGTCCTTTCTTAGCAAGTTACTTGAGTATGGTCTCCAGCAAAATGGAAATAGAACTTCAAGAGTCTAATTGAGGACAGCAATGAAGAGAAGTACGAGCATGGCGTCTATTAAGCAGGGTTAAGAGAGAAACTCTTTCATTTATCCAGCAAATATTTATTGTGCCCCTACTTCATGCTAGACCTTCTCCTAGGGGATGGGGATTCAGCAGTGAACAAGGAAGTCACCAGAATACTTCCATTTTAATGAGGGAGACAGAAAAGTAGCAAACAAATATGTATGTCATCTAATTGTAGGAAGTGGCAAATGCTAGGAAGGCAAACAAAGCAGGGGAAGGACAGGCGTGTTAGCTCAGGTAGGCGGACAAGGAAATCCTCTCTGAGGAGTGACAATTGAGGTGAGGCTTGAATGAAATGAGGAACTGGCCATATGCAACTCTGGGGGAAGAGTATTTCAGGAAGAAAACACAGCAAGTGCAAGGGCCTAGAGATAGAAATTAGCTTTGCGTGTTTGAAGAGTGGGAAGGACGCCACTGAGGTTAGGATACTGGGAGTAGTGGGAGGTGGTTAGAGGCATTAGCAGGCCCACATCATGAGAGCCATCCTGCAGTGTGAGCTGTGACTATAAAGTCATTGGAGGGTTTTGGGGCACCTGGGTGGCTCAGTCAGTTAAGCACCGGACTTCAGCTCAGGTCATGATCTTGTGACCTGTGAGTTCAAGCCCCATGTCAGGCTCTGTGCTGACAGCTCTGAGCCTGGAACCTGTTTCAGATTCTGTGGCTTTCTCTCTCTCTGCCCCTCCCCCCCGCCCATGCTCTGTCTCTATCTCTCAAAAATAAATAAACATTAAACATTTTTTTTAAAAAGTCATTGGAGGATTTTGAGCAAGATAATGAAGTGTGCAGCACAATGAAGGAATACAGGAAAAAAAGATTTCATGGGCTAGAAGGTGTGATTAAAATGATGAAAACTATTAAGTATCAAGGCAAAGCATAGAAGAGAAAAATGGAAGGTAATCTGCAATGCTAGGGAAAATAGGTGGTATAATAACTAATGTAATTGTAGCATATTATGGAGCTCCCATTGAAAAATATTTAACTCCACACAATAATACAAGTAATTTTTAAAGACTTTCAACTTTTAGGATGGGATTGGAGTAAGCATTAAACAGAGCAAGCAGAATAGCACCGTGGTTATGAGCATGGCTTCTAGGAGTAGACTGCCTGAATTTGAATCCTGTCCTTAGCATTTGTTAACTGTGTGACCTTGGGAAGTTATTTAACCTCTCTGCTTTTCAGTTTCTTTACCTATAAAATGGGGATACTAAAAAGTGCCTACCTCATATGGCTGTGAGGCATAAATGAGTTGATGTTTGTAATGTAGATGGAACAGTGTTAGTACTGGTTGAGATTAAATTACTATTTCTTTGACTTATAAAGCATGGTACGATTAGAGGGCATTAGAAAGGTGCTCCATTCAAGTTCCTCTGTCCTACAGGTGTGAAATTCCATTATTGGAGATTTTGTTGAAGGCTTCACAATCTTTTAGAGCCCCTATGAAGTAAAAGTTCTTTTGAGAGGGATGATGTCCTAAATTCTCATCTGCCCCCAAGTTGTTTGAATTAATCAAATCCTTTCCAACCTTGATCCTTGTCTGAGCACACGGGCAGCATGGTGGGCAGCCTGAGATAGTGAGAGGGGCCCGTTTGCCAGGGCAGCCCACGGCTTCAAAAAGGGATATGAGAGGATAGTTCAAAAGGGAACTAACTAGAACCCCAAGACAAACAGCCTCCCAATTTGGCCAAGAACAGGACTTCAACCAACAGAGTCTTGGCTTCTATTTCCCCATGGCCAATCCTGTCAGTGTCACATTGACATATTTAAACCAGGACAGAGGAGAGAGTTCCAGGCCTGGCACAGGCTCAGGTTATTTACTGCCAGACTAAAAAGCCATGGGGCTGTCATGGAGTCAACCCCCCAGGGACCTCTTTCTTCACATTTATTTTTGTCCAAGGCTCACTGGCCCCTACAGTGGACTTGATCCCAAAGGGTGGTCCCTGAACCAGGTCAGCCTTGAGGGCTTGGGAGGGGCTGTTTGTTCAGGCAGGAAACAGCTCACAGAAACCCTACCCGCCTTTGGGAGTGGTTGCCTTGGGAAACCTTTCAATCCCCTCCAACTGGGGCCTCTGGCTGGCTAAACTCTTCTATTATTTCCACAAAAAACAGTGCCTGCGTTTGAGTGGAAAGAACATCTGTGCAAGTTAGAACCTGCCCCTTTTCAAGATGAGAATTCCTTTTTTTTTTCAAACACTCTTTTTCTTAAATGTTTATTTATTGTTGGAGGGGAGAGAGATAGAGCTTGAGCGTGGGACGGGCAGAGAGAGAGGGAGACAAAGAATTCAGAGCCCCATGGGAACTCACAAGCCCTGAGATCATGATCTGAGCCTTGAGTCTGATGCTCAACCCACTGACCACCCAGGCGCCCCTCAATATAAAATTTCTGATCCGTAGGCAGTCTGCTCTGGGAGTTGATGAAATCCAAAACTGGCATTTCCAGTAAACCCTTTCTGGCTTTTAGGTTTCACTTTGAGAGAGGCATGATACAGGAGGAAACTGTTGGCTTCAACAGTCACCATTTGTATTGGCATCCAAAGTATAGAAATCATAAAATCTTAAAGCTGGAAGAGACATATCACCTAGACCCCTAATTCTTTTTATACACAAGGAAGCTGAGAGATGAAGTAACTAAGTGCAACTGAGATTAAGCTCAGGTGTATTGACTTCCAGGATGGAAATGCAATTCATCAGACACCATTTGTCACCTGGAGAGGACTGGGGAGAGACTATCTGAGGCTTGCTGGAAACATTTTGTTTTCTTTGTATAGTATAATTATTACCTACAAACATGCAAAAACAATTTCAAATGCTATACAATTTTTAATAGTTCTTAAATGGTTTAAAACTTTTTAAGGACAGCAAAAATGTAAAGTTACCTATATCTCACAGACCCCTGTAACCCGTGGCAGGCCCACTGAGAGACGCTGCAAATCAACTCTCTTTAGGACCTGGTAAAGCCCTCCAAAGTGGAATCTAAGTAATGGAAATAAAGAAGTAGTAGATCTCTTCCTTGCAGCCCCACTCCCACTCAGGTTTAGATGTGGCCAGGTTTAGATGACTGGTTATTTGTGAATGCAAAAGAAACCCCTCAGAAGGTTAGGGCTGGCAATGGCCAGCTCAGTCCAGCCCCATGTATCCACTGTAATGTGGGTCCAAGGGGTCCTGGATCCAGAGTGCTTGGGAGCCGGAGACAGAAAGGAAGCATAGGAGAGGACAGGAAGTTTGGGAGCAAATGGGTAGGAATCAGACACATAGGATTATGTTCAGCTAGGGATGAGTCCATCATTCTGGAACCATCTCGGCCTGTCTGCCCATGGCCTAGGCTGTAAGGCGTATCCACCCTGAAATATGGAAATACTAGTATGACATCAGACTGATAAATGATGAGCAAATGGAGAAAAACAAAGGGACTGAATGCTTCAAAAGGTGGAGGTAGTGATGGAGTAGGAAGGGAAGAAAGCAAACTTTGTTTTAGAGCAGTATGAGTGAAAACTAGCCGATGTTCTTAACACTTTTATCCCTTTCTCACTAACTTATCACTTACACTCTTTTTTAAAATGAACTGTATTTTGCAGAGCAGTTTCAGGTTCACAGCAAAGTTGAGTGAAAAGCACAGAGTTCCCATATACTCCCTATCCCCACACGAGCATAGCATCCCTGACTATCGACATGTAGCTCCACAGTGGTGCATTTGTTATAACTGGTGAATATATATTGACGCATCATTATCACCCAAAGTCTATAGTTTTCATTAGGTTTCACTCTTGGTGTTGTACATTCTATGGGTTTTGAAAAATGTATGATGAATGTAATCCACCATTAAAGTATTATACAAAATGGTTTCACTGCCCTAAAAATCTTCCATGCTCTGCCTATTCATCCTTCCCTATCCTGTAGCCCACGGCAACCACTGATCATTTTTATTTCCAAAATGTCATATAGTACGAATCATACAATATGTAGCCTTCTCAGATGGGCTTCTTTACTTAGTGATATGCATTTAGGGTTTCTGCATATCTTTTCTGGCTTGATAGATCATTTCTTCTTAGCACTGAATAATATTCCATTATCTGGATGTACCACAGTTTATTTGTCCATTCACCTACTGAAGAACATCTTGGTTGCTTCCAAATTTGGTAATTACAAACAAAGGTGCTATAGACATCTGTGGGTGGTCTGGGTAGACATAACTTTTCAACTCATTTTGGTAAATACCAAGGAACATACTTGTTGGATTATATGGTGAGAATATGTTTAGTGTTTTAAGAAACTGCCAAATGGTTGGGGTGCCTAGGTGGCTCAGTCCGTTAAACACCCAAATTCGGTTCAGGTCATGATCTCGCAGTTTGTGAGTTCGAGCCCCTCATCGGGCTCTGTGCTGACGTCTCAGAGCCTGGAGCCTTCTTCAGATTCTGTGTGTGTGTCTCTCTCTGACCTGTCCTCTGCTCATGCTCTGTGTGTGTGTGTGTGTGTGTGTGTGTGTCAAAAATAAATTAACATTAAAAAAATGTTTTTGGAAAATAAACTGCCAAATTGTCTTCCAAAGTGGCTGTACCATTTTGTCTTCCTCCCAGCAATAAATGAGGGTTTCTGTTCCTCCACATCCTCACCAGCATTTGGTGTTGTCAGTGTTTTGGATTTTAGACATCTAATAGGTGCATAGTGGTATTGGCATTGTTGTCTTGATTTGCAATTCCCTGATGATATAGGATTTTGAACATCTTTTCATATGCTTATTATACCTGTGTATATTCTTTGGTGAAGTATCTGTTCAAGTCTTTTACTCATTTTTAATCAGATTATTTTTTATTGTTGAAATTTTCTCCTGTTCTTTGTGTATTTTGGGTAACAATCCTTTATCAATATATCTTTCGCAAATATTTTCTCCCACCTAGTGTCATCTCATCCTCCTGACAGTGTTTTTCACAGAGCAGAAGTTTTTAATTTTAACTAAGTCTAGCTTATCGATTATTTCTTTCATAGATCATGAATTTGGTATTGTATTTAAAAAATCATCACCACACCCAAGGTCATTTAGATTTCCTCCCATGTTATCTTCCAGGAGTTTTATAATTTTGCATTTTTAATTAAGTCTGATATATTTTGAGTTAATTTTTGTGAAAGGTGTAATGTCTGTGTCTGAATTAATTTTTTACATGCATATGTCCAGTTGTTTCAGTACTATTTCCTGAAAAAGTATCTTTCCTCCACTGTGTTGCCTTTGCTTCTTTGTCTGTGTAACTTGTTGGGTTTTGATCGAAATTGAATTGAATCTATAGATCAAGTTGGGATGAACTGAATCTTGATAAGATTGGGCCTTCCTATCCATGAACATGGAATGTTTTTCCATTTATTTAGTTCTTCTTTGATTTATCTCATCAGAGTTTTGAGGTTTTCTTCATATAGGTCTTGTATACATTTTATTAGGTTTATACCTAAGTATTCAGTACAGCCCTAGGCCACACATTAATTGACTCAGGAATTTCAGCTGACCACTAGTGACTTTGGTATATTAACCATGTATCCTGCAACCTTGCTCTAGTAGCTTATGCGTTCCACAGGTGTCTTTCATCTATTCTTTCAGATTTTCTACATAGACAACTTATGTTCTTTTTAAGTTTTGCTATACCTGTGTTTTATTTTAGTTACTTCCACTGGAACAGCAGAGTTGAGGGAAGGAATTTCTGGGCAGATACAATTTCCCCTCTGATTCCCCATACTGAAGTGAGCAGAGCTGGAACTCAGCTCAAGTTTGTGTTTAGGTCAAAGCACTTGGAAGGATGGTGAAAGGATGAGATAGAGGGTGAATAAGGTAATTACTTCACCAATTTTTCAGATCTTTTGCCTGATTTTTGGCTCCCTCCCCTGCCCCCACCACCACAGCAGTGCTTCCTTTACCCAAACAGCCATGGATGGCTGGAGATGCCTTCTCATTCTCAGAGCTGGTACAATGCTTCCAAAATTTAAAATGTGTAACTGGCTTGTCCTTGAGTTTGTCCTTTTGCAACACTGGCTACCCAACTGCTCTCCAGAAATATAGAAAGATGTCTTTTCAATGGAGCAATCTAGGAACTTACAAAATAACATAAAATAAAATAAAGATACTTTTGCTGCTATATCCTATCCTTCACTCTCAACCTCCCAGAAGACCTGGGTAAAGTCAAGTGTCCCCTAGAAGCAAATATTCTATAAATGTGTGTTCAACATTGATTTGGTCAGGATATGGATACACTTATTTTTTTAATCAATGAAAAGCAGGGTTAAAAACATTTGCTTGCTAATTCACTTCTGACCAGCAGGAAATGTTCTAAAAGCATTCAACAATTAGTTCCTGTTTTTCTGAAGTTCTCTTCTTTCTCCAGTTTTGTTCATTTGTAATTCTATGAACCAGAAACCATTTTCAGAGGTATATGAAAGGGTGAGTAAAACAAACCACTTGCTGTTTCTCAAGAAACAGCACTAGGCTGCACATTAATTGATTCAGGAATTTCAGCTGACCACTAGTGAACATGTATATCTCAAAAGTATGCAAATTAAGTGGACTGCTGTTAATAGAGTATTGTTTTCATTTCCTTTTGAGGGCAGTGCCTACTCCAGTGAGACTGGAACCAATTTGCATTTCCTTAACTATATAAGCAATTGACACGAGAACCAGAATTAGGCACAGCTTTCCAAGTCATTCCAGTGAAACGTTGGAGTCGATTTGTCTTTGCCAGTGTTATTTTGGCAGCCTTTTAAAATCATATTTCCCCAATCCACCTCCTCCCACAGCTGCTCACCAGCCTGCCTCTTTAATTGGCTCCCAAACATCGGTCCCACCTAGTTCAGTCACTGAGTTTCTTTCTAAAATACTCTTCCTTGGCTCACTAACTTGAAGTTGACAACTTACTCCTGAATAATTTAGCTCCTTTCTTGAAGTGCCTCCTCTTAAGACCTCTCTTAACTTTCACTTTTAAAGATGGGAGGAAAGTAAAAGTGTTAGAGACTCACTATATAATTGGCTAAGGAGTACATAAAGCTTTTTACCCCCTCCCTGACAGCAAGGGCTTTACTCAGCCTGATACAAGGGCATAATATAACCCTTGTTTGATCTATATTCATCACATTCCTGCCTTTACTCACACCTGAGCATGATTTGCCTGCAATGCTTTTTTAATCAGGAGGGGATGAGGGTATGGAAAGAAGAGATAAGATTGATTCTTATCAGTAATTCTACACTGGCAAGTTGCAGCAATATCAACTACACTTCAATTCAAAATTCCATATTCCACAAGTCTATTTGGCAATATTGCTCTGGGAAGTAATTTGGAAATATGTATCAAAACCTTAAGGATATCTACATTAGTCAAGTCTTGGTTGCCTAAAGTCAGAAAGCCAGTTCAAATTATTTTAAGCAAAAAGAGGACTATATTAGGACAAGTAATTGGAAAAGTCTAGGGCAACCAGAAACTGAAATGATGTCATCAGAAATCTCCCTTCTGTCTCCATCTCTCAGCTCCGCTTTTTCCTATGTTGGTATCATTGTGGCATAGATGGCCCTTGTCAGTTCCAACCTTAAACAGTCCTTGGTGTCCATAATTTTGGAAGAAAAAAGATGTTTTTATCCAAACATCATTATCAGACTTAGAAAAATTCCCTCCTACTGGTCCTGCTTGGGTCGTATGCCCACTCCTGGACCAGTCACTGTGTTTGAGGTGATAGGAAACAGGACACTGTGATCAATCCCAAACATGTGACAAAAAGTTCTCCCAGGTGAGAGCAAAAGCAATTCCTGAAAGGAAATGGATAAGTAGTGGAATAGGAGGTCAGTTCTGTCAACTTAAAAAAAAAAAGAAGAAGGAATTCTGAGCAGGCAGAAACAAGGGGTATCTATATTCAATGTTCATCCTCTTCCATATATTTATCCTTAGGAAATAACCAGGGGTGTGAGAGAGTGACAAGGTTATTCAGCACAAAATTATTTATAATAATGTAAAATCAGAAAGAAATGAAATGTTCAATAATAACAGATTAGCTGAATAAATTATGTTACATGTGTTCAATGGAGCACCTTGCAGCCTTTGAAAAGTGTGTTGTAGAAGAGACTTAATGACACGAAAAAATGTTCGTGGTATGTTGTAAGCATAACAGGGTGCAGAGCGTGGTCCCAATTCACATGCATTTTTATACATATACACATTTTGTCTGTATAAAACATAATGTATAAATATTATGAAAGATTGAAAGAATATATTATGTTGATTTCTTCTAGCTGGTGTAATTAGGAGCGATTTTAATCATTCTGGTACTTTTCTCTCTTTTCTATAGTAAATATATATTTTTAATTAAAAACATTATCTAAAAACTTTTAATTACTCACTATCAATTTAAAACTGATCACGCTCTTTCTCTCTGTGAAAGAAGGAGCTGAAATGGAGATCCTAATTACTGGTAAACAGCAGACTTTGGTTAGACTTCAAGGAAACTAATTAGGAGAATAAATTATTCGCCAGTTTTCCAAGATTAGCTACGACCCAGATGTATTCTCTATTATGTCACATTTCCACATTTTGAGGATTTACTTGTATGCACATGGCTGTCTTTTAGAATTAATCAAACAGCTAGATCCATGTCCAAGCACAGGCCCAGATATCTGAACAGGGAGAGACTCAGGACATCCTTTCTGAGCTTCATAAGTACTCTTCATTGTATCTGGAGAATGTGAAACATATTTCCTGCTGCAAGGGACAAGGAATTTTTCTTGATAGCATTAGAAATATTCAGATTAGAGGAAGCAACTTCAGCAAAACAGAGAGAGATAAAACATCCTAAAGGAAAAAATCTATAACTCCTAAATTTCTTACCCCACTTGTTTCAGTTTTCCCTGGAGAATTCCTTTTTTGAATGAGACTTTGCATCATCCAAAGAGCCTCTGCATTATTCGACCTCAAAAGAGAGGATTGAATAATTGGTCTCTCCCCAGTTTACCAATTAAAAATATCAATGAGCCAAATCTTTAAAAGCCTAAAGGGAAAACGAAACAAAACAAAATTATGCCAGTGACTTTTACAAAAGTACAAAATTAGGAGAGGAGACAAACAGCAACACTTATGCACATTTATTTGTATCATTACCTGTGCCCACCATTTCACCTCTAAGCTAGCCCCATTTCTTTTTGAATTACCCAACATGAGAGGCAGTTTGATGCCATGGGAAGATGAGCTACAGATGCTCTCCAATGAAGATGACATTTCTGTTTCTGGACACCCTTCCACCATGGCACACAACTACTCATGGAAGTTTGTTCAATAATCTGCTTTTATCTGACAAGACTGTTCATGTCTCCTGAGTAGAAAACTTGAAGCATATCAGATACAACAATGACCTACATGATATACTCTATTCTTCCCTAATAACAGAACTCCAAGTATCTTTGGGAAGGCAGTGTGCCCAGATTAAAACTTTCATTTTCCAGCGTGGCAAATGTAGAGATGTGCCGCCCAGATCCCCTTGCTTTAAGAAAGGACTTGCTACACACTTCAAGGAGTATGAGAGTCTCAAAATTAGCTGACTCATTTTTATAGCTCCTGGCAAATTTCAAGCTGAGATCATGCTCTCCTGGAGGCAGCTCCTAGCCAATGACTAAATAAGATGGTAATATAAAGGCCTAACCATTTCTACCCAGCACAGGACTTCCCTAATGGCAATCTTTGTCCTGGGGCTGCACATTGGGCTGGCAGAGATTTGTCAGGTCTGCATTAGGGAATGATGGCCCTCCTGACCAGTTTGGTGTCCTGCTTCTTTCACAAGTGTTACTCTCCATTAAACCTTTTACATTCCTAACTCCACCCAGCATCTGCTTCCTAAAGAACACAACGGGTGATAGCAGTTTCCTGGTGGCATTGCGTGGCCATATGGCCAGTGAGATGTAAGTGGAAGTTGTTAGGTTGGACTCTAGAGAAGCTCTTTAATCAGAAGCAGTCTCAGCTGATATGGACCTTTTGCTGTCTGCATTTTCTCTTCCTTTTCCTTGGGATACAGATGCCCTGTGAAGGGTGGAGCAACCATCTTGTGAGAATGCAGTAACAAACACAAGGTCTAAAATGGCACGCTAAGGGTGCCAGAGTCCATCGCGTGAAGAGATCACACCTGCTTTAGACTGCCTACCTCTAGGTTTCTTATTTTGCACAACAAATATCACTGCTACCTGTTTGACCCTTGATATGTTGGGTTTTACAGTGGAATGCAAATCTGACTAATTCATAGGACATAGGAAAACGTTCTTGGGGTTAATCATGTTGTTAAATAAACCCAGCAGGTTAAAGAGCAATGTGCAGAGCATGTTTTCAATTATTTATTCATGTGTGTATGTGCATATGTACATACATATGTGTATTTTTTATATATGCATTTATATATATATTATACATAATTTATCTATATAAAGCTAAAAGATGTGTTTAAGAAAAAAAGGAGGATGATGATACCCACCTGCCCTGCCAAATGGACGAAGTCAACCTCCTTCAGGAAAGGGATTGGGAGTGACATCTTGTTCACACCCCTCTCTTTCTCCATAACCATCTGACTTAAGAGGAATAAAACAATCAGCATGTGAAATATTTTCTTGTGCAAGACAAAAAGCAAATGTTTATCAGTTGCCTAAAACACATATTGATTTGCCCAGGAAACTGCAGAGCCAAATACTGAAAATAATTCAAGCTGATCATTTCTTTTCCCAGTAGAGTACAAGAATTTCAAATTTCTACCTTGTCATCATCTGGGGGTTCCCAAAGAGAAGCCAAGAAATCCAATCTTTACATTTCTGAATAAGGAAAACCAGGTATCTACCCATGTTTGGGGTTTTGAACCAGAAATCAGAAAATCTGAATTGTGCACATAGAATACTGAAAAACTTTTATCTGTAAGGGCAGCAATATGACTTGTTCTACTTCCTTCACAGGAAGTTGTGAGAATCAAATGAGATAATTACTATAATATGCTACACAAATAAAAATTAATAATAATAGTAACAACAAGAACAGCAACTGAGGCTCTCTGCATGCCAGGCACTATTCTACACACTTCGTACATTTTAATTCATTCAATCCTTGCAACCATTCAAGGATACCATGTGATGTGATTATGTGGCCCACAACACTGGGCCCCCAAGTATCCTGAGGTCAATTCTCCCTGATGTATGCATTTTAGGGGTGGCCATACATATATTTAACAAATATGCTTTATTAGCATTTTTTTCATGTTAATGAATACAGGAAGTGTGTTTAATCATGATCTAGTTGAACGTTGAGTTTCTTCTATATCTTTGTGCTTCTAATTATTTTTAAGAAAAGAAGAAAGAAGACACAGGAGTAAGGAAAACTGTTGAACAGGCAAAGGTTTTCATTCCCCCTTTCCTTGTGTGTTTGTCTTAATCTCAGGAAGAGAGAAACTCTACTACATTTCCATCCTCTCTCTATTTGCCCTTTCTTGGTTCTTCTTCATAGGAGTAACTGAAATGACTGGTCAGAGTTGGGGACAGCCATTGATGCACTTTCACTGGCAAGCTAGACTGGTGTTGAAGACTCCTTGTCCTCCTACTGTGAGCCCAAGTCCAACAGATTCTACTTCCTGTAGGGGCAGCAAGCACATTTGGGCAGGGCCCAGAGCCAATATTTTAAAAAAGAGGCTTGTGGTCCTTGCCTTTTGTTTACTATTTGGATAAGTGGACTCAAGGTCTGTTCTGAAGGTCCTGCCTATGTCCTCACAATTGCATGCCTGAATATGCAGGCACAGAGGTCTATTAATCAGTGTACAAAGTAGGAATCCCCAGTGCAGCCAGACTCCAAATGCAGTCTCTAACACCGCCATTTACCTCAGGCTTGCATTAAGGCAGGGTTTGTGGCTACTGCCTAGATTGAGAGAGTAGTGCACATCCTGTTTATTTGCCTAGTGATCTTTTCATGTATGTTCCTAGAAGACAAGAGGGTTAGTGGCACCCTAATCTTCTAAAAGAAATCCAAATTGTAACTTAAGAAATTTATCTCCTCTGACCATATATTCTTCCTATCTCCGGGTTGTGGCATAGGGTTTGACCCAGAATAATGGCTTAAAAAAATGCCTGTTGGGTGAATGAATAAAGTACACTAAAAAAAAAACAAAAAAAAAAAAAAAAAGAAAAGAAAAGAAAAAGAAAAGAAAAGAAAAAGAAAGAAAAAGTGGAGTTTGAAAGAAAAGGAGAAGAGGTTTCTAGAAAGATGAGAAGGTAAACTTAGCTTAGACCAAACGAGGAAGGATATAGACTTTCATAGAACCAAGCCAAAGTACTCAGAACTAAAACATACCACTTTGGAGCTAACAGAAGGGCCAGAGTCAGAACACAAGGGCAGAAGTACTCAGGCAGGAGCAGAGGTAACAGTTAGGTATTGACACATACCTCTATGCGCTCTATGACACATCTGGCTCCCAGCAGTTAACACATCTTGGGAACTTCAAGCAAGATATCTGTCAATATCATGTATTTTACATGTTAAAGGGAAACAACTAGCATATGACAGTTAACTTCCTCTTGAACAATAGATTAAAGTCATAAAGGAGATGATATGGGCAGTCCCCCACTCTAAAATATTGTTTAATTAATTACTTGCCAGAAATTATTAATAAATAAATAAAATAATTATTAATTATTAATAAATAATAATTGTTAACATAATTAATTAAAAGTATTGTTTAATGAATTAATTGCTCATCGAAATAATGCATTGCAGTTAAAACAATCAAATAGCAATGGGCCGCCTGGGTGTCTCAGTAGGTTAAGTGTCCAACTTCAGCTCAGGTCATGATCTCAGAGATCATGAGTTCGAGCCCCACATCAGGCTCTGTGCTGACAGCTCAGAGCCTGGACTCTGCTTCGGATTCTGTGTGTCTCTCTCTCTCAAAAATAAACATTAAAAAAATTTATAAATAAAAAAACAATCAAATAGTGAAAAAAGGCTTGTAATAAAAAACAGCAGTTCCTGTTTCACCATTCACCAATTCTGGTATCTGTCATGATAGGCAACTTTTAGCTGTTTCTTTGGGCATATTTCTTTTTTTTCCCCCTTTGGGCATATTTCAAAATAATATTCCTACACTGCTATTTCTTGATTACGAATTTTAGAAATCTATCCACTTCTTCTTATGGAGAATAAAGCTCTAACCCTACTTTCACTATTCTCATTCATTCAACAGAGTTAGGTCACATCTGGGGGTAAATCAGCATTATTATTATAACTATGTAATTGTTTACTGTTGAGATAAGTCGTGTGTGTTTTTTTAATTTTACATCTTTTTTTTAGAGTTAACCACTGCCTCTTTTTTTTTCTTAATTTCCAATGTTCATAATCCTTAATTTTTTCTATCAATCTGCTGTACTTGCAGCAATAGCTTTTCCAAATGCCAGACACATCACTTATTCAATCAAATCCCTTTTTTCCCTGAAGCGCTCCACTCTGCTCTCCCACTCCCAGGCGCCAATCTTTTTCTTAAATATTTATGTATTTGGAAAGACAGAGAGGGAGTGGGGGAAGGGCAGAGAGAGAGAGTGAGAGAGAGAATCCCAAACAAGCTCCGCACTGTCAGCACAGAGCACCACATTGAATCTCATGAACTGTGAGATCATGACCTGAGCAGAAATCAAGAGTCCGATTTCAGCTTCACTGACTGAGCCACCCAGGTGCCCCTCCCCTGCTCCAATCTCGACTGCTCTTTAGGCACAGATTGACTAATTTTGTCATTTTCTTATAATGGATCCTCTTTTTTTTCCAAGAGGATGCATTTCTCAGTTGTATCAAGTGAATGGGTTTATACTTTTTACAAGTATTAGCACTAGTATTTTTTTTTTGTTTTTGACTCATTGTTATGAAACAATAAGGACCAGATGCAATTAAAGCGTTCTAAAAAGAATACAAACTACTGTTTAACAGAAATAATAGAGCCATCCAATAATCCAGCAGGTAGTACCAGCATGAAAATCCTTCACTCCTTGGAAGTAGTTGGTGTATGGAAAGTCAAGTGTTACGGGGCAATCCATAAAAAGTACCGTTGTATTAAGGAATCTGTGAACTCTGCATAAGCTACTCACTTGGTATCTCTTCAAACCAATATCTTAAAGATATTTCCTTAACTGTGTGTGTGTGTGTGTGTGTGTGTGTGTGTGTGTGTGTGCGCGCGCGCACGCATGAAGGATAAACTAATTTTCTGCAAATTGACATTTATATTTTTTCTTCATGTCTCTAACCCTTATGCCAGCAGAATATTCATCTTCTTTAAGTTTCCTCAAAACAAACCTCCATTTAAAAATAAGGTAGGGATACCTGACTGGGCTCAGTCAGTTAAGTGTTGGACTCTTGATTTTGGCTCAGGTCATGATCTCACAGTCCACTAGTTTGAGTCCCGCGTTGGGCTCTGTGCTGACAGCTCAGAGCCTGGAGCCTGCTTTGAATTCTGTGTCTCCCTCTCTGCACCCCCCACCCCGCTTGTGCTCTGTCTCAAAAATAAATAAATAAACACTGAAAGAAACAAATAAAAATGAAGATAAAGTAAGTGATTCAAGTGGACATTTTTCTGAAAATTCCACTGGGGAATAGTGCATAGCTTTTCACAAAAAGGGAAAAAAAGGAAGAGAGAGAGTCCTTTAGCTGTGCTCTTCTTTCAAATCTCTATATTTGGCTTGAAAACCCCTCTTCCTCCCTGCAGCAGCAAGTCTTCCTGAGGATGACCCCTACCTTCTTGGAGCTTCCCTCTTCTCTCCTAAACTCTCTTAGGCCAAGCACTTGCACTCTGCCCAGCTCTTGTAGCAAACTTGCACCACAACCATTTGTTTCTACTTATTTCTGTCTTGCTGCGTGCCAAAGGCTCCAAGGTTGATCCTCTAGTTCATTGAGATCCACTTTCCTTAGAAGTCAGTGAAGGATTATTAATAATAAATTAAGTTTTCCTCTTACATGTTCAAATTCAAACTAACAGATTTCTTACATGCACTAAAATTAGAATTTGGACTGATTTCAATTTCTCCACTTACATAAGGAGCTGCACATCAAAATCTAGGTTTACCAGCACCACATTTCCTGATTGGGGTGGGGGGGCATGTTTTATGCCACTTACAGATTTATGCCTGGGTAAGCTGACTGACTAACCCTGTGAGAGGGTTAGTTGAAAGTTGAACAAGTGGGGCCCCTGGGTGGCTCAGTTGGTTGAGCGTCCAACTCCTGATTTTGGCTCAGGTCATGATCCCAGGGTGTGGGTCGAGCTCTGTGTTAGGCTGTGTGCTGAGTGTGGAGTCTGCTTGAGATTCTCTCTCTCTCTCTCTCTCTCTCTCTCTCTCTCACTCACTCTTCCCCCTCCTCCTCCCAAGCTTGCACTCTCTCTCTGTCTCAAAAAAAAAAAAAAAAGTGGAATAAGTGAAATCAAGGACCACCATGGAGTCTTCCGAAGAAAGGCAAGTCAAAGAAAACACCACAGGGGGTGGAGGGAGGGACTGGCAGGTAGAAGGCAGCATAGTATCCAGTGTTTGGTTTTTCTGGACTGTGAAGGACAACTGTTGGACTTTCGGGCTAGAGGAGTTGGCAGAGACTAAATTATGGAGGGTTCTGGAGCCAAACTGAGGAGTTTTAGGATTTCATCAATAAAGCAACAGCAATGGGTTCCAGTGGGAAGTCTTACACTTATCTTGGTAGATAGAAAATAGAAGGAAATGTGAAAAAGGAAGAAAGAAAAACAGAAGAGGAATGAATGAAAGAAAAAAAAATAAGAGAATCCTAAGAGTCTGAAGAAGTCTTGACATTTCTTTAGTCCCACCTTCTGCTCAGTGCTGGAATCCTTTCTTCAAATCCTGTGCTGAAGGTTCCATATCTCAGAGTTAACTAGAATTTTTATTTTGAGGTCTTTGTAGATTCACCTGCAGTTGTAAGAAATAATATAGAGAGATTATGTATATTCTTCATGTAGTTGCCCCCAACTTGTATGATTACAGCACAAGGTCACAGCCAGAAAATTGTTTTTATACAATCCATCCACCTAATTCAGTTTCACCAGTTTTACACGTACTCATTTATGTGTTTATGTGTATTTAGTTCTTTGTAATTTTATCACATGTATAAACTTATATCTTCACTACCACTGTCAAGATACAAAGTAGCTTATCACTAGGATCCCTGATGCCTCCCTATTACAGCCACAGATATCTTCTTCCTTAATCCTGCCCTAACCCTTAGCAACCACTAATCTGTTCTATTTTTTAAATAATGTTATATAAATGGAGACATACAGTATGTAACATTTTGAAACTGGCCTTTTCCACTCAACATAATTCTTTGATGATCCATTCAAGTTGTTGCATGTATCAACATTTTATTCTTTTTATTTAAAAAAAAAATTTAAGTATAGTTGACACGCAGTGTTACATTAGTTTCCAGTGTACAACATAGTGATTTGACAAGCTTATACGTTATGCTAAGCTCACCACAAGTGTGGCTACCATCTGTCACCATACAACGCTGTTACAGTATGATTGACTATATTCCCTATGCTGTGCTTTTTATTCCTATGACTTACTCATTCCATAACTGGAAGCCTGTACCTCCCACTCTCCCCTTCACCCATATTGCCCATCCCTCCACCCACCTCCCCTCTGGCAACCATCAGTTTGTTCTCTGTATTTATAGATCTGATTCTGCTTTTTGTTTATTCATTTGTTTTTTTAGATTCTACATGAGTGAAATCACATGGTGTTTGTCTTTCTCTGCCTGACTTACTTCACTTAGAATAATACCCTCTAGGTTCATCCATGTTGTCGCAAGTGGCACAATCTCCTTCTCTATATGGCTATGTAATATTCCATATATATATGTATATACATACACATCTTCCTTTCCCATTCATCTCTCAATGGACACTTAAGTTGCTTCCATGTCTTGGCTATTATAAATAATGTTGCAATAAACATGCATAAGCATGTATCTTTTCTAATTAGTGTTTTTGTTTTCTTTGGGTAGATAACCTGATAGTGAAATTATTGGATTGTATGGTATTTCTATTTCTTTATTTTTTAAGGAAACTCCATACTGTCTTCCACAGTAGCTGTACCAATTTACATTCCCACTAACAGTGCACGAGAGTCCCTTTTTCTACATATTCTCACCAACACTTGTTATTTCTTATCTTTTTGTTTCTAGCTATTCTGACAGAGGTAAGGTGATATCTTATTGTGGTTTTGATTTGCATTTCCCTGGTAATTAGAGGTGTTGAGCATCTTTTCATCTGTCTGTTGGCCATCTGTATGTCTCTTTTGGAAAAGTGTCTATTCAGGTCCTTTACCCATTTCTTAACCTATTTGTGTGTGTGTGTGTGTGTGTGTGTGTGTGTGTGTGTGTGTGTGTGTTGAACTGTGTAAGTGCTTTACATATTTTGGATATTAACCTCGAATTGGATACGTCACTCGCAAATATCTTTTGTAAGTTGCCTTTTTGTTTTGTTGATTTTTTCCTTTGCTGTGCAATGGCTTTTTATTTTGATGTATTCTCAAACATTTATTTTTGCTTTTTTCCCCTTGCCTTAGGAGACACATCTAGAAAAATGCTGCTACAGCCAACATCAGAGAAATTACTGCTTATGTTTTCTTCTAGGATTTTTATGGTTTCAGGTCTGACGTTTAGGTCTTTAAACCATCTTGAGTTTATTTTTGTGCATGGTGTTAGAAAGTCGTCCAGTAATCGCTTCTCGGCCTTTTGGCTAAGATCAAGTGTAGAAAGGGGTCCAGTTTTCCCAGCACCATTTGTTGAAGAGACTGTCTTTTCCCCATTATACATCCTTGCCTCATTTATCATAGATTAATTGACCTTATAAGCATGGCTTTATTTCTGGGCTCTCTGTTCTGTTACATTTATCTATGTGTCTGTTTTTGTGCCAGTACCATAATGTTTTGATTACCATGGCTTTGTAGTACATCTTGAAACCTGGAATTGTGATATCTCCAGCTTTGTTTTTCTTTATCAAGATTCCTTTGGCTATTCAGGGTCTTTTGTGGTTCCAAAGAAATTTTAGTATTATTTGCTCTAGCTTTGTGAAAAATACTGTTGGTATTTTGATAGGTAATGCATTGAATCTGTAGATTGCTTTAGGCAGTATGGACATTTTAACAATATTTGTTCTTCCAACCCATGAGCCTGGAATATCTTTCCATTTAATATTTCATTTTTTTTATGGCTTAGTAGCATTCCATGGTATGAATATACCACAGTTTATTACAAATGAACTACTATTTGAATATTTGTGTGCAGGCTTTGTGTGAATATAAATTTTTGTTTCTTTGGGGTAAATGCTCAGTGGTGCAATTGTTGGATCACGTGGTACTAATATATCTCAATTTTCAAGGAACTGGCAAACGGTTTTCCAGAGTGGCTCCACCATTTTACATTCCCACTAGATTCAGTTTTGGAACACAGATTTTAAAAAATAAAACAGAATTTTAAAACTATAATTTTAAAATGTATTTTAAAAAATAAAAGAAAAAAGCTTAGAGACAAACCTAGGATAGTCTGTTTTCGATATCATTTCCTTGCTCTTTCATTATAAAGAGAAGCCGAGATTCACATTTTCCAGGATCCCCTTCCCCATGTAGCTCCAGGTCTGTCAGTGAGAAGCACTGCAGTGAGATGTAGACGGTGGAAGAGAAGGTAAAGTTATCACTCTTTGGAGGCCACCACAGGCAGGTATGTGAGCTGATGGTGGATCCACAGTTCTCAGCAGTCTCCAGATGCACCGCAACGAACTACCTGCTTCAGAAATGTTGGCTGCCAAGACCACCTTGATGGTGCTGCAGCTGTGATGGTTTGTGCGAGCTTCCGTTACGGTCTTGACTTTAAAAGCAGGTTTTAGGTGAGGGGCGCCTGGGTGGCTCAGTCAGTTAAGCGTCCAACTTTGGCTCAGGTCATGATCTCACAGTTCATGAGTTCGAGCCCCACATCAGGTTCTGTGCCTGGAGCCTGCTTTGGATTCTGTGTCTCCCTCTCTCTCTGCCCCTCCCCTGCTCACAGTCTGTCTCTCTATCTCAAAAATAAAATTTAAAAAAATAAAAAAAACAAAAGTAGATTTCAGGTGAGCCTTGGAGGACTACCCACTTTGGGCTGCAGGCTGCGGTCATTGGCGAGAGCGTCCTTTACTGTACTGGCCCTTCCAAAGTCTGTAGGTCTCTAGCTCCCGGTATTAAAACCCTCCACACTTGGAGCACATGCATGGTATCAATTTTCCAACTGTTGTGTAGGGCTAGCTCCTTTTTATTTACCAAGAGTTTTTAAAACTTTAAAGATTAACAATAATTTCTTACTATTGTCCTCATTTCAGGAGGATGGATATACTCAAAATAAATTATGGCCTTTTACATTAAGTGAATCTAACTTTATTTTTAAAAGTTCACTATAGGGGCACCTGGGTGGCTCAGTCAGTTAAGCGGCCGACTTCGGTTCAGGTCATGATCTCGCGGTCCATGAGTTCGAGCCCCGCGTCGGGCTCTGTGCTGACAGCTCAGAGCCTGGAACCTGTTTCGGATTCTGTGCCTCCCTCTCTCTGACCCTCCCCCGTTCATGCTCTGTCTCTCTCTGTCTCAAAAATAAAATAAACGTTAAAAAAATTTTTTAAAGTTCACTATATTATCATTCTTTGTTTCACATCACTGTATATTAGTGAAAATGTTGTCACAGTGAAAATGTCATCATAATTCAACACAAGTTTGTGAGCTGGCACTTAGGGGCTAAGCAGCAGCAGACCGCAATGGTTAAAAACAAGAGCCCTAGAAGCAAGTAGTCTGAGTTGAAATCTCAGCTCTACTGTCTCTGTGCCTTACTGTACCCACTTGTGAAATGGGGATAATTATCGTGCTTTCCTCCTAGCACTGTTAGGACAACTGCATAAGCTAATACACAAAAGGCATGGTGAACCCTGGCTGGCAAATAATAAGCCCTCATTAGCTAATGTAAACATTGGCTGTAACTTAGCACTCTGACCAGTGCAGCTAAGAGCAGTTAACATGGTTTTCTCCCCCTGAAGCCAGGCCAGTCTCAGGTAGGGACAATAGAAGTCAGCATGTCACTCAAGGTAGTCTTTCACCAAAACTGATGTGACATCATGATCGGATCCCTCTAGAAGGAAGCATTTACCTGCCACCCCATTTTCTACAAGGGTTAAATTTCCTTGCTTTAGAATTCCAGCCTTCTTGACCCAGTCTTGGATGCCTGTTTCTAGACCTCTCTGAGGCCAGTCACCTGTGCATAAGGGTCTTGGCTAATTATCTGCAACCCCATCCTCTGCTGATACCTTCTTCTACTCTGCTTGGATAGAGAATACTGCTTTGACAATAGCACACAAAGTGTTTGAGTTAGGACTGATTGAGTTTAATTACATAAAACAGAAAACTGAAATAACTAACCTACACAAGTAAGAAGCTTGTTGGAAAAATCCAGCCTGTACGGTCAGTCGCTCTGTGATGTCATCAGTGCTCAGCAACCTCCTTTCTCAGTCTGTAATCCTGACCATTGCGGCGGATTCTTCCGGCATCTCATTGATCACACATATCTATGAGGGAGGTTGGTAAATAAGCTTTTCAGGATTGCCAGATGAAATATTGTATGAGACAGGCTTATACTAAGACAAATTCAGCTGAGGGCCCTGTGTTTTTATTTGTTAAGTTGGCAAACTTAATACTTTTATTGGACTGGATACATTGCCGTACCCAATAGTAAGGGGAGTCCAATTGGAAGCTGGGCTGTCCGCTGGCAGTCTCTGCCATGCTGAGCCTTCTGTTTTCTTCTGTTCCTTGGTCTTCCAATTTTTAGCCCATTTCCCTTCCCTATTCCTAGAATAATGAGCCAGTTTTCATTTTTACCAGGGTTTCTCATCTACTACAATTTCTTTATTTTTCTTTTCTTTTTTTAAAGCAGGCTCCATACCCAGCATGGAGCCCAGTGTGGGGCTTAAACTCAGGACCCGGAGATCAAGACCTAAGGTGAGATCAAGACTTGGATGCTTGAGGCGCCTGGGTGGCTCACGTGGTTGATTATCTGACTTTGACTCAGGTCATGATCTTGCATTCGTGGGTTCGAGCCCCACATCAGGCTCTGTGCTGACAGCTCAGAGCCTGGGTGGGGCCTGCTTTGGATTCTGTGTCTTCCTCTCTCTCTGCCCCTCCCCTGCTTGTGCTATCTCTCTCTGTCTCTTACAAAATAAAATGTTAAAACATTTTTTTAAAGAACTGGATGCTTAACCAACTGAGCCACCCAGGTGCCCCTACTACAATTTCTAATATGGTATCATAATGATTTTATTTTTAGCAGCACAATAAACTCCACTGTGTGTTTGAAGTTTCCCTTGAGAAGTGAATTGAGAGAGAGGCATTTAGTTTAAATTGGATGTTAAAGACAACTAAATTCTAATATAATTTGTCACACTAACTTTATAGCTTAAATAATAGGATCCACCTCCCTATGTAAAATGTTTCCTATCTTACTGCTTTTATAGTTCTTAATGCTGTGTTTTAATAGTTGATTTTAAGGTAACCAGTATAGTACCAAAAATGGTGATGGAGTGCACAAAGGAAATTGAAGTGAAGAAGTGAGCTATTTCATCATCCCTTGTGATAGGATGGGACAGGAGGTGGGGATGGGAGGAATGGATAAAGGTGGTTAAAAGGAATAAATTTTCCATGGCTCCTGGATGGCTCAGTAGATAGAGCATATGACTCTTGATCACAGGGTTGTGAGTTGTGACTTCAAGCCCTATGTTGGATATAAAGCTTACTTAAAAAAACAAAACAAAAAACCTTCTAGTTATAAAATGAATAAGTCATTCGGATGTAATATACAATATGGTGACTATAGTTCACAACACTGTATTGTACATTGGAAAGTTGCTAGAAGAATAGATTTTAAAAGTTCTCACCACATACACACACATTGTAACTATGTTAGGTGATGGATGTGTTAACTAACCTTAACTGCGGTAATCATTTTGCAATACATACACATATAACATCAGTACATCGTATACCTTGAACGAAAAGAATGTTATATGTCAGTGGTATCTCACTAAAACTGGAAGAAAAGAAAGTGAAAAGAGGTGGGAGTCTAGACTCCTCCCCTGAGACCTGGACAGGCCTCTGTACCTCTTTGACTAGAAGAAAGTGTCAAAAGTGACTTTCAAGACTAGGTCATAAATGGCAGCAGGCTTCTGCTTGTTTCTCACTCTTTCTGAACATTTATCTTTGGAGCCAGAGGCCATACAAAAAGCCCAGCTACCTTGAAGCTGCCACACTGGAGAGACCATGAAACACCCAGAGATTTCTAGGAGACCCAGCTGTTCAGACCTTTCCAGTGCAAGCAGCCTAAGTATAAATGAACAAGTGTTCAAAGATGGCCCAACCCCAGCCACAGTCTGATGATATTCTGAATATGATAAAACCACCAGCTGCAGCTTTCAAATTCCTGATCCACATAAACAGGGAGAATTAATACATGAATATGGTGCTTCAAGCCACAATGTTTTCAGGTGAGTTGTCATGGAGAACTAGATAAACAGAACAGCCCCTTCATTTCTCACGCAAGATAGAACTGCAGTTACCGGTTAAACGTATATCCTCAGAGATGTTTTTGTGAAACTTTTAACAAACTTTTTAAAAAAATACAAATGAGTTCATACTCAATATATTATGGGGATCAAGGAGTGCACTTGTTGTTATGAGCACTGGTCGTTGCGTAAAAGTGTTGAATCACTATATTGTACACTGGAAACTAATACTACACTGTATGCTGACCAACTGAAACTTAAATAAAAACTTGAGAGGGCCTGGGTGGCTCAGTCAGTTAAGTGCCAGACTCTTGATTTCAGCTCAGGTCATGATCCCACAGTTTGTGGGATCGAGCCCCATGTAGGGCTCTACGCTGATAACATGGAGTCTGTTTGGGATTCTCTGTCTCCCTTTCTCTCTGTCTCTCCCCTACTCTTGCATGCATGCACACACACGTGCACACACGTCTCTCTCTCTCTCAAGATAAATAAACTTAAAAATATAAAAATATAAATATATATATATATATATATATATATATATATATATATATATATATATCATGGACATCTTTCCCCATCAGCATATAGATCAACCTCATCTTTTTAATATCCACATAATACTTCACTATATGGATGGCCCACAGTTTATTTTCTCATCCCTCAGTGCTATATATATTTTTCAGTCTTTTTAGAATAAATATTTACATACAATACACATTTTAATGATAAAATTATAATCATACTATCACACTATTTTATAAACTATTTATGTATTTTTATATTTATATATACTTCTCATGATATTCTTTAAAATATTAATTATCTCATCTGAATGTACCTCAGTTTACTTAAATAAGTCTATTACTGGACATTTATGTTATTCCTGATTTAAAACACTGCAGTTAACATCATCATACATTCACTTAGATACACTTGTCCAATTATTTCTTTAGAATAAATTTCTAAAAATAAAAATGCTGAGCCAAAAGGTATGAACATTTCAAATTTTATACAAACTGCAAAATGCAGAGAAATGTTGTTTTAATTAATGCTCCCAACAACAGGAAATGAGAATGTATACTTTCCTATAACTTTACTAACTCTGATCATTTTTTTTTTTATTTAAAAAAAAAATTTTTTTAACGTTTATTTATTTTTGAGACAGAGAGAGACAGAGCATGAACAGGGGAGGGTCAGAGAGAGAGGGAGACACAGAATCCGAAACAGGCTCCAGGCTCTGAGCTGTCAGCACAGAGCCCGAGGCGGGGCTCGAACTCACGGACCCCGAGATCATGACCTGAGCGGAAGTCGGCCGCTTAACCGACTGAGCCACCCAGGCGCCCCAGATCATTTAAAAAATTTTTAAACCCTGCTAATCTCAGTGGTTAAAATAACTTCACTTTTGTTTTAACTAACATTTCTTTGATTATTGTGTATTATAAGATCGAGCTGACCTCAGTTTTGGTTCATACTGCCCTCTGAGATCATTGAAGTAAAAACTTTCAGCACTACAGGGAATCCTGCCTAGGGAATTCAGAGGTTTTCTGCCCCCTGGCCTGTCCTAAGGACTAAGGCCTTACCTACAGGTGACAAGGTTTTTCACATTGCACTCTTTTGCTTTAATATTTTTTGACCTTTCAGGGTACTTATCTGAGACAAGGATACCTATGAGATGTAGGTGATATTGGGAGAATATCAGCGGAGAGTCTTTTCTCTGGTTATGCTAGGCTATAAAAGGAATTTAGGCCCAGTTGGAATAAAAGTGCTGAGAGGGTAAGATCAATCTTGTTATTTGAACTGATCTTGCTATACTATATTTCAAGATGATCTCGGCTGATAATTCCAGTGACCTTCTGTGGGCTGTTAGGAAGGAAGTCCTCGTATGGTACAGGCTGAGGTGCTCATGATTCACACAAGGGTCATGAGACCACACAAGACATATTGCTGTTGCTCGCTGAGGCCCTGATGCAGCATCTTGCCTCTTTCCCAAACACATAACTCAGGATACTGCCCTCTTGGTCTGGGGCAGGAATGGAAAATATGTGGTTTGCACACCAGCATTCTCCCCATCCTTCCTCCCAACCCATGGTGGACATTGCTAATCCATCACGGTGGCCTTTCCTGAAAAGTCCAGATGTGGCCTCCAAATGCTCCAAAACATACACCATCTATCAAATATCTTGCAGAGTAGATAGATGGTGCATATTTGGAATTAGCAAGGGCATGACCATGGATAGGATCCAAGTGAGAGGTGTTGGGTATTTTCCTCTTCAAACAGGAGCATCTATTCAAGTATCCACACCTGTTTCCATCCCTCCATGAGATCTGGTGACAAAAGTCTCAAAGCGGGTAGGCTGATAACTCTGAGGTTTCTAGCAAGGTTGTTCTTAGATGAGGGCTGTATGTCAGAGAGGTAAACAGGGCTCGTTGCTAATTACTCATGTTACTTCTCATCAAGCCCAGATGTGGCCCCACTCTCCTCAAAACAGCTGCAGGGGCACCTGGGTGGTTCAGTCAGTTAAGCATCCAACTTCAGCTCAGGTCATGATCTCACAGTTTGTAGGTTCGGCCCCATGTCTGGCTCTATGCTGACAGCTCAGAGCCTGGAACCTGCTTCGGATTCTGTGTCTCCCTCTCTCTCTCTCTCTCTCTCTCTGCCCCTCCCCCACTTGTGTTTTTCTCTCTCTCTCTCTTTCAAAAATAAATTAATTAATTAAAAAAAAAAAACAGCTCCATGTGGCCTCTACCAATAATTATAGGTAAAAGCTACTTGTATCCCATCAATGTTGGCTTTTTATTTATTTATTTATTTTTATTATTTTTTTTAACTTGACAAATGGGAATCTTGACCGCAAACTGGCAACAAGGGAGTCAGAGGATGGCCTGGAAACTTATTTCAGTCTGGGCCATTTTAGGCTGGGTGGGCATGAGGCTTGTGACACCAACTTAGGTGGGCTCGGGCACAAGGCATGTGCAGTTCCTGCAACAGAGAGCCAGCAGGTAAAAAGAGTAAGCCATCTGGCTTCTTTAGTCGGGGAAGGAAGAAACTGGGCCAGTATAATTTGGAAGTCAGTTGGGACATGGGTCAATTATGTGGATATTTGCCCTGGTACAGCAGACCTGCACCTGTGAGCAGAGACTTTTGGGAGTGAGATCCAGCTCCAGGAAGGATGGGTTGGGAGGTGCCGTCTGGCTGCCAAAGTCCTGGTCCTAAAGGGGCATTTGGGTCAGGTGAACTCAGGAGGAGAAACTAAGGCAAAGCTGAAAGTCTGTCAAAAAAAAAAAAAAAAAAAGAGCCAATACTAGGTTTGGAAAATGTTATAGTGAAGGAATCTCAGGGGCACACCTGGGGGTGGCCAGCACTCATGCCACCAGAGTCTGGGCCCCAGAAGCATGACATTATTTCAAGCCACGTTGGTGAATCTACAGCTGCTGAGATCGGCCTCAAGGGCCAGACTGATTATGGAGTGGGCATCCAGCCACGAGGCTCTGGGAAAGGCAAAGACAGAAAGCAAGTTGTGGGCACATAACTATGTGCCTTTATTTCCTTCTAAATGTCCCTTGTTCTCTCCTGCCCACAGCCCCTTGCCCGTTCTCCAGGTGAGCAGATCCTATGTCTTCTGCCTTTCCTAAACCAGAAATATTTGGTCCTCACTTATTTGACGGTCACCCCATTTCATGTCATGTGTTGGTAATGTGTTTACAGATTTCCTCCACTGTACTGGACTTTGGACCGTGTGGTCTACAATCTGATATTTCCCCATAATGTGCAACACAGGACCGGTAGGTTCTTTTTGTTAAACGCTCATAACCTTTCTCCTTTCCCTTTTGTCTTCCTTCAGGTGTCAGCAAACTACAGCCTGCAGGCTAAATCCAGCCCTCTACTGTTTTTTTGTAAATGAAGTTTTACTGGGACACAGCCATGTTCATAATTTATGTATTGCCTGGAGCTACTTCTAACACAGTGGTGTTGAGTAGTGTGACAGGATTCTCACAGCCTGCAAAGCCAAAATATTTATTATCTGACCCTTAAAAAACAAAACAGAACAAAACAAAACATGCCAACCTTGCTCTTTAGTAAGAAAAGAGATTTGCCCTTTGGACTTCATCCATCAAACCATTCACTGCCTTCCCCTCACCTTATAAAATCTGCAAGCATTACAATTGTGAAGTATTTTGAGAAATATTCATCGTATAATAGACTCTCAGTTAAAGAAGTGTCAGGAGTTAGTTAAGGGCTGTGTAGTAAGCTCATGTACAACCAAAGAAGCGTCTAGAAACTTGTCCGGCATCGAAAAATAATAAACTGACATTTTAGATTTGTAGATCATTTTCTCTGAGTTTGGGGAAGGAATACAAACCTGCCATTTGTGTTTCACCCAGCTGGAATTATTCTCTCTTCCCTCAGCGCTTCCAGAAGACCTCATTTTCCTTGTTACAGTATCTATTTCAATTGTCCTTGCATTAATTTCTTCCCAGGAATATACCTACAGACTAAGGTTATAAACACTGCATGCGAAGGAACTGTTTGTCCAACCCTGTAGCCCCCATAGAGTTTTCCCAAGATAAACGGTGACTGCGTGTGTGTCTTTAATGCAAACATGAAAAATAGCTTTACAATAACATTGGCCTTATGAAACCATGAGCAAAATTTCAGCAGGGACACTTCATACTGTCCTTCACACATATGCATGTACAATTCTGTTTCTTCTGCTCATATCCCTGTTTGTTTTTCTCATATATGTGTATAGAAAGAAAATCATCTCAAGAATGCCTACTATACAATAGCACTCTGTTGTTTAAAAAAAAAAAGACAAAACAATTCTCTTGAAAAAGTAAATTCCTTGTCTGAGGTCAAGCAGTTTTCTCAGGAAATCAGCATTATTGTGAACCGGAAAACCCTCTGGACTTTATTTCCTTCACTATTCACTTCACTGTTAAACTTCAGCCCGGTAATGAGTCCCATTTAGCAATCCAAATGACAGATGATCCAATAGACCTTCTGTGTTTTCATCTGTGTGAAGTCATATCTATAGTCCAGGCCCAGTGGAGTCTAGAAAAACAAAGAATCCCTGGGGTACTTTATTTGCCTTTGTATAAGTAAAGCTCTTGGTCATAAAGTGATAGAAACACAACTTGAATTAGCCTGAGCAAAGGGAATGGAAAGCAGGGTTTACTGGTTCACCAAATCCTAGAAGGAGGTGAGTAACCAAATTATGGGGAAAATTGGGAGGCAGCTGACCCCCTGGAACAATGGGAAACAGAGACTGGAAAGCTGCCGGAACTCTCTCCTTCTGTATTTGGAATCTCTGCTTCTCCCTACAGGCTACCGTCATTCTCCATGCAGATCAACTATCTCTACAAGGAAGAAAGCTAACCATACACAACTCTTTTCCTTTTCTTTTTAAAAACTTATAGTTTTATTCCTAGAGATGAACAGTCCTTCTCAATTTTCACTGGAAAACCCCCAGGGAAAATCTAACGGATGGAAATGACACTCCTGACTTAGCCATGGGGATAAGAGGGAAGGCGAGGGGTAGTTGGAGGAGAGACTGTTTCTAAGAGAAGGGTATGGGGTTGACAAGTCCATGGATGTTCTTTGCGCCTATTCATGGCATGGGCTGTCCTATTTATAAATCTCTAAGCCTCTGGAAAGTCACAAAAGAGGGCTAATAAAGAACCACACACTGGATACTTCATCTCAGAGAACACTTTCATCATGGCAGCATAGGTATCCCTCAGCTAAAGGCAAGAAGAGGTGATGTGTTCACACAGTCACTCAAAATACAGAAGTATAGTCAATGACGATGGGCTTCCCACCAGAGGGCAAGGAGAAAAACTGACAAGAAGCACCTAAAACGTGTGGCACCTGACAAGGACCTTCCCTTTAAATACTGGAAGGGGTCTGGTATATTTTCTTAATGCAAAAGGCTATAGCTTCAGGCTACCTTATAGTGTCTCCAAGCCCCACCCCAGGACTGCCACCAGCACAGACAGTGCCTTTGTACACATGTGAAAGGCACACCTTTCTTGAGGCAGACCTAGCACCTGCCCACCTCCATAGCACCATGCCAGGACTGCTGTGTTGAGCACTGAGTTTTAGCCTACACTTACCCCTCAGCTAGGCATCTTTGCACAGGGTCCAAATAAAGTGTCTACGACAGCCCTTGCCTGCCCAGAGGGAGCTACGCTGGGCAGGCTACCCCTTCTCAAAGCAAGGACTTCTGACATCAGCAAAAGTGAGGCTCAGGTGGTAGCTTGGGCTTGGTGGTAGAAGATAGGAGCAGGAATGGCAACAACCATTGGATTCGAAGGACTCCAGGGATGGACAACCTACTTCTGGGCACCGGAGCGGTAGGGACATCTCTGGGAGTAGAGAGACCAGCAGCATCCCCGGGAGTGGAGAGACCAGCCCTGAATGAGCAACAGCAGAAGCATCACTAGCCTCTGAGGTTCCTGGAAGGATTCAAGACATGACAGTGATGAAGGTCCGTGCATGCTTGTCTCTCCCAGTTAAAAAAGGGTCATTGGGTTTTTTTTTTTTAAATAGAGAATATATGTTAAGCAGAATGCCTTGATAGAGATGAAACTTTTTTGTCCCCTTTCTTTTTACTTCTGAAACACTAAAAATAACTCTCTTTTGAAGGGGATGGTTGGATAAGGATTTAAGGAAGCTATCCTTAGTCACCCTGAACCCTGGGTGATCAGGGCACAGTTCTACGTCAAGTGGGCATCATGCCAGCACCTAAAGCAATGGCCAGAACAGACAGGCCATCATCCCAATGCCGCAGTCCAGGGAATAAGGTCCAGGCAGTCTGCCACTGTGCCGTTAGATCCCCGTTTATTTTTGTGCTTCGAAGGAGCCGCCCATGAATGTTCCAGTCACCGCATGAGTCAGAGTCCTGTTCCCCAAGAACTGCTGCAACACTGCCTCCATTCTCCCCTCCCCACCTCCTTCCTGGACTTGGTCTGAAGCAGTGCTCACCAATGCCTCTGGCTGTATGTGAACTGGGGACTGGGCTGGGTCTCATTCTCTGACAATACGATGGAGCCCCAGGTTGCAGGGGGCGGGGAAATGGGAAAGAACTGGGTGCTAGTTAAATATGTGACAAGAATTGACATTCATATGACTGAAAAAAAATAAGGGATCATTCAAAAATGTTGGGAAAATTGACCAGTAGTTAGGGGGGAAATATTAGATTATTACCTCACTGCATCTTAATAAATTAAAGGCAGGCCAAAGATTTAAATGGAAACATTTTTAAACATAAAAGTAATAAAATAGAAAAAAAATAAATAATGTGGAATAGAAACAACTGAAAACATTTTATGTGGCCAAAAAAAAAATCATATATAAGATTGAAAGACAAATGACAGACTGAGGAAAATAACAATAATTTGAGGCAAGGGGTTAATATCCATGATATTAATAGAACTTGTACAAATTGAGAAAAATTAAAACTCCAATAGAAAAAAAATGGGCAGGGGTGCCCGGGTGACTCAGTTGGTTAAGCATCTGACTTTGTCTCAGGTCATGATCTCATATCTGTGGGTTCAAACCCCACGTCGGGCTCTGTGCTGATAGCCTGGAGCCTGGAGTCTGCTTTGGATTCTCCCTCTCTCTCTGCCCCTCCCCCATGCTCTGTCTCTCTCAAAAATAAAACATTAAAAATTTTTTTAAATGGGCAAAAGTGATAAATAGGTTATTAAAATGCAAATGGTCGATAAACTTATGAAAAAAATGTTCAGCTTTACTAATATTCACAGAGGCAAACTAAAACAATTTTGAGATGATTTTCACCTATCAGCTTGGCAAAGATTTTTTTTAATTTCTCAAACTCACACATTGACAAGGTTGGGAAGAAGGTGGACTTTGTTCTTTTTCTGTGGACATGTAAAATGTACCTGTTTTCCAGAGGGCAATCTGACAAGAAATAATAACACATAAGATGTATATACTCTTCGGTAATGATCCTTCTTGCAGAACTTTACCTCAAGGAGAGAATGACACAAATTTGAAAAGATGTATTCACACTTTGTTTATAGTTTTCAAAAATAGGAAACAACCTTGGTGTCACTCAGGAAAGGCTGGTTAAATAATTATGGTACAACATCCATGGAATACTATACAGCCCTTAAAAAGAAGGATATAGGGGCGCCTGGGTGGCGCAGTCGGTTAAGCGTCCGACTTCAGCCAGGTCACGATCTCGCGGTCCGTGAGTTCGAGCCCCACGTCAGGCTCTGGGCTGATGGCTCGGAGCCTGGAGCCTGTTTCCGATTCTGTGTCTCCCTCTCTCTCTGCCCCTCCCCCGTTCATGCTCTGTCTCTCTCTGTCCCAAAAATAAATAAAAAACGTTGAAAAAAAATTTTTTTTAAAAAAAAAAGAAGGATATAAATCTGTATCGGTGCAGAAAGATGGCTTCAGCTATTGATTCTTTGAGGCCTCACTATTCCTTTGGATCAGCCACTACCTGTCCTTAAGCGTCTGTGTGGACAAAGCATCCCATTTCCAGACTTAGGAATTCTCAAATTCCTCATCTACAATAAAATACAGTAGATTGATACTCTAAAGTCACCCACCTTCCCGGTCGCAGCAGGCGCAAATGACCCCATCTCTAAATATACTAAATCAGGTGCTGCTCCCTCTCTGGCCACATTCTCTTATCCTCTCAACCAGCTTGTTCAACTCTCATAGTTTCTCCTTTTGCTTCAGGTCCTCTAATCTGTCCCTCTATTCATCTTAGACTTAACGATTGACCATTTCACACATTCTCTTGCCAATATTTTAAACTCCTTTGCCTCATTATCTTCATTGCACCTGTTGGAAAATCTCCCACCCTTCATGGTTTATTTGGATTCTCTGCATTCTTTTTTCATACCTTGGCTACCAAACAATGTTAGAGTGTCCTATCCTGGCAGATAGATACTCTGCCAGGTAATGGTGATAAATTAATAATGACTAATTTCACCTGGACCCTTATCTTGGGTTCCGTTCCCACAAAGGCAGAGCCTGAGACAGAGATCTGAATACAAATGGTTTGTCTGGGGATAATTCCAGGTAGAGGAATGAAGGGGGTGGAGAGAAGAGGAAGGAAAGGGAGAGAGAAACAGGGTAGGGGGAGAGGAGCCAACGCAGGTATGTTGATGAGCAGGTTGTCACTGTGGGTAACTGGAGCTCAGTTCCACTGGGACCCCGGAGAGACTGTGCAGAGCTCACCTTTGAATCGTCCCACCCCACTCCTCTCTGTGGTTGACTGAGGACTGGTCTCAGGGCATTAATTCCCCCTCATTCCAAGCTGTCGCATGCACAGGTCATCCAAGCTCCTACCCAGGTAATAGCCTCAGGCTTCCGCCAGAAGGCCACAGGCATGTTTGCATGAGAACCGCGAGTGCTCTAGAGATGCTGGTCAGCCACCAGCACGCACGCATGCAGCCTTTGTGTGGCTCGGCATCCATATCAAGTCACCTCTCTCTGTCTCTCTCTCTCCCCTCAACAACCATTTCAAAATCCTCCAGTCACTTCAGACCCCTGATGCCCTTTGCTGTGCCCTTACTCTCAGTGGATGACTTCGCCTCCTAGTTCACAGAGAAACAGGGAAGTTCCCTGAAAGGAACTCGTCCAGCCTCCACCAACAATTCTAGCATTCCATCTCCATCTACACGCACCGTCCTCCCTTCTCCCCTCTTTGGTAGAAGGGCTTCCCTCCCCCTCTAAGGCCAGCATCTCTGCCTGCTCTTGACCTTGTCCCTTCTGCCTTCTCAGTGACCATCCTCTTCGATTGCTTCCTCTGTCTCCTGCATCTTCAACTTCCCCATCTCCCTTGCCTTCTCTCTCCTATCTTAAAACAGACAAGCAAGCCTTCGTGGAACTCACCTCCCCTTCTCTTCCTCTTCAAACCAGATTTATTGAAGGAGCATCTTACGGACATGGCCTCCAGTCCCTCTCTTCCCATTCACTTCCTATTGCTCAACAATAACTGCTCTCCCCAGAGTCACAAATAACCTCCTTATGGCAAAAGTCAAAGGACACCAGTCCTTCTCTCTCTTGCCCTGCTCAGCAGTTTTTGATTCTGCAGGGTAGTCTCTCCCCTGGACTTTCATGACATTGAACCATTGGCTTCCTCCTTTCTCTCTGGCCACATGCCTTCAAGGTGTCTTTATTTCTCTTTTTTTTTTTTTTTTTAAAGAGAGAGAGTGAGAGTGCATGTGAGCAAGGGAGGGGCAGAGGGGGAGAGAGAGAATCCCAAGCAGGCTCCACATCTACCATGGAGCCCAGTGTAGGGCTCGATCCCACAACCCTGGGATCATGACCTGAGCCAAAATCAAGAGTCAGATGCTTAACAGACTGAGCCACACAGGCGCCCCAGTCTCTTACGTGGTGCCATTCTCAGCTCTCCAGCATTGTCCACCTGTAGTCTCATCCACATCAACTCCTGTAATTACCATGCTAAGGTGAAGATCTCCTACATTCACAGAATAGCTCAAATTTCTCTGCTGGGCTCCAAACCTAAATACATATTTGCTTAATGCACATGCTCAATTCTGTCACTTTGGCCAAATCTTTAAACTTCCCTTAACCTTTGTTCCTGGGTGTAAAATGGAAATGAGATGACTACCTCTTACATCTTTTGAATTTTTTTTTTAATTTTTTTTAACGTTTATTTATTTTTGAGACCGAGAGAGACAGAGCATGAACAGGGGAGGAGCAGAGAGAGAGGGAGACACAGAATGTGAAACAGGCTCCAGGCTCTGAGCTGTCAGCACAGAGCCCGACGCGGGGCTCGAACTCACGGACCGTGAGATCATGACCTGAGCCGAAGTCGGACGCTTAACTGACCAAGCCACCCAGGCGCCCCAAAATTTTTTAAATTTCATAGTAAGTTGCAAAGATAGAGAGGTTCCTGGCACCCTTCACCCACTGTCCCCCAGTGGTTGCGTTTTACATAAGTGTAGTGCAATATTAAAACCAGGAAACTGACACTATAACAATATGTGTAGTTCTGTGCCTCTTTAACACCTGTGTAGATTTGTGGAACCACCGTTGCGATCAAGATACAGACCTACTCCATCGCCACGAAGAGCTCCCTCATCTGTGTCTCTTTTTACATACTTCTTTGTTCAGCTTTTACTCTCATCGGATCCTTGAGAGAAGGGGCATATGTGTTATTTGGTTTTGTGTCCTCAGAATCTCACATGGTGCCTTGCTCTTAGAAGTCACTGTTAAATGTTTATGAAAGCAAGGATGAAAGGAAGGGGATTCTATCCATGGAGGCCAGGGTCGTCAGCCTAGGATCCAGGACGGGTCATGCCAGTGGCCAGAGACCAAAGGACAGAGGCCTCCTTCCTGGATTTACCTCCTGTGGAATGAGATGTTGGCAAATGCAAGAAGAATCAGAGAGGTGAGGCTTGCCTCACAGCAATGCCAGTCACCACAGCCCCTGTCTGTAGCTGAGAGGAAGGGCTTTCCCAATCCAGTACCTTTTTTAGGAATCTCTCACATCACACCACATGGCCAGTTACCCATTCCACCTATCTGATCCCTGCCCTGCTCTGCCTCACATCACTGGCACGCCCCTGTGCTTGCTGGGAAAACCAGGGAGACAGTCCTGACCTCAGCTTGTCTGCTACTCGGCTAATGGGTGGGGCAAAATTTGTCTCAAGGCTCAAAGAAAGTGGTAAATCCCAGGACATGAGTTCACAATCTGCTTAATTGAGATTGCTCCCGATAGATAGGTAAGGTTTCTATTTGCTCAGTAATTATGATAGCCAGGAGGAGAACTCTGAAGCTGGGAAGAGAGGTGAGGCATGGAAGAAAACAGGTAAAGAAACTGCACAATTACACATGCACTCATGGATACACACAACCCACATAGCGTGTGTGTGTGTGTGTGTGTGTGTGTGTGTGTACCACCAAGTTACTATTCCTATTAGGAGAAATAAAGGAGTTCTTATCCAACAATGACCCATGTTATTATAATAGGTTTTAATCAGAGCAAAAGTAAAATCTGTGTTCCCTTAAATAGCATGGTTAAAGCCTCTGAAAGGAAAACCCTAGCTTGGAATCTTTGTGTCAGCAGTGAGCAATTTGTGTTGTCTAGTCTGCAAGTCTCGAGGGGCAATTATTTGGTTTCCAAGCTTTAAACTCATTTATCAGTTGAAGTTTATAAACTCGGTGCCGCAATTTGTGAGCTGACGTCATGCTTCCAGCAGGGTGGTTTGGAAACGGTCCAGATGGGGATTCATGCTCAGTGGCAGAAGGGAGAGGAGAGGCATGGAATTAAGGCAATACCTGGGCTCTTCATCTGGGGAACTTTGGGAGATTGGAAGTACTGCATATCTTGTACATCGTGTGGAGGACACGTCATGTGTTGATCACACATGTGTTGATCTCACATCAGAGTGTGTTTGATATTAAAGATCTACATTACAGACAGCACACACAGAATGGACATGATTAAAAAGACAGGGATCTTTGTTTGGTTTACTGGTATTTCCACAGTGCTTAGAATAATGCCTGGCGCATGGTGGCTCTCAGAAAATTTTTGATGAATCAAAACCGCAATGAGATACCACCTCACACCGGTCCAAGTGGCTAAAATTAACATCTCAGGAAACAACAGATGTTGGCGAGGATGTGGAGAAAGGGGAACCCTACTGCACTATTGGTGGGAATGCAAACTGGTGCAGCCACTCTGAAAAACAGTGTAGAGGTTCCTCAAAAAATTAAAAATAGAATTACTCTACAACCCAGAAACTGCACTACTAGGAATTTATCCAAAGGATACAAAAATGCTGATTTGAAGGGGCACATGCACCCCTATGTTTATAGCAGTGCTATCAACAATAGCCAAAGTATCAAAAGAGCCCAAATGTCCGTCAATTGAATCACCCATTCCAGATACATTTCCATCATCTGTTTGCCTCATGGGCCAGCTCAGTTTTCTTCGGACACCAAGTCCTTTTAGAGGCAATAATATCATCTATTGCCTTCCCTGCAAACACTTCACATTCTTTGGTATTCTTTAGAACCATTTACAGCTTCCTATTGGATAGGAGTTTTTCTACTTGGAATTATGTCTACAGTATTTTTCTTTTTTCTTTAAAAAAATTTTTTTTGGGGGCGCCTGGGTGGCTCGGTCGGTTAAGCGTCCGACTTCGGCCTGGGTCACGATCTCGCGGTCCATGAGTTTGAGCCCCGCATCAGGCTCTATGCTGACGGCTCAGAGCCTGGAGCCTGCTTCCGATTCTGTGTCTCCCTCTCTCTCTGCCCCTCCCCAGTTCATGCTCTGTCTCTCTCTGTCTCAAAAAATAAATAAACGTTAAAAAAATAAAATAAAATAAAATAAAATAAAATAAAATAAAATAAAATACAAATCAGACACCCAAATCCAGTAGGCAGTAGCAGTGGACTTTATAGAACATTAATCAAAACTGCAGCAAGTGTTTCCAAAACAGGTTTGAGGGCCTGTGCAGGGAGAGCAGCAGGACAGAAGAATGGGAGCCACCCTGCATGAGGGAAGCACTGAAGGAAAAATGGTGGCACTATGGCTCAGAATGTGTGGAATGTTCTGGAATGGGGTGGAGAATGGCACTAGCAAGGGGGCAGAGGTAGCGGGAAGGGGATTTCTCCACCAGACCCAAATACCTCCAGCACCTCACTTGTTTTTCCCTTGTCTGTAGATTCTGAGGTCAAGAGTGTGAGGCAAAGATCAGCTGCTTAATATTTCTAAGCCTCTTTTTATCTGTAATGTGAGGAGGATAGACTAACAATACTGATAAGAGCTAATAACTATCGAATGTTTTTCTATATGCCTGGCACCATACCAAGTACTTTACAAGCACTGTCCCATTTACCCTTCACAACAGCTCTGGGAGACAGATGCCATTTTACAGATGAGGAAACTGAGATTTAGAGAGGTCAAGTAACCTTCCTGGGGCCACACAGCTTGTAAGCGGTTAAGGGACAGAGACCAGGATTAAAATCCAGCCAGTGTGACTCTAGAGCCAGCTAAATTGTTCTACTTCCAGCTCTCGTGCCCTGTAACTGCGGGGGAAAATGCCACCTCATATGTGTGTTAACATATTACAGAGCACTCTTTTTAAAGTTTATTTATTTCGAAAGGGAGAGTGCAAGCCGCGGAGGGTCAGAGGGAGAAGGAGAGAGAGAGGATCCTAAGCAGGCTCTGCACTGTAAGCGTGGATCCTGATATGGGGCCCAAACTCACAAACCATGAGCTCATGACCTGAGCTGAAACGAAGAGTCGAATGCTTAACCGACTGAGCCGCCCAGGTGCCCCTACCAAGCACTCTCGAGAAGCACTGACGTGTTGCATTCAGGGCTACTGATGATAGTAGCAGCTGGCCAACAGCAAATGGCATGGTAGGCTGAATGCCGTCTCCCCCTCCAGCTCCCCTCTCCCCAGGGACGTTAGGACGTCCGTCCGTGACCTAATCCCCGGAACCTGTGACTATTACATTGTATGGCAAAAGGGATTTTGCAGATGTGATGAAGCTGGGTGTCTTGAGATGGGAAGACTGTCCTGGATTATCCAGGTGGACCCAAGGCAATCACAATCTTCTAAGAGACAAAGTAATGTGAAGGTGGAAATAGAGTGAGATTAAGATTTGATGATGGCATGCTGCCACCTTTGAAAATGAAGGAAAGGCCCACGAGTAAAGAAATGCAAGAAATACAGTGTCAGAAGCTAGAAAAAGCAAGGAAACAGATCCTCCCCTACAGCCTTCAGAAGAAAGCAGCCCTTGCAGACACCTTGACTTTGCTCAATAAAGGCAGTTTTGGAATTTCTCACCTCCAGAATGTTAAGACAACAAATCTGTCTCATTTTTAAGCTGCCACATTTGTGGTGATTTGTTACAGCAGCAATAGAAAATGAATGCAGTCAGGGTGGTGTGGCAGGCATGGTCACTGCTCGACAAGGATCTGAGGGACAGCTAGACTTGGTGAGGTGGCGAGAGCCCTGGACATCCTCAAGGATAGGATTGCCTGTGAGAAAAACCTAAGAAGTGGCCACAAGCTGAGGATGGCTGTAATTTCTAACACAGTTCACACAAGGCGGTGCTTCCCGAAGGTCAGGACCTGAACCTCCACTATGAAAAATGTTGAATCGAAGCAATTTCTGCTGCTCTGATCAGGCTTTCTTCAAGGGCGAGGACTGCCACAGATCCACCAGAGTGGATTGGGTTCCAGGCACCTTAGGAGTCAAGGAATGGGATCTTGGCTCAGCACGTAGCACAGTGCCTTGTCCATTACAGGGCTCCAGTAAACTTAGTCTCTTATGTCCTCCTGGATGGTGTGATCTGGAAGTAAGAAGCATATACGTGTCCACCCACCTATATACAGATCTCAGAATTCTAGATCTCTAAATATAGTAAAGCCCTGGAAAAAAAAAATTCTACCCAAACTTAAAGGATTGAAGAAAGTAATCAGACATAGGGAGTGGCTCTGATTCTAAGGAAAGTCATGCCATTTTTCACAGATACACAGACTCATGAGCAATCCACCCACCAAGGTAAAAAACATCAGCATTAGCAATAACACGTTATCACTGTATGTGATTTATCACCAGTTCTGTGGCAAAGGCAGACATATGCCATATTAATTTAATTTTAATCAACCACTGCATAACTAATTGAAATACCAATACCCTACCATTTTTAAACAGGACGATCTAAATTCCCTAAAGTCATCAGTTATAAAGGCTGCTCGCCAAAACAAACAAACAAAACAAAACAAAACGACACCCTGGGAATATTGCTTGATTTCCTCCCAAGGAAAACATTCTTCATGGAATGACATTATATCACTTCAGAGCTCTGAGGGTTTTTAGAGAGCTTCAAATATCCTTTTGAGTGTTTGAGTGACATTGGGTCAGAACTTAATGGGTTTCGGCCCATAGTCATCAGAATTTATAAATCAAACATCAGATACAATGTCATTTTTATCATTTTTCTGATTATTAAAAATAGTGCATGTTATCTTAGAAAATTTAGTAATGTGGCAAAGTGAACGGTAAGAAAATATAAATTACCCATAATAAAACTACCTGTATATAGAACTATCAGCATTTTACTGCCTTTTTAGATGTATTTTATTTCCAGGGTGCCTGGGTGACTCAGTCGGTTAAGGGTCTGACTTGGGCTCAGGTCGCAATCTTGCGGTTCGTGGGTATGAGCCCCACATGGGGTTCTGGGCTGGTGGTGCGGAGCCTGCTTGAGATTCTCTCTCTCCTCTCTCTCTACCCCTCCCCTGCTCACGCATGATCTCTCTCTCTCTTGTTCTCCCTCTCTCAAAAATAAATAAACATTTAAAAAATGTCTTAACTCCCCCAAAACCTTCCTTTGACCCTACACCTTCCCTGTCTCTGTTGCCATCTCTGTCCTCCCCTACCCATCCAGACATTTGAACGTAGTCCACGCCTTCTGGGAAGTCCTCACTTCTGTACCTCCCACTCAGTTCCTGCAGCATAGCTCTGTCCCAGCCATTCCACTAAAACATGGTTTGCCAGAGTGATCAGTTGCCTTCTATTAAGAATTCCAGTGGTTAGTTTTTGTCCTTATTTTTAGTGAATCTTTCTGCTGAATGTAATGCTGTGAATTACTTCCTGAAATTCTCAACTCTTGGCTTTGGTGAGACCATACTTTCTAGATGCCCCTTAAGCCTTTCTAACTCTTTCTTCTTGGCCGCCTTCCTAAGCAACTCTTAACACTGCACACTCTTCAAATCTTGATGTTCTCCCATTTTCCCACCAGCTCTCTTCTCTTTTTGCTCTATGTGTCCCCCTTCCCCTGGACAGGTCTTACATACCTTCACAGTTGTAGCAGCTCCCTGAATGCTAAGTCTCCCAAATGTCCGCCTTCCTCTAAGGCCCCGGACTCACAAATCCGTCTGCTCAACATATCCATTGGAATCCATCACCATAGACACTGCAAGTCAATGCACCCCGACTTCTCCCACCACATGCTTTTCCTCCACCATTCTCTGTTGGTGACACTACTTAAGGATCTAAACTGCAGACCACAGATATTTCCTGGACTTTCCTTGCACATCCCTCATTGAATGATAAGCTGCAAAATGTCAAGCCACACATAGGTGAATTCAAACATACAGTCATAGCCCAAGAAATATCAGTCTCACAAGAAAAACAGTGGAAAAGCTCAATTCACTTTAGGGTTCCCTCAAAGAACACCAGTTCAGGAGAATCAATACCTAGCCAAACTTCTTGTTTTCCCAGTCTGTCTTTATGGACTCACATAACAGATGGTGCCTGATGCCTGGCAGCTGCCGTCCACTCTAACCGGTCTTTTTACTCTCTCTAAAGTCCCCTAAACTTCCCTGACACTTCTCCTTGGAAACTCATTCTCCCCTTCTCCCTGTTTCTAATTTTTCAGGGTTGTGCAGAATAGCCTCGCTGCTCTGGCTGTCTTGGCCTTATTTCTGCTTTGTCCCTTACCTAGATTCTACACCCACAAACGTCCTAGGTCTGACCTGGGAAGAAGACTACAGGGGGAAGATAATTAATTTATAATCTGGTATATTTCCTTCTTTCCTTTTGTGCATTTCACATAATCAAACATTCTATATATCATAACAATACATGTCCTGAACATCTCTTTAATCCGTCCTTTCCTATACAATGATCCTTTGTCCAGACTCAGTCTGTCACTACCTCTCATCTGGACCACTCCACCAGCCCCCAGCTTTACTCCCTGCCTCCAGTATTGTTGCCTCCAAACCCATGCTCCATTAGTTTCCTAGTGCTCTAATCCAACAGTCTAACTTTGTGCCCCACCTCTCCACCACACACACACACACACACACACACACACACACACACCGTCTGGCTATGGCCGACAATCAGTTCCAACTGACCAGCCATGTGAATGAACTATCTGGAGAGTGGGCCCTCCATCTTCCGGTAGCAGTTGAATCACCCAGATGACGTCAAATGGAACGGACATAGGCTGTGTCTCCCGAGTTCTGACCAAATCGCAAAATCATAAATACATGAGAGTAATTGCCATAAACCACAAAGTTTAAGGAGAGTTTGTTATTCAGCATTAGATAACAAACGGTGTGTTTCTATTGACGAAAACCAGAGTCTGTGTGGCATTTCCTCCTTTGTCAATCATATTGCTTTCTTTCTCTTAACTTCTTTATACTTCAATTTTTCCCTTGTTCAGTTTTTGATAATGCACCTGGATGATTAGTTAGAATGATTTCTCAACATTATCAAATGCTGTGGAAAAATACACATATTTGACATACGTGGTTTCCCACTTTTCAGCAATACAATAATCATCTTTCATCAGACAATATACTGTTTCAAAGACTTGCCCCAGAACATATTAGGTTGCGTTTTGGTTCAATAAGCAGGAACTTATTGGAGAGAAATAAAAAGCATGTGAGAGCTTATATGCCTCTGACCAACGTATCTTATTCAGGACAGGTGGGGATGGGCTGTGTTTTCTGAGTGAACGGGCGTTATGAAAGGCATTCTGCCTAATGCACCCAGCCCTCAGCTGAGAGTGCCAACCATCCTACTTTCGTCTTTTCGAAGCACTCCAGCATACAGAACTCTAAGAGCCAATACTATATTCCATGCTGTAACATCCTAGCAGGATAAAACATCCCAGAATTGCAGTTTTTCTTTTTATTTGAGAGAAAGAGAGAGAGAGAGAGAGAGAGAGAGAGAGAGAGCATGAGTGGGTGTGAGGGGTGGGGGGAGAGAGAGAGAGACAGAGGGAGAGAGAATCCTAAGCAGGCTCCACACTCGGCACAGAGCCTGATGCAGGGCTTGATCCCATGCCCCTAGGATCATGACCTGAGCTGAAATCAAGAGTAAGACACTCAACACACTGAGCCACCTAAGCACCCCCAGAATGGCTTTAAAATTTCTGACCCGCAAAAAAAAAAAAAAAAAAAAAAGGAAGGAAGAAGAAAAAATCCTGGACAAAAGTTAGTAAATCCAGTATCACATCAGGTTTCAATGTCGATAATTCATTTTAATTATGTTCATATATTTAGCGCATCATTTGAACTTTCCAATGCCTGCTATTTTAGAGAACAAAAAGCTTCGAACTAAGCATCCTTTTGCCCTAAAGCCAAGATAAGTTTGGATGTCTGTAGGTCTACTCTTCACTTTTAGGAGGAAGGAGATTCTTTACACTCAGCTCTAGTCTTACGACTGTAGTAAGCAATCTTTCTCAGTCCTCCTTTTATAGCCTATTAACATAAATACCCCACCCCTATTATTATTTCCTCCTTCTAGAAGAGATATAGAGCCTCTCTCTCTTTTTTTTTCCTCCTTGCAACCACTTTATTTTTTTTTTCAATATATGAAGTTTATTGTCAAATTGGTTTCCACATAACACCCAGTAGAGCCTCTCTCTTGAGTGAACATCTCCACTCTAAGTTATGTATTTGGCAATGTTAGTCAGTCAGTCAGTACGTTTTGTTGAAGATTTGCTATGTTCCAGGCATTGTTCTGGGAACTTTGGATTTAGCTGTGAACCAAAGAGATAAGGTCTACTCTCACAGACCTTAAATTTTAGGGGTGAGGCATGATTTAGTCAATAAAAAAATGAATGAACAAGATATTTCAGGTATTGCCATGAAGGATATATAACCCAGAATGGGCTAGAGAGCGGCTAGGGAGTCACTTCAGATTTGCTGCCAACGGAAGCCTTTCTCAGTAGGGGGCTTGCAGAGGTGAGCCACCCCTCTCACTGATAAGCTATGTAATATGCTAAAAGCCTTCTTCAGTGGCAGGAGGAAAAGGAAATAATCTTAAGGGGATTCTTTTTTTTTTTTTAATTGTTTTTAAGTTTATTTATTTATTTTTGAGAGAGAGTGAGTCGGGGAGGGGCAGAGAGAGAGGGAAAGAGAATCCCAAGCAGGCTCTGCACTGTCAGCATAGAGCCCAATGTGGGGCTTGAACTCACAAACCATGATATCATGACCTGAGTCAGACACTTAACAGGCTGAGCCACCCAGGAGCCCCTTAAGAAGATTCTTTTGATGGGAGTTCGTTTTTTTTTTTTTTTTTTTCTTTTCTTTTCTTCCCATTTCTTCTGGTTGGAGGTGGCAGAGATCTCAGAGTCCTGGTTTCAGGAAGCAGGCACAGTGTATGAGTTTCCTAAGGCTGTCATAACAAATTACTACGAACTGGATGGCTTGAAACAAGACATGTATTCTGTCACAGTTCTGGAGGCTCAGAGTCCAAAATGGAGTTGTCGTCAGGGCCATGTTCCCTCTGAAGGCTCTAGGGAAGGTTACTTCTTTGCCTTTTCTTTGCCTTTTCATAGCTTCTGGTGGTTTGCCAGCAATCTTTGGTACTCCTTGGTTTGTGACAGCATAAATTTAATCTCTGCCTGTCTTTACATGGCTTTCCGGTATCTCCTCTGTGTCTCTATATCCAAATTGCCCTCTTTATGTAAAGACACCAGTCATTGGATTTAGGACCTACATTAATCCAATATGACCTCATCATAACTTGATTATATCTGCAAAACCCCATTCCAAATAATGTCACATTCATAGGTTCTGGGTAGACATGAATTGGTTGGTGAGGGGGTGGGGGAGTGGGACATTATTCACCCCACAAGAGACAGAATTAACTAGAACTCTCCTTAGTGGGAAGAAATACACCCAACAACTTGATGGGACTAAAGAAGAAAGTGTGGGGACCTCGAGAGAGGCATGGCCTGTGGAGTCTAGGAGCAATATTATTTACCGCACAATTTTAGGTTTCCTTCCAATGTTATCAATCCTTCATGTTAGCCTTAAGAGTGAAGTGAAATTTACTAAGCCACTAAAACCTCCTAGGAAGTGCTTCAGGAAATGGAGAGAGCAGTTGGATCCCTGATTAAGCAAAGCATATGAAGGGATCACAGCAGCCCAGAGAAGCAATTGCTATGCAGCCAAGATTGATAGGCAGTCTCCATCTGGGATGACAATGAAAACCAGGACCAGCTGCGTGTCCCCAGAAATACTTGGAGACAGAATCTTTAATGATGTAGCCTTCATTCACTCGCCCAACAAGATTCATCAAACAGCTGCCATATGTCAAGTACCTTGTTAGTATTAGCAATAAAATGCTGAGCGAAAGGAGATTGGCCTCTGCTCTTGAGAATTTCATTGTCATCAAGGAGGATGAGAATTTGAGAGTGTTGTTTGGCTATAAAGGAAAATGTGATCCCATTAAGCTGAGTTGGACATATGACTTGCACGGATTATGAAGTGATTGATAGGACAACAAATATGTGTTGACTGCCTCCCACATGCCAGCCTCTTTGCCAAGTATTGGCATTCGAAGCAGTATTCTTCCTGCTCCCCTCCTGCAGTTTCCTACTCACTGTTCCATAGAATCATTACAGACAACAAATGATGTCCCTACAACCTGCCTAAAATAATTTCTTGGATTGGTGTGATTCTTTGAGAAATAGCCCCATGATAGTATCACATATCAATACTCCAACCTGGAAAACCCCAGATCAATGCCTCAATGTCCCTCTCCTTAACTCCTATTTAAAACCCTATACCATTACATAGAAATACATAGGAATCTACTCCCAAAGCCAAGAGCACACTGTATGCCCTGTATGTTAACTAACTTGACAATTATTTATATTTAAAAAATAAAACAAAATGAAATACCTTAATTTAAAAAAAAGAAACACATAGCACAGTGTGTTGGACAACGTAGACGTTCATCCATTCATTCATTCACATTTACTGAGCAACTACTATGTACAGTGGGATAGACACTAACTAAATGTTAGTTTCCTTTTCTTTCTGAAATAAGTATTGTACACTTGCTTGCAGGGAATCTGAATCAGTTTTATATAAAAGAACTAAAATTCTGAAAAGTGATCTCATATTTATCTTAAGAATCACTATAGTTCAGAAAAGTTTATGCCTCTTCAAGATTTGATAAGAAACCGTCTCCAGGTTTTCTTTAATTTTGAATTTCCCTGCAGACCTATTTCTGTCTTTCCTCTCTTGCCTTCTCCTCTGATCTCCCACTGAAGATAATCACTCACTATTAAATTTGGTCAACACACATAATTTGTAATATTTACCTTCAAATAAAAGCTAGATAAGTAATTTACATCTATGTTATAAGAGCTTCTAGAAATGAACGTTTAGGCCACCACTCGTGAACATAGCTGATAGGACTTAGTTTACTTCTCTTTTGCAGTTACGGACACCATGATATTTTAGAGAAGAGAGCATAGTGTGTCAAGAATACATGAGCTTTGGGGTCAGGTCTGGCTCTGAGTCCTTACTCGTCCATTTGCTGCCTGAGCAAACCTAAGCAATTTACTTAAATTTTTTTCAGCTGGAAACCACAGGTACTTTTTGGGGCTCCAGTGAGAGGAAGAGACAATCTATGAAAGTCTGGCACTTAATTCATTGAAACTATTACTATTATTCTAGTCATGCCAGTAATCTACATAATCTCTTGGATCGATGTATGGTTTCTTCTGACATTTCCAATTGTACCTTTTTGATATCAGCTATGAATGCATTTATAAATGCAAACCTAGTGTCTTTCAAATGCAAAGGGGAAAAATACCCAATTCAGATTTCACTGCACAAAAGCGAGTGTTCTGGAATTCAAGCTGTGGGATATTAAACAGAGTACCATGGGCTGCTGGTGAGGTCATGAGCCTAAAATAATTTGGCAGAGCTAAACCAGACTAGCACAAACAGACTTCTGAATTGGCACATAGCACAAAAGGTAGTTCTCCTTATGCCCAAATATAGATGTTGACTCATACAGTCTGGGTGAAACATCTGAGGAACAAAGTGATATCATCCAAGGAGGCAGGATGACATCATTCTGCAAATGTTTTTCGTCTGTCTGGTTTTTGGCATTAGACTTTTTTGGCCCCGATTTCTCATGATTTCCATCAGTTGCTCTTAAATACTACCCTTCTTAAGGGAGGCAACATCAGCGCCCGCCTATCTTTAAATTTCCTGTACGTTATAAATATTTTTCCATGTCTGACATGGTATCTGGTTTCCCCTCTGCTCATTCTGTTGAAGCTGGTCTCAAAAGGGCCACTAAAAATAGGCAAGATGCCCAATCCACCAGATTCTTTTTGTTTCCTTCCCTCTGGAACTGTGTACAGGGGGTACACTGCGGATCAACTCCTCTTCCTTGCCCTTCTCTTTCTTTGCTTCTTTATGCTTCCTTTGGGATTCTCTTCATCCTGAAAATCACTTCCTACAAGTCTGCTTCACTTGTCTCTATCCATATCTCCCCTTAGATGCTCTCCAGAGTGATCATTCTGGCTTCTTCTCTGCCCACAAGGCCCCTCTGGCACACTTATCTCCCCACTTCTCCACTCGCAATCACTGCTTCTGCAATGACCTTCCCCAAACCAAACCTGTTCAGGTCACTGCCCCAACTAAGAATCTTCAATCTGCACCACTGCCTTCAGGATAAAGCCCACACACTCTAGGGAGACTGTCACGCTGTTCATAACCTGTTACCAAATTTTCTGAGCTTCGCCTCCTCCCACTGAGCTTCTCTGTCCCTGCTCCGGCTATTTCTCTATCTTTCTATTCTCCACATTCAAAACTTTTGCAGACCCTCTGAGATCCAATTCAAATGCCACTTCTCTGAAGCCTTCCATAACCCCTTCCTCTTTGCCACCCTGGTGGAATTAGTGACTTCCTCACAGTTCCCATGACATTTTTTGCATACTGCTAGTGTAGCACTCATCACATTTTATTATTGTCGGTTCTGCATTTATTTGTCTGTAGCTTCTGATGGTGACTTCTTGAGAGCAGTGACATCACCTTCTCTGTTTTATTATTATTCACACCACCAGCACAGGGCCTTGCCGATAACTACATCCTCAATGAATATTTCTCAATTTCAACTGAACCTATTTTTCAAAGATCAGTCTTCCAATCAGGTCCAGTTACTCTGCCACTTGAAATGAGAGAGAGAGAGAGACAGAGAGAGAATATTTCTGCCATGAGTTAAATGTATTTTAGGCCTTATTTAGGCTTTCGTTGCAAAACTTTTTCAATCTATATAATTAAACTGTGGGCAAAAGAAAGGTGTTCCATGGTCTCTTAATCACAACCAACCTCCAGGTCAGCTAGATTCCAATGCGTAATCAGCAAAAAGAACCAGAAGGTCTAACCTACCCTTTGTGAATAAACAGCCTACTCAGTTGAGTAAACTCTTCTAAGACACCAGGGTATCATTTAGTACATTACTTCCCCAAGGAGATTAAATAGGCCCTGGACGTGTGCTATAATAGATGCACATAGACTCTAATTTTGTTCAGCAAAATAAATGGTTACTTAAAACTAAGCCTGGATCAACTCAAATATATCACATAGCCGATTCAGACAGAAATCAAGCTCATTATAGTGATTGTGAAGAACACCGTTTTCCCACTTTCACCTGCTCTGTTCAATCAAGACCTACTTCAGGGGTGCCTGAGTGGCTCAGTCAGTTGGGTGTCCAACTCTTGATCTTAGCTCAGGTCTTCAGCTCAACATCTTGAGTTCAAGCTCTGCGTTGGGCCCCGTATGGGACACCGTGCTGAGCATGGAGTCTACTTAAAAGAAGAGATCAGGGGTACCTGGGTGGCTCAGTCGGTTAAGTGTCTGACTTCGGCTCAGGTCATGATCTCACTGCCTATGGGTTCAAGCCCTGTGTTGGGCTCTGTGCTGACCGCTCAGAGCCTGGAGCCTTCTTCAGATTCTGTGCCTCCCTCTCCCTCTGCCCCTCCCCTACTCATACTCTGTTTCTCTCTCTCTTAAAAATAAATAAAACATTTTTTTAAAAGTTTAAAAAGAAAGAAAGAAGTTAGACCCTCTTTGGAGCACCTAGCTGGCTCAGTCAGTACAGCATGCAGCTCTTGACCTCAGGGTCATTAGTTCGAGTCCATGATGGGCAGAGAGCCTACTTTAAAAAAAAAAAAAAAAGATCTAGTTCAACAATTATCTCTGTGTAGGAGTATATAGTGGAGTTCTTTAGGTCAGGATTTCAGAAAAGCAACAGAAAAATCTCTTGTGAGTGACTGAATTTCCACTGTTTAAGAGCACATACAATTTACAATATACATATTTCCATAAAAATCAATAATATATATTGAACAATAGCATGTACATGTCAAGTACAGCCTCTATATCTTATATGGATTATCTCATTTCCTCAAAATAACCCTGTGAGGTTGAAACTATTGTTATTTCCGTTTTATAGATGAGGAAACTGAAGGTCAAAAAGTCAAGTAACTTCCTTATGGGTCACAGATCTAATGAGCAGTAAGCTGGGAGGCAAATCCTGAGTCTGACTCCCATGAATTTAGAGGACATACAGGTATTTTTGACATCAGTTACTAGCACCTGCTTATGAAGGGAATGATGACAACCCATAAGCAACATAAATAAGGAAATGTGGCCAATCAGGTCTTAATCTTTATGTACTTTCTTCCAGCTCAAGCTCAAGGACTGAGCCTCTAGCACTTATATGAACAGAAGACCTTATTTTTTTTTTTTTTTTTGAAGTAAAAAAAAGAGAGTAGGCAAGGTAGAGATGCTGGGGGAGTTAAAGGATCTGAATGAACAGTTTCCCAGTCAAACCTCAGCTTATAAATATGTTCAGATAAGTGGAGGCCATGCTCAGATCCCTTAGGCCCTTTACAGTGGGTCTAACTGCACCTTCGTGGAAACAATTCTGTCTTCACCTGGATCTTTCCTCTACTTCCCAGAGGGGCTTTGTAGTGTGGAGCCCAGGAGACTCTAGTGCAGGCTGTCAAGCACTGCCATGAAATCACTTCATTTGTGTGGACATTTCTTTTGTAAATTGACATTTCCCTTTCACTTTTTCCAGTGTCTACTAGAAAAATGCTCCAATAGTGCCATGAAGTAGAGGAGCCAAAATATTAATATTTATCTAACTTATTCCATTTTTAGCAGAATTCTTAAAAACAGCGCCGTGTCCTTCTGCCTCCAAGATAGGCCACCTGCAAATATTTCCTTTAAATTGCCAGGTTCTTATGTTCCTGGCATGATCGGTTTGTTCCTGAAAGAGATCGCTTCCTACATTGTATCTCCAAGAATAAATGTTCTTCTCTCAAACAAATCAGATTGAGGCTATCATTTAAAATAGAATTTAATAATTATTAAATCAATAATTAATGCATTATATTAGCTAAGCCTGATTTTTTTTAAATCTTAGATGAATTATTAACAATCATTAACAATGATGAGGTGGCAAAACACAAAACACACACTATATGCTGAGGGTGTGGGAAAACAGACATTCTCATATATTGCTGGTAGAAGTATCAGTCGATGAAACTTTTCACAGACAGCAATCTGGCAATATCTACAGAAATTAAAATGCATTTGCGGATGACTCAGGTGATTCGGTGCAGCATTGTTTTGTAACAGCAAAAGATTGCAGTCTAGCTATCCATCAATAAGATACACACAAGGCAAACTTTTAAAAGATTGAGAAAGCTCTATCAGTGACATGGAATGGTATCTAAACTACATGTGTGAGTGTGTGTGTGTGGGGGGGGGTGCATGCACTGCAGTGGGCTGGTTGCTGTTCAACCACCAGTTCTCCAAGTGTGGTTCCATGAACATCGGTTGACAAGGAAGATGAAAGTCAAACAATGAAGATGAATTCTGAAGCTTCACTGGTTTATCAATGAAGTGAGTGACTTTTTTTTTTTCAAATTGGAAGATAATTTCAAATACTGAAAGAATATTTCCTCAATTTTTTGTTGTATTCACAAGGATAAACTTTTAGGTTTCATTAACATTTTATCATCATTTTCTATCTGAATTCTAAACAATCAATGAAATAAAAAATTAAGTCCTGATTTGTATCAGTTGCTGATTTCTATGGGGGGAAATGCTCCCCCAATGGCCATCTCCAAGCCAGAAATGGGACATCACTGAATACACGGTGGGAAGAGATGAACATGCCTATGTGAACATCATTATATAGTATTTCCGCCACATAGATTGCCTTTTTTTTATTACCTTTATTACCTTTTTTTTTCAGTAGTGGCTCTGTTTAGTAACCAGCTCACAAAATTCCTGAAAAATTTAACAATTGGCTCTCATTTACTTATGAGATGGCACCATACCAATTAGGTGTACAAATGCATACAATTAGGCCGTCCCACCAGGAAGAAAAAAAATACATTTGGATGAAAATCTGAAGAAAATGCAATGTAGAGACTTTTTAAAAGGTGTGAGCAAGGTTAAGGAACACAAAAAGATGCTGATAAATCTGTGAGTATACCAAAAAATGTTGAATTTTACACTTCAAGTGGGTGAAGTACATGGTATATAAATTATATCTCAATCAAGCTGTTTCTAAAAGAGAGAGAGGTGCTGAGGCTCCCAGGGACTAGAGGTGGCAGGAAGCCATTACCATTCCCATGTCTTATGGGGCAAGAGAAGGGGATAGTTTTACCAGAGCCCTGTGAGAGATAAGGACCCAGCAGAAGGGCTTCCAGCAAGAGCTATAGTTATAGAGGGACTCGGCCACCACCTCGGCTGTAGCTCAAAAACAGAGGAAATTGGGGGTATGGAGAATAGCCCAACTTTCCACTTGCCTGTCCTTCAGTTTCCTACTGGTGCCTCACATTGGCCAAACTCAACTGGGAGTCAGAGAGTTAGGGAACATGGCTGATCTATTCATAGGAGTTAATTCCCTAGAGCTCAGAGCAGATCCATAAGGGTTAGACAATGCATCTGAGGGCAAACGGGAAATGGACACACACACACACACACACACACACACACACACACACACATTTACTAACAAAGTATATTTGTTAATATTGGTTGGCTTCAGTGAAGGAGAAATATAGAAAGACATAGACTTTTCACTCTAACATTTGTAGCTTTTGAATTTTGAGCCATATGACTATATTACCTATTTTGAAAAGTAAATAACATGTAAGTTAACAATGACAATAAACGAAAAAGCAAGTAAGTCTGTTAGTCATTCAGGCAGTTCACAAGTCACTTGATTCTTCTATCCTTCTGAGCACACGATGGGATGGCAGTCCCCTATCCCTGCTGAAGTTGGATGTGGCTACATGCCTTGTTTGAAGAATGGAATATGAGCACAACCAATGTGTGTCACATTCAGGCAGGAGCTTTAAGAGCCAGTGTATGTATTGCCACCTTCCCTTTCTCCCACCTCATGAGTCATGGAAGCAGCTACCAAGACAGAACCATCACTAGCCAGAGTCCATAATGTGTAGGAGGTAGACACCCTTCCTTCTGCCACCACCACACTGGCTTTGGACATGTAGCATGAGTGAGAAATAACTTTTGTTACTTTGAATTACCAAGATTATGGGATTGTTTTTTGGCATAGCATAAACTTAGTCTATCCTCACTGACACAAGATGGAACCAGATGGCTCCTGGCATTATTTCCAAATCAAAAATATGTGATTTTTAAAAATAGTTGCATTTACCCTCTTGTATTAAAAACAACACACATATTTATACCCATGAAAATACCACTGTTTGCAATGACAATATGTATATTAATTTGGGAATATTAATGCTAAGCTTAGATTTGGCAATTTATATATCAAAACCTCAAAAGTACATATGGTTAGGCCAAACAATTCTAACTTTATGAATTAATGTGAATGTAATAAAAATAACAATGGCTAAATTTTATTGAACAGTTATGCACCAGGCACTATTCTAAGTACTCTGCATAAACGGATTGAGAATGCTCATAGTAATCCTGTGATGTATGACCTATTATTATTACTTGACTTTTACACAAAGAGACTGAGCCTGGGAGAAGTTGAACAACTTGTTAAAAATTATATAACTAATGAGTAGAGTATCTAGGATTTAAATTCATCAGCCTGACTCTGATGCCTGTGCTTTCAACCATTATGATATACAGCTACTTCTTTTTTTTCATTTATGTTTTTAATTTACATCCAAGTAAGTTAGCATATAGTGCAACAATTTCAGGAGTAGATTCCTTAATGCCCCTTACCCATTTGGCCACCCTCCTTCCCACAACCCCTCCAGTAACCCTCTGTTTGTTCTCCATATTTAGAGTCTCTTATGTTTTGTCCCCCTCCCTGTATTCATATTATTTTTGCTTCCCTTCCCTTATGTTCATCTGCTTTGTATCTTAAAGTCCTCATATGAGTGAAGTCATATGATGATTACTTCTTTTTTTTTTTAATTTTCCCCTTTATTTCTTCTTTGACCTACGTATTTCTTAATTTCCAAACGTATGTCTTTTTCTAGTAATCTTTATTTCCAACTTTCTTGAGGAATAACTGACATACATATTGTACATATTTTAAGTGGACAACATGATGATTTTATATATATATATATATTATATATATATATATACATCATACAATGATTGCCAAGATTGAGATAATTAACACTTCCATCACCTCACACAGTTAACACTTTTTTTTTTTTTTAACGGTGACAATGCTTAAGATCTACTCTCGGCAACTTTCAAATACAGATCATCATCAACTTATAATGGGATTATGTCCCGATAAACCCATTGTAAGTTGAAAATACCACACAACTCAAAACCGCATTTAATACACCTAACTTATTGAACATCACAACTTAGCCTAGCCTACCTTAAATGTGCTCAGAACACTTACACTAGCCTGCAGTTGGGCTAATCATCTAACACAAAGCCTATTTGATAACAAAGCGTTGAATATCTCATGAAATGTATTGATACTGTACTGAAAGTGAAAAACAGAAAGGTTGTACGGATGCTGATCGTCAGTGTATTGGCTGCTGCTGCCCGGCATCACGAGAGAGGATTATACTGCATATCACTAACCTAGGAAAAGGGAAAAGATCCAAATGCAAACTCTGAAGTGTGGTTTCTACTGACTGTGTATGGCTGTCACACCACCATAAAGTCGAAAAATCATAGGTCGAACCATACTAAGTTGGGGACGATCTGTACACAATAGCAGTCACCATGCTACAGAACTTCGTCTTTTTATAACTGAGAGTTTGTACCCTTTGACCTACATCTCCCCATTTTTCCCCTCTCCCCAACTCCTGGCAACCTGGTTCTGTGAAATCAACTTTCTCTTTACAGCCCGCATGTAAGTGATACCATACCTGTTGCTACTTCGTAAATAGCTTTAAGGATGTAAAGTATAGCACTGCTTTAGAATAACAAAACGGGGAAACAAATCTAATGTCCAAATGTGAGAGGGTATTGAATCAATTGTGGTAGGTCTATGTGATAGAATGCCATCCTCCTACAGCCATTTTTTTTTTAAATCACGAAGAGAAAAAGACGTCTGCAATATATAAAATAAGAATGAATTTCAAAATTGTGTTCTTTTTTTAATCTTTATTTATTTTGAGAGAGAGAGAGAGTGTGCGCACACACACATGTGTGAGTGGGGGAGGGACAGAGAGAGAGGGGGACAGAGAATCCCAAAGAGTTTCCACGCTGTGAGTGTGGAGCCCAACATGGGGCTCAAGCCCACAAATCATGAGAACATGACCTGAGTCGAAATCAAGAGTTGGACACTTAACTGACTGAGGCACCCAGGCACCACTGTGCTATATTTTTTTTAAGTATATGCATAGAGAACAATCTAGAAAGCTTAGTAGTAGATCTGGGTAGTAGCTCTTAACATGAGTTTTCCTAAGTGCCTACATGTATTTTATGATTTTCCACACCATGATAAAGCCTAACATTAAAAGTACCACACGGAGCTCACACAGTAGATCCTGAAACAAGAGCTTGCATGCAGTTACTTCAGTTAGTAAGCGACCCCAGGGAACAGGAGTAGGGATGTGGAAGAGTGAAATTGGATGGAAGGAAAGCCAAATCAAAGATGTGGTTGTATCATAAAGCTGACCACCACTGTGGGAAATTACAGTGTTTTCTCTAGAAATCTCTCTAAAGAGCCAGGTACAATAGACCTCACCATTGTCTGCCAGAAGGACAGAAGGCAGGAGGATTTATCCACAGTTCCCTCCCCCATTGGTCAAGGGCACGGGGTCCCTCCTATACCCAGTCTGCACATTTGCCAGAAGGCATCCCACCGGCCACAGCAGAGGAGCGTGGGGCAGAAAGCCAGGGCTAAGCCCAACAGCTGGGTGAGGTGCTAGAAGGACACTCAAGTGGAAAAAGGTAAATTGAGATGATGAACACTGGGGTAAAAAAGACGAGGACTTTACATAGCCTTGTATAAAGTTTAGAGATTGAAATACCAGCTTCAAGTCATGACTCTCCTTAATTAGAATGTGGTGAGACCCAGGGCGCCTGGGTGGCTCAGTCAGTTAAGCGTCTGACTCTGGCTCAGTTCATGATCTCACAGTTGATACGTTTCGGCCAGGCATCAGGCTCACTGCTGTCAGCCCTGAGCCCAAACCGGTTGAAATACTCTGTCTCCTCGCTCTCTGCCCCTCCCCCCCCCACTCTCTCTCTCACGCTCCCTCTCTCAAAAATAAATAAACATTAAAAATAAAAGAATTGGTGAGATCCAAGTTTTATTTTATTTTTCTTTTAGAATAAGAGCAAGTGGAGTTTGAAAAGGCTAAGTGGAAGACCCTGAATCTATCCATGTCCCCATCCAGTCAACTTAGTAAATAAGAAACCATGTCTACCTCAGAGGGACATGGCAGAGATTAAAACCAACCTCAAAGATTTAAAGGATGCAGGGGTGTGGTTTCTATTAAACACCATCGTGGCATCTACAAAAGCCGGATTGTGGATAATCTTGTACGACTTGAATTTGATAAAGAAGTCCCAAGCACAGCTACTAGGCTGGATGTTGTATCTTTACTAGAGCAGATTAACACAGCCTCAGGCGCGCAGTATGCGGTTATTGATCTGGTGCATATATTCCTTTCCATATCAATCAAAAAGAAGGATGAAAAGCAGTCTATACAACAGTATATATTCACAGGCTTGCCCCAAGATGATGTTGATTCTTCCATTTTCTGTCATAGGGACCTGTACTTTATGTACATTCTACAAAAATTACATTGGTCCACTATTTTGAGGACACACATTAATGAGCAAGACGGGGCCTGCACACTGATGCCTTAATAAGACATATATAATCCAGAGGGTCAGACACGAACCCTGTAAGATCTAAAGGCCTGACAGATTAGTTCAGGACATGCAGGGATATTCTCGCTAAAGTAAAGGGTAGGTTACCGCCTCATTCACTTCCTACCTGTAAGAAAGAAGTACATTGGGGCACCTGGGTGGCTCAAACATCTGACTTCGGTTCAGGTCATGATCTCACAGTCTGTGGGTTCGAGCCCTGTGTCAGGTTCTGTGCTGACAGCTCAGAGCCTGGAGTCTGCTTCGGATTCTGTGTCACCTTCTCCCTCTGCCCCTCCCCTGCTCTCTCTGTCTCTCTCTCTCTCTCTCTCTCTCCCTGTCTCTCAAAAATAGATAAACATTAAAAAATTAAAAAGAAAAAAGAAGAAGCACATTGGGGCACCTGGGTACCTGGGTGGCTCAGTCAGTTAAGCATCCGACTTTGGCTCAGGGCATGATCTCAGGTTTTGTGAGTTCAAGTCCTATGTGGGGCTCTGTGCTGACAGTGCGGAGCCTGCTTGGGATTCTTGCTCTCTGCCTCTCTCTGCCCCTCCCCTGCTCGTGCTTTCTCTCTTTCTCAAAATAAATATAGACAAAAACAAACAAACAAATAAACGAAGCACATCCCTTTCTAGGCCTCTTTAGGCTCTGCTTGCAGAATATTCCATGCTGAGGCACACTGCTTCAAGCCACTTATAAGGTGGCTGGAAACTGGAAAGTTTCTAGCTTTAGAGTAGAGCTCAGGACAAGAGAGGGCCCTGCAGCTGGTCCAGTTTTCAGGAGAAGCAGCCTTGCTGCTTGGGTCATAAGAACCAGCAGGTCCTATGGTGGCGGGGATACCTGTGGAAGAAGGGAGGTCATGTCAGCTGTTTGGCAAGTCGCAGCGGGAGGACTGCGGCGCAGACATCTAGGGTTCTCAAAGCAGTGTTGTGCCATTTGCCACAAAGAAACGTAGATCACTGAAAGTGCAGCCCCTGGAAGGCTACCCCGCCCTGATGTAGTTCAAGTACCTCCCTATAGGTCATCAAGTGACCGTGGGGCTGGAAGTGCCCATCACGAGCTGGATGCTCTCAGATCCCCAAGTTATAAGGTGAGGTGGGCCTGGTGACAATATATCAAAGGGGAGCTGGAGACTGTGCTTGAGGAAGTACAGAAAACACAGATCAGCTGCATGAAAAATGACCCCTGGATCTCAGGATTCCCGTGCTGTGTACTGACTGACATCTCTCCCTCGTGGTGGTTTCCCAAGACCACCTAACAAAAGAAGAATAACCCAAACTTGGTTCACAGATGGATCTGCTTGGTGAGGTGGGTACAGGTTGACAATGGACTGCCCACATTTTCATTCAGGGGTGGCCTTAAAAGACAGCAGCGAAGGCAAACCCTCCGAATGGGCAGACCGCTTGAAAAAAAAATTAAATTGTCTTTGTACACATTCACATATTAACTCATAAATGTGTATTACTTCCACCCACAAGATACATAGAAGGCTTAAAAATAACACTTGTTTGTTTCAATTAGCTGGATTTAAACTGCATCGCCAACCATAAAAATTGAGTATTTAGCTATTATTACAGGTTGTGCCTACTATTCAAAAGTAGAGCATTCCTAGGATACCTAGGAATGCTAGGTAAGCCGAAAAGGCAGAAAGCAAAGAACCAATTACCATTAACTTCTATGGAAAATTTTTTGAGCATTCTCAGACCCCCAAAATAGCCTCCCTTACACGTTTCTGATACCCTAAGACACATCCTGCTAACAGATGCACAAAACAAATCGAGATAAAGGCTCATGCTCCCAGACACCGTTCAAAGCTCTGGCAGCTTGATGCTGAGTGTGGTTCCAGGGAAGGAGCCTGGTGGACTCCCTGCTGCTGGCTGCAAAACAAATGCCAAACACGATATTTGCTTTTTGCCTTTTTTCATAAAAGCAAAACTCATCTTCGGCTTTTTTTTCAGTAAGCAAAAACAGGTACCGATGTAGGTCTTTCGCAAAAGTGAAGGAATGTAATGCGAAATTTCAAAAAGCAAAGGATACCTATATGAACATTGTTAATAAGACAGAATAGAAGGGGAAGATTTCCAAGACCATATGGAGAAGATGCATGAGAAATAATTGGCTTTTTGAAAATTCTATTCTTATTGCATCAGCAGTGGGAGATCTGGTAAACGTTAGCAAAAGAACAAGGAGGCAAATTGAAAGAGCAGAAGGATAACAGGATTTTAAAACCAGACAAACGTGGCTTTGAGTCAAGGCTCTGCCAATGACTAAATGAATGATTTTGGATAGGTTATTTAATCTCTCTGAACCTCTGTTTCCTTTTTTGTGAAACAAGGTTGATGATACTTTAACTAGGTTTTAACTATATTTCTGCCGAGTACTGTCGTGCAGCCTGTGAACTGCACAAAAGTACCTAGGGAAGAGGTGACAAGGGGCTGACATCCCACTTGGGTTCAGATCACCAGCAACGTCATACCATGCTCAGGTACCTATTTCTAATTTTCACATTGCCCCCTGTAGGCTACCTCATCCCTGCCTGTTGTCAGGATTTAAATGAGATAACATATACACAACAGGTAGTAAGTAGTAATCAATGATACCTGCTATTGTATTCTGTTGTCTCCAAGTCCATCGGTTACTGAAAGCCTAAAGTAAAAATAGAAGTCAGAACCTAATCCACGCATGATCAAGATGGTCACAAAAGGAAGGCCACATCTCTGACAAAACTTGTTTCCTCCCATAGACTCTATTTTTTTTCCTTTTTAAAATTTTTTATTTATTTTTGAGAGAGAGCACAAGCTGGGAAGGGGCAGAGAGAGCGGGAGACAGAGGATCCAAAGCAGACCCACGCTGACAGTGCCGATGCGGGACTCAAACTCACAAACCACAAGATCGCGACCTGAGCTGAAGTTGGATGCTCAACTGACTGAGCCACCCAGGAGCCCTTTCCTCCCATAGACTCTAAAAGCCACAAGGGCTGGAACCTATCCTACTCACCCCTAGATGTTGTAGATGTTTCTGGCACCTGAGAGAAGACTGTTTTCTATCGGTTTTGAGGCCATGTGCAGAATAAATCTAGGTTGACATTCAGAGTATGTTGCTTCAACTGTCTCAAATTTAGAGAGAGAATCCTGAAGTAGTGACAAACCAAGCAAGTGACAGCCCCATGAATTCTCTAAGCTCATCTCTTTGTCATGGTTACCATGTAATCAACCTGTCTTCTGGCCGGGTAGAAGTGAAACTAAACCACACATTTATGTTATGTTGATCAGGCTTACATCTGATCGTTTAGAGTTTTCCAGCTGACTCTTGCTGTCACTTCACTTTCTCTGAAGCTTGCTGAACTATTTGGCTGGTGAAGGCAACTGCAAGAATGGGTAAAACTGCCTGTAGAAATGTTTCTGTTGGGGAAGAACCCTCTTCTGGTCCTATCCAGACTCCTCCCCCTTCTTGGCTCTGCAAAGGAGAACAGTGTGGCACTGTTAGCCGCACAGTGAGGTTCCAGGACAGTCCTCTTGGGTGATAAAGAGGAGATGCAGTAAGATAGTATGGAAACCAAGTCTTCCCCTAAATAAAACTTCCAGTAGAATCCAGCAAAATATTTTCAGGTCATCAAATGTATTTTTCCTGCAGGTGCCTCTGATTTAGTGTAAGTGATCTGAAATAGCTCTAAAATATGATATGGGGACACCTGGTTGGGTGGCTCAGTAGGTTAAGCACCAACATTGGCTCAGGTCATGATCTCACGGTTCATGGGTTCAAGCCCTGCACTGGGCCCTGTGATGACAGCTCAGAGCCTGGAGCCTGCTTCCAATTCTGTGTCTCCCTCTCTCTCTGCCCCTCCCCAGCTTGTGCTCTCTCAAAAATAAATTAACTTTAAAAAATCTTTAAAAATACATGGTATGATGCGATTTATTCTGTTTGTGCTCCCTCCACGGTTCCACAGCCTGGTTGAATTCCTCTCTTCCTCCTACTTCACCACTGGCTAGGCTTATTAACTTGTCAGAATTAAATTTTACACATTGTGCTGACAGTTTTAAACATCATTGAGAACTCCAGGCCCTGTAGCTATAATAGCAAAAAGGAGCTGCCACAAGCTTCCCCATAGAAGGGCAGTCTCGGTGAAGATCAGAAGGAGTCTTTGTTCTTCCTAGAACAACTAATCCCTCGTGCTAAATTTGCCTTGCATGCAATCCGAGAGACTTGAAAAATTCTGTTCTTTGAGCATTTCTTCAGTTGCTTCTCACATGTTTCACTGTCACAGTGGGGCAAGCCTGTTATTGATTTTAGTTGCCTGTTTTGAGGTGCCTGTAGGATAGACTATTTTTAATTAATTAATTATTTTAATGTTTATTTATTTTTGAGAGAGACAGAGTGTGAGCGGGAGAGGGGCAGAGAGAGGGAGGCACAGAATCCGAAGCAGGCTCCAGGCTCTGAGCTGTCAGCACAGAGCCTGATGCAAGGCTCGAACCCACGACCGCGAGATCATGACCTGAGCTGAAGTCGCACACTTAAGTGACTGAGCCATCCAGGCGGCCCTAGGATAGACGACTTTTAAGCTAATCTTTATATTCACTAACTTTGATGGAAAACAAGCAGTATGATGTTGTCATTTCTCTATGAGGACAGGATTTCTTAGAATTGATTATATTAAAGCCTAAAATAGCAAAGTCTGGGGGCATTTAAAAGAGCACATCTCTATAAATGCAGCTGAAAAGTCTTTTCTCATTAAATTATATTAACTCGATTTACTTCACGGCAAAATGGTGAAAGGAAGAAGAAAAAAGTTACATTCTGCATAACTGTTTTGGAAAGCTGCATTATAAAATCATGAAAGATTTGAAGAAAGGGTGATACAAATTTTTTTCAGATAAGCTTTTCCACTTTTGGTCCTAACAAAATAAGTGAGGCCTGTCGTTCTGGTCCTGATCCAAGAAGTTCTAGGTTCCTTCAATTTCAAAAATACTGGGGGCGCCTGGCAGTCGGTTAAGCGTCCGACTTCAGCCAGGTCACGATCTCGCGGTCCGTGAGTTCGAGCCCCGCGTCGGGCTCTGGGCTGATGGCTCGGAGCCTGGAGCCTGTTTCCGATTCTGTGTCTCCCTCTCTCTCTGCCCCTCCCCCGTTCATGCTCTGTCTCTCTCTGTCCCAAAAATAAATAAAAAACGTTGAAAAATTTTTAAAAATACGGAACAAGATTCACCCCACTCTCAGATCCTTCCCAGTGGTCACCAATTCTCTCTCTGGGAGATTCTCGTGCTAATTAACCCTTTAAACTCCGTTTCTCAGATAACCCAAACGACAACAGAGGGAGGCCTTGTAAGGGGACAGTTCACAGCACACACCCTGGGGCCAGATTAGCTCTACCATTTACTACCTGTGTAACACTGGACAAGTTGCTTAAGCTCTCTGGGCCTCATGTTCCCACCTGTAAAATGCAGACAGTAACTGTATGTACCGAATAGAACTATTAGAGGGATTCAAATGAGGTCATCATTTAGAATAGGACCTGCAGTACCGTATGAGTGTTGCTAACTAAAATGTTATCTAACAAAGTCTAATCCTGACTTAATTTTAGCTCTAAAATCAGAAGTATTTTTACCCATACATCCAGTGGAAAAAATTGTTAGTAATTTTTTTTTTTTTAACATTTTTTATTTATTTTTGGGACAGAGAGAGACAGAGCATGAACGGGGGAGGAGCAGAGAGAGAGGGAGACACAGAATCGGAAACAGGCTCCAGGCTCCGAGCCATCAGCCCAGAGCCTGACGCGGGGCTCGAACTCACGGACTGCGAGATCGTGACCTGGCTGAAGTCGGACGCTTAACCGACTGCGCCACCCAGGCGCCCCTATTGTTAGTAATTTTTAATATCTTTTATATAAAATACACATACATATAACATATCTAATAAGTATCTGCATCATGGATTATAAACAAACTAGATGTCTAACAATAAGCAAATTGTTAAAATATCAAAATAATTTTTAATTTTTGATGAAATACAAATTTATTTTCAATATGTGCTTAAGTATAAAAGAATGGTTACATAAAAATAATATGTATTATGATTCTACTTTTTAACTGAAACAATACATATCATATAAGAATGCAGGGGCGCCTGGGTGGCTCAGTCGGTTGAGCGTCCGACTTCGGCTCAGGTCACGATCTCACAGTTCGTGGGTTCGAGCCCCGCGTCAGGCTGTGTGCTGACCACTTGCTCGGAGCCTGGAGCCTGCTTCTGATTCTGTGTCTCCTGACCTCTCTGCCCCTCCCCTGCTCACGCTTTGTCTCACTCTGTTTCTCAAAAATAAATAAATGTTAAAAAAAAATGTAAAAAAAAAAAAAAAAGAATGCAAAAAAAAAAGTCTGAACAGACACATACCAAAATGTTCATAGTGGTTATTTCTGGGTGATGAAATGACGGGTTTTTTTTTTTTTTCTTTTTCAAAATCTGTATCTTCTAAGTTATCTCCAAGAATATTCATTACTTATGAACAAAGGGAAACTAAAAATTAGTAAAAATACAGTTTTATGGTTGTGGAAATTTATATTTTCTGTGTGAGAGCCTCTATGAAAAATGAAGAAATATATTAAATTCCTTTAATTCAATATAATCACAGCTTCCATAAACCTCAAATTTAGTGAGGAGATTTTTTTTTTATCCCATTCCCTTAGATACCTTAAGGCAATGAAAGGTATTTTCAACAATCTTGCATTTTATCAGCTTGGATATTTTGATATTTTAATCATTTGTTCTCACTTTTATCTTCATTAGTTATAGATAACTAGTTTTATATTGGCGTATTTAGTATAACCAAACCTTTAAAACAATCATTATGCTAAATTTGAGGACCAAAGTAGAAATCCTATGAATAATATAATTTTAATTAAGTTTCTACAATCTAGCAGAAAACAGAAATGAAAAGTTTCTAGGCATTATTAATGAGGCAAGATCGATGACTACTTAATTGGATACATTTTCCAAGAGCCAGAGAGAAAAGTTAAATATACCGCCTTACCAGTACTATCATTAGGGAGATTTTATTAAATCACTTTTTATTTGCCCTTCTTCAAGTGTGACTTTGCTTCTCAATCTCAGTCGTTTTTTCCAGATTCATCTGTGATCCTTGTGTTTCTTCCTCCAATCTCCTTTCTAAAGTGTTCAACAGATTCTTAAGTCAAATCCTTGTGAAAATGCCAACTGTTTGTTTGTCTTTACCCACATAGGGATTGTCTTTCTCTCTCACACCGAGAACCTAAAACCTAAAAGTCACAATAAATCAGTACCTTGGGGAACTTATAAGTCAATATATTTTAATTTGAGGGAAGTTGGACTTAAGGAATATGAGTTGATTTTTGTTCTTTGACAAAACTGTGAAACCAATTTGTGCCTCACTGAATCAACCCACTAATTCACACACATTTTTTTAAAGTGTATTTATTTATTTTGAGAGGGGAAGAGAGAGAGCGAGAGAGAGAGAGGGAGGGAGCACGAGGTATGGGGGAGAGAGAGAGAATCCCACACAAGCTCCACATGGTCAGTGCAGAACCCGATGCGGGGCCCAAACTCATGAACCATGAGATCATGACCTGAGCTGAAATTAAGAGTTGGACACTAAGCCAACTGAGCCACCCAGCCACCCCTACCTAATTCGCACACCTTTTTAAAACACCAGAAAGTTATTCCAACCTTGCTAACTCTGCAACTAACCTCTCTAGCTATCTTACTTCTTTTGTCCCCCTGGGGAATTTCCCACTGGACTGTTGAAAACTTTCTACCTTACTTCTTCCCTCGAATATGTTCTCAGATTTAGGAAGAAAAGACAATTTCTGAAAAGAAGATGACCCAGTTTTCCAGAGTGAATAAAAATTTTCATCTGCAGTGGAAATCTTATAGTATTTTCCCCCAAAGCTATAAGATGGTGGGACTAGGAGTACTTTTTTTTTTAATTTAGAAGTATTGAATAAAGTATAAAAAATGTCAAAACTCTTACTTAGAAAATCTACCAAGGGGCACCTGGCAGGCTCAGTTGGTGGAACATGCAACTCTTGATCTTAAGCTATAGTTTCGAGCTGCACATTGGGTATAGATTACTTAAAAATAAAATTTTAAAAAATCTATCAAGAATCAATAAAGAGGGGTGCCTGGGTACTTCAGTCGGTAAACATCTGACTTCCGCTCAGATAGCAATCTCACAGTTTGTGGGTTCCAGCCGATGTCGGGCTCTGTGCTGACAGCTCAGAGCCTGGAGCCTGCTTCAGATTCTGACCCTCCTCTGCTCACACTCTGTCTCTCTCTCTCTCTCTCAAAAATAAATAAACGTTAAAAAAAATTTTTTTTTAAAGAATCAATAAAGAAAGCACAGAAAACTACAAAGAATTTTTTAAAAAATTAAGGCAGGGGTGCCTGGGTGGCTCAGTCAGTTAAGCATCCAACTTTTGACTGCAACTCAGCTCATGATCTCAAGGTGGGTTCTGAGATCAAGCCCCACAATGGGCTCCATGCTGAGTGTGGATTCTCTCCCTCCCCCTCCCTTTGCCCTTTCCCTACTTGCATATGTGCTTGCTCTCTCAAAACATAAATAAAAATAAATTTAAAAAAATTAAAGCAAAGCCTCTTTCTCTTATTATCTAATTTCTCTATTTACTGAAAGTTTCAATAAGCCTTTCTATTTCAAAGCTTATAGTATAGTAAAGACAGTTTGTTAACCAGTGATAGTAAGTTAGGAAAATATTTTACTCAATAAAGCAGATAGAAAAATACTTAAAGCTCAAAATAGAAAGTTTTAAACTTCTTCAATCTATATAAGAAATTTATCAGATTTTTCTGGAAAGCTAAGAGTTTTTCATATTCATTCGAATATATTGTTATCCTCAAATTTATTGGCTCTTTATCTCCTGCTGCTAAATCTACAAGAAATATCTTTAAAATATTTTTTATAGTGCCTAAAAAGTTGACTCCAACTTTCCTCCTGCCTCCTCCTGTCTGCCACTCCCAGGAATCCATTCTAATTACTTATGTGAACGATTGTTCATTTATGCATTTATTTATTTATTCAGTAAACATTTGAGTGCTTACTATGTTTTAGGCACTTAGTTTGGTTCTCAGATGCCACAGTGAACACAAGTAGACACAGCTTCTGTTCTGACGGAGCTGATGCTCAAATGAGACATTCAGATATTAGTCAGATAATCACACTAATGGAGGTATAATTATGAACTGAGGTTCATGTTCTAAGGGGAAAAAAAAAGAACACAATCCTAGAGAGTGCAAACAATAGGATCCTCACCTAGACTGGAGGAACAGGTAAAGCTTCTGAGGAAACAAACAACACATCAAGAACCAAAATTGGCTGGACCTATAACCCAAGATTTAATCTCTTTTCATAGTAACATTGTGGTAAGTCACACAAACAGCCTATCTATTAATTCTAAGGTGAGCAGAACAAAATTTCATCTTGACCCTTTCCCCACCAAAAAGTATTCCTTCACATCTGATAAGAAATACTTATCATTGCTCATCTAAACATATATTTTAGAGGTCTGTTCCCGCCCCCGGGTATTTCCATAAATTATTTAAGTGAGAAAAAAGAGTGGAAAAAGAACCCAGCATTTTCCCACCATTTTGCTTCTCTGTCATGTGAATTACCCTTTTGAAATATTTTCCATATAAACAAAGATGTTTCATGGAATATTATTTGAAATATCTTCCATAAATATTGCTTTTATAGAGTCCTAATTTATTCTTTTTAGCTCCCCTTCAGAAATCTGTAACTCTAGATCAAACTACTCCTCGCTTATGTTTCATTTAATGGAGCATGTTAGATAATTTTTATTTCCAATTGTTGCTTTGTTATTTATTTTGAATCATTGTAAAGAAGATATGTCTTATATCAAACCTTTCTGTGGGTGCCTGGGTGGCTCAGTCAGTTGAACATCCAACTCTTGATTTCAGCTCAAGTTCATGAGTTCAAGCCCCAGGCTTTGTCAGAGCAGAGCCTGCTTGGGATTCTCTCTCTCCTTCTCTCCCTGTCCCTCTCTCTCTCTCTCTTCCAAAATAAATAAGTAAACTTTTTAAAAAAATTCCTAAAACTCCAAATATATTTGGTCACTTTCCATTTGGTTATTTTTATCTGTTGCTTTTTTTCAGTTTACTCTTATTACAAAGTTAACACATGAACAGTAGGGAAGAGATAGTTTTTCAGTAGTAAAATAAAATGAAAAATGACCAGCCCTGAGCCAGAGATAATTTCTATTAATATTTTGCCACATGTCTACATCTATTCATATACAATTCACCATATTTCCTCAAAATTTTCATAAAGTGGTTAAGGAAAATGACAGCATTTCCCCCTCACTACAATTAATGATCTATTTCCATCTTTTGTCAAATATAAATTGTATAAACATTTATGGAGTAGCCACTGTGTGCCTATTACAGAAATGGTATGATTCCTTTCTAAAGCTGTCAAAGGAGTAGTATTGGCACCAGGTTAAAAAATATACAGAGGTTTGTCTTTATTTCAATTATTTTACCCTATTTCTACTAAATTCTATTACGGTTTTCCTCTAACTCACAAATTTCATCTTTTTGCTATTAACACAGCATTTCAATCTACAGAAATCACTAGGAATCCTGGTTTGATTATCTGTCATTTTAGCTAGCCACCCCCCCCCCACTTTTGTGTCATCAATGAATTTGAAAGTAATTTCATCTAAGCCTTAAATTGTTAATAAAAATATCAAACCATTGACAGGATATAAGAAGACTGACTATAAGAGAAAGGACAAGAGCAAAATGGCTCACCACCCCCCCCCCACACACACACACACTCCAGTGAAAAGACAACAGGAGAAAAAATATAAGGAGACTATGGATGCAGAAAAGCCTCTTTCTGGATGCACAGCTAGAGTCCAGCATAAGAGAACGGAGGGAACCAAAGCCACATCGCCTATCAAAAGCAGTATATACACATGGTGAGAAAGGGTGGAAGAAAAGGGAACCCACTTCAAACAAATCTGCACAAATCTTTGACAGTATTCAAGGGAGGGCTATGTAGGACTGTAAAAAGTTGCATGCAAGTTTGCCTGGAACCCTACGATAAAAATACATTCTTTTCACGGTCAGTTAGAAGATAGAAGACTGGTTGCTAACGTTTGAATCTGTGTGTGCACTAGCTTCCATGGCCCCTGTGTGCAAATTAGAAAAGATGACACGGGCCCACGCAGGGGCTTAGCGCTTGGCGAGGAGAGCACAGGTTGGACTCACACTCATCCTGTTAGCCAGGTGTGTCCCTGCGCACGCCTCACAGTGTGGTTTGCTGGGGCTCTACAAACCCCGTTTCAGCTTTGCCGGCGGGGTCTTTGCTAGGCTCCGACAACAGGGGGCGCTGGAGGGAGACTGAAAGGCTGGAGGAGGAAGAGACTTGTTCCTTGTTGTGTGCTTCCTGTTTGCTGTGGTTCTTGCTGGATGAACGCTTCCTCACCAAGAGGAAATTAGATCTAGTTTGCGGTTTTCGCAACATTAGCAGAGCTGGTTGAACCGTGCCCTCTCGGGGACGCCAGGCACCAGACCCTAACTCAGAGGTCAGTCCCAGCTCCATGAGGCACCTCTTCCAAACTCGCCACCTGAGCAGCACCTGCCTCTTCACAGGACTGGGTTTCTGCTCCACAGGGCCTCTCCTCCAAGTGTCTATGTTTTAGTAATTGCAACCTCTTGACTTTGTTCCCTCAACCCCGAGGTAATTAACAGTTTATTGCAATTGCTACCACAGTGATACGTTAGATTCCTTTTTACCTTTATAGTTACCAAGTTGACAATTTTATACTAGTTGTCAGTACTTTCTATTAAATTCTTTCTGTCAAATAACTTTGGTTAGTTTCTGTCTCTTGGCTGGACCCTGTCTGCTACAAAGAGGAAGATGAATTAGAGTAATAAACCTTCACAATCTACAGTATGGTGTCCTTCAGGCATTACATGAACTGTCCTAACAGCCAAAGTACACAAAAAAGGGGGAAACTTTCCATCAGCCTCTTAAATTATTATCATAATTAAAGCTATAATGCAAGAAAGAACTAGCTGGCTTAGTTGACAGGCCTTTCTCAGGGACTCCTGGTTGGAGAGTGATAAAACCCACCCTATATGTTTTTATTTTATTTTTTTATTTTTTAGATTAAATATAATTTATTGTCAAATTGGTTTCCATACAACACCCAGTGCTCATCCCAACAGATGCCCTCCTCAATGCCCATCTCCCACTTTCCCCTCTCCCCTCCACCCCCCATCCACCCTCAGTTTGTTCTCAGTATTTAAGAGTCTCTTATGGTTTGCCTCCCACCCTACATCTTTTTAAAGGGAATACATTCCATGGGGTATTTACCCCCCCCCCATAAAAAAGAAAAAAAGAAAAAAAGAAAACACTAATTTGAAAAGATATATGCACTCCTATGCTTATTGAAATGTTATTTACAAGAGCCAAATTATGGAAGCAGCCCAAGTGTCCATCACAAATGGATGGATAAAGAAGAGGTGGTGTGTATGTGTGTGTCATGGAATATTATTCAGCCTTGAAGAATGAAATCTGCCGTTTGCAACAACATGGTTGGATCTAGAGAGTGTGATGCTATGCACAATAAGACACAGAAAGACAACTACCATATGATTCACTCATATGTAGACTCTAAGAAAGAAAACAAACAAAGGGAGGGAAAGAGACAAACCAAAAAATACACTCTTAAATATGGAGAACAATGACAACAAAACATAGAGAACAGATGGTCACCAGAGGGGAGGGGGGATGGGTGAAATGGGTGTAGGGGATTAAGAGTACACTTATCTGATGAGCAGAGAGTAATATATAAAACTGTTGAAGCACTATACTGTACACCTGAAACTAATATAACACTGTGTTAACCATGCGGAATTACAATTTTAAAAACGAAAAATAAAGGGGATATATTCATCACACATAGGTCACTCTGCAGTAACAAACAGCTCTTCAATTAGCAATGGCTTACAACAATAAATCTTTACCTATCTTGGAGGTTTTCTGGCAGCTGCTGCTCTGTTCCATGGCTGTGCTCCAAATGTCTCCTTCATCTGGGGACGTGGGCCAAAGGTGTTGCCCCATCCTTGTCTCTTGGCAGAGTGAAGAGGGTAAAAGTGGAACCATGCAATGGCTGGTAAGGCTGCTGCTTGGAAAGGGCGAAAGTCAGCCCACTTACATTCTGCTGGTCGGAGCAAGGCATAGGATCAAACCTGCTCTCAGGTGTGGCAATTCGGGTAAACAGTTAACAAAATGTTTTCCCTGCTGCTTAAGAATTTGACCTTTATTCAACTCACTAGCTCTGTTCCCCTGGAGCTCCAGATTAGACCACTGTATTAACAGTATTGCTCAGCAACATCGCTCATGATAAAAATGATCTCTGAGAAGTTGCATCTGTGCTGGGAGGAACTGTAAATGCCCTATAGATACCTGCTGGCGGCTGTCTAGTGTCCAGCTTCCCTAAGTGTGGTGACTATTTCACTGGGCGTGACTTTGTGGTGACTTAGAAGCTCTGTTTCTGAAGTCGTTACAAGAGATTGACTCCTGTGGGGAACAAGACTCTAAGAGTGATTCCTGCACCTGCCCCAGATGGAACTTGTCAGCATTTAAGCTGTTCCTGGGCAGCTGTGTGATTTGATGTCCCACGGGAAGAGTGACATCTGATGTGCATATTCTCTCATAGTGAAGCACTACAAAGATGTTATGTTCTTCTTAGTGGGAGAGAAGCAAATGACTAGAAGCAATAATAAAATCTACATAGGGGATTCTCCTACAGGCCGCTGGTACGTTTCTGCAGACAGTAGAGAGATCGAGAACTACTCATCAATAGAGGAAAGAGGAAAGAAATAGGTGTGTGGCTGAGATGCCTGAATCTGCTGTTTACTTCTTATAACTTAAGTGAGTGAGCACCAAAATCCTCATCTATGAACTTATTATTTTTCAGTCCTTTTTACTAAAAAGAAAAAAAAAACCAACTGGAACTCAATTAAGCAAAAACAGTGGACTTATTTGTTCATGTAATTGAAAAGGGCAGGGATGGAGCTGTAATCTAATGAACTTGAGTCTCCAGGACTCTCTCTTAGTCCCTATCTCTAATTTTTTCAGCTTCTCGGCTTCATTCTATCCTACTCCAGAAAGGATTTCTTCACATGACAGAGCTGATGACAACTCTGGCTCACTTTCTTACAGTGAGCATGTATCTTTTTTTAAGTTAATGATTTCATTTAAAAATACAATGGGTTGAGGGGCACCTGGGTGGCTCAGTCGGTTAAGCATCTGACTTCAGCTCAGGTCACGATCTCACGGTCCGTGAGTTCAAGCCCTGCGTCGGGCTCTGGGCTGATGGCTCAGAGCCTGGAGCCTGCTTCCCATTCTGTGTCTCCCTCTCTCTCTGCCCCTCCCCCATTCATGCTCTGTCTCTCTCTGTCTCAAAAATAAATAAACGTTAAAAAATAAATAAATAAAATAAATAAATAAAAATACAATGGGGTCATCTTGTTATCTTGTCTTTTTTTTTTCATTTTTTAAAAATGTTTTTTATTTTATCACAGAGTGTGAGCAGGGGGTGTGGTAGAGAAAGAGGGAGACACAGAATCCGAAGCAGGCTCCAGGCTCTGAGTTGTCAGTACAGAGCCCAGCACAAGGCTTAAACCCACGAACCGTGAGATCATGACCTGAGCCAAAGTTGGCACTTAACCTACTGAGCCACCCAGGAACCCCGTATCTTACCTGCCTTAATCGGATTGAGCTTTCTTTGTAGGCTGATTGTTTTTCAATTTACAGATCAAAGACAATCCTTCTTGCTAGAGAAGCCAGAGGGAAAGTAGAAATTGCGTAAACTGATAGTCATAAAGTTCTACATATGGTAGGGACCATAATGATCATGTCGTCCACAAGTTCTGCCTTAATCTAACATTATATTGTCCTTCCCAGGATCTGGCCTATCTTTCACTTGTTCTTGTTCAGATCATGACTTAAAAGTCTATTTTTATTAAGAATATTCACAAACTAATTCTTATTCTGGACTTTAATCTCTGCCTTGGATTGGGTTTTCTGGAAATAGTTTCTGAGGATTTTCATACAGGTTGTTGCTGAACAGTGATCTCAGGAGATACAGCTGTAAGGAGGTAAAGAAAGAAGGATTAGGCAGTGAGAGAAGTGGTCATAACTGAAGCCTCAGGATTCTACAGGCTGCTCTGGAGCTGGACTGGTTCTTAGAATTATTCCAAACTGGAGCAAGGTGTTTTGTTTTGTTTTGTTTTTTATTCCTGCATCAGCCACACCTGGGAGGGCTGTAAACTTGGGTCCCGTCAGTCCCCTGCAGCCCAGGGCAATTTCAAATGAGGGATACACCTGTGAACCAAAGCAGCCAGTATTCCCAGCTGCTTGGAAAGAAGTACATTGGCCCCAAAGATGGGGTCCTGGTGGGGAACATAATACCTACATTCTTTCTTTTTAAATTTTTTAATGTCTGTTTATTTTTGAGAGAGGGGAGAGGGGCAATGGGAGAAGGGGTCAGAGGATCCAAAACAGGCTCCGTGCTGACAGCAAAGAGCCCGATGCAGGGCTCGAACTCACGAACCGTGAAATCATGACCTAAGCCAAAGTCTGATACTTGATGAACTGAGCCACCCAGGTGCCCCAATACCTACATTCTTCTTACAGATACATTTACTGGGACAGGGTCCCTTCTTTTTATTCTTCTACTTGTTCTTGTACTTTAGGGAGCACCTTATCCCAGCCATCCCTTTATACGTCTCTCCTACTTTTTTTTAATTACTCACTTTTATGCAATTATTAGTTTTGAATTTTCTTTTTTTTTACCCTTTACATATGGTGTTTCTTTGAATCTTTGTAAACCTGTTTTTCTAAACCTATCAATTCTTATAGAATGCAATTATTTCATATAACTTCCTCCCACATAACCAATCTTTCCTTTCTTGCTTGTTAGAAACAAGTTAGAATATTAGTTTTCCCTTTGATTTTCTCTGCTTTTAAAGAATATTTCAGAGTTCTTGGCTACAAACAGAGAAAATACATCTAATCCAGTTAAGGAGAAAAAGAATTCTTGCAAGGGTTAAAGGTCACACAGTAGGCAAGAAGGGTAGAAAGACAGACGTGGGCAGAAATGGAGGTGGACAAAGCACAGCCAAGATCCTGCGAAAAGAGTCATCTGTGTAGAATCCTCTTCTGGCACTGACCCTGCTGGAGAGTCACAGCTGTGCTGCTGGCACCTGCCACCTCTGGACACTTACCCTCATCCCTGGAATTCACGGCACCTTTGTAGATAAAGTGACTACGCTGACATTACTAGAATTAACTGTTAACCAGAAAGACTATCGTTCCCTTTCAGCTTCCATGTTATGAATCAGAGCCCTCCATTCCTTATTTCTTCCTTGTGATTCTCCCCACCAAAAAAGATGTCCATGTACTGGGGGACCAAAACAATAAATGACCTATAGAACAATATCCAAGAAAGGTAAGGATTTGTCAGTGCTATTCCTTGAGTACAATTTTCAGAATGTTGGTATATTTTTTAAAAATGTTTCTTTATTTTTGAGAGAGAGAGCAGGGAGGGAGAGAGAGAGAGAGAGATAGAGAGAGAGTCCCAAGCAGGATCCCTGCTGTCAGCACAGAGCTGGACATGGGACTCAAACCCAAGATCCGTGAGATCATGACCTGAGCCGCTATCAAGAGTCTGACGCTTAACCGACTGAGCCACCCAGGCACCCCACCCAGAATGTTGGTATATTTGTACTGTTACTTACCACTCTAATTCGTCCCTCTGCAGTGTTTGCATTAGGAAAGCATCTTTTTTTTTTTTTTTTAATTTTTTTTTCAACATTTTATTTTTTTTTATTTTTTGGGGGGGGACAGAGAGAGACAGAGCATGAACGGGGGAGGGGCAGAGAGAGAGGGAGACACAGAATCGGAAACAGGCTCCAGGCTCCGAGCCATCAGCCCAGAGCCTGACGCGGGGCTTGAACTCACGGACCGCGGGATTGTGACCTGGCTGAAGTCGGACACTTAACCGACTGCGCCACCCAGGCGCCCCAGGAAAGCATCTTTTATGTAGTCTACCTTCCTATGTCCTCGTTATACTCCAACAACAATAGCATTTTTGTTTGTCCCTGTTTTTCATCCTAGTCTGAGGTCCTCGTTTGAGATGTGAAAAATATGTTCTGGGGCGGGGGGCGGGGGGGGGGGGGACAGACTAAGGTCTTTAGTCATGTAAAATTGAGAAGCACTGCAAACCTTAATTCCCTTTTGAAAAATGTCAAAGCACAGTAACATATTAAAGGTTTTGGGAAATTCTGTAAAGAAATGGATTTAATTATAAGTCAGCTTCAACCATTGTTATCAGAGTATTGTTATAATTGTTTGTTGGCTCAACTCCACACCATCCTCCTTTCTGTATCTCAGGGGCTGGGAACCTAGACACCACATTTCCCAGACTCTCTCATCAGCTGGTTTCTGATTAGGGGTGGCCCTGGAGGTCCTGGCCAGAGCTTAGAAAGCAGGAGGATGAGAGGACCCCTTACTTTCCTTCTTCTGCCCTGGCGTGGGCGGCCGCAGTGGCAAGCCATTCCAGCCAGCTGCAGATCACTGTAATGGTGGCTCAGTTGTGGCAACAGTGGCAGGGGACAATTACCAGCTCAGCGGCAGCCGCAGCAAGTCTATCAGTACAGGCGGACCGTGGCTTCCGGGATCCTGAACCACCAGTGGGACTCCTGGCTTCCTGCAAAGTAGCGGCTGCAGTGATTCCAGCACAGCGGCGGGGACAGCGGTGCTCCAAAAGCCTCAGCAGCACAGCACTCAGGGGAGCTGGGCAGCACCTCTTTCCCTTTCGCTCCTCTGACCTTAGGGGTTGGCAGCTTCCCGTGGTTCTGTGGTTCTTGTTATCCGGGTAGCATCCTTTCCCCTCTGCCCCTGCAGCCCCTCTAACACTTGTGCAAACAATTCTCTGCGTTCAAGGCTAAAGGTTGGAAACGCCTAGAGTTGTTTCTATTGTTATGAGTAGACACAGAAAGATACACACATGGGATTTTCCTCCCAGAAAGCATAACAGCTTTTATGACTATAGTATTCCGCCTGACATAGTTTAGAAAATGCAAACAGCCCAAATCCTCTCTACCTTTCTTCTTCCATTTTCTAGTTGTTGCTTTTTTCTGTAAATACTTTGTTGATGCTGTTTATTCCTTACATTTTTTTATGTGTACTTCTGACCCAATAATTACTTAAATCCCATATTGCATTCTCATGTTTCACCAAAGAATTCTTATTGATACCTATAAGATCATATGTCAAGTTTGTTTTGTTCACCATCATTCTGTTTACTGAATCAGATACAACTCTCAACCAACTTATTCATTTACTTTTGAGATAACTCACATACAGTTAAGTGCATGTTTAATCTTATATAAGATTAATATATTATTAATATACTTGTAAGTGTAATCTTAAATGTACAGCTTGATGTTTATATAAATATGTATATATACATGCATATATATACATACAACCCATTCTTTTTTCTATATGAAATTTATTGTCAAATTGATTTCCATACAACACCCAGTGCTCACCCCAAAAGTACAACCCATTCTTATACGTATCAACTTAAGATTTAGAACATTTCCAGCATCCCAGAAGGCTTCCTCATGCCACGGTAAATACTCCATTAAAAATAATGAGCATTCTGAACTCTATCACAGATTAGTTCTGCTTGTTTTTTTTTTTTTTTTTAACGTTTATTTATTTTTGAGACAGAGAGAGACAGAGCATGAACGGGGGAGGGTCAGAGAGAGAGGGAGACACAGAATCCGAAACAGGCTCCAGGCTCTGCATGGTCAGCACAGAGCCCGACCCGGGGCTCGAACCCACGGACCGCGAGATCATAACCTGAGCCGAAGTCGGCCGCCCAACCGACTGAGCCACCCAGGCGCCCCAGTTCTGCTTGTTTTGAATTTCATATAGATATTATATAGTACATATTCCTTTATCTCTGGCTTCTTTCAGTATTTTATATGTGAGTTTCATCCATTTAATGGATATAGTAGTTTGTTCATTTTTATTGGCGTATTATTATTATTGTACCACTTTACCATTCATTCACAATTTATTCATCCATTCAACTCACAACGGACATTTGAGTTCTTACCAGGTTGGAGCTATTACAAATAATGCTTCTATGAACATTCTTATTATACACATCTTTTGATGGTTATAAGCACTCTTGTCTGTTGGCTCATACTCAAAAGTGAAACTGCTGGATCACAATGTTTGCCTTTAATAAATACTGCCAAAAGAATTTTCAAAGTGGTTGTACAAATTTGCATTCCATTCAGCAATATATGAGAGTTCCATTTGTTTCACATTCTCACCAAACCTTGGTGTTGACATTCTGGTATTTCATCCTTGGTATTTCATTATAGTTTATATTTGCTTTCTTGATATTTAAGCATGATGATAGCCTTTACACTTACTGGCTATGTGACTACCTTCTTTCTGTGAGGTATAAATTTCTGCTAATTTTCAAATATTGGAGGTTTTTTTGTTTTTTTTTTTTTAAATCATCGTGGGAGTTTTTATATAATCTAGCATGAGTCCTTTGTCAGATACATGTACTGGAAATATCTTTTCCCAGTCTATCGTTTATATTTCCACTTGATTCCATATTTTGATAAATAGAAATTCTTCACTTTAATGAAATATAACTTGTTAATCTTCTCTATTATGGACAGTATATTTTCTGTCCTGTCCTGTTTAAGGGATTTTTGTCTACACCAAAGTCGTGAGGATATTTTCTTATATTTTCTTGAAAAGCTTTATTTGGGACACATTCAGGTCTTTGATCATTTCAAAGTCATATTTTAGGTAGAGATGAGAGCTAATTTTTTCTATATAGATATCCAGTGGATCTGGCACCATTTATTGAAATGACCATCCTTTCCCCTACTGAATGAATTGCAATGGGCTCTTGATTGTAAACCATGTGACTATATATACATAGATCTATTCTAAATTCAACAATTTGCCTACTTAACCCAATATTACACTGTCTTATTTTAGCTTTAAAGTCATTCCTGAGGGATGCCTAGGTGGCTCGGTCTGTTGGGCATCTGGCTTCGGTTGGGGTCGTGGTCTCATGGTCCATGGGTTCCAGCCCCATGTCGGGCTCTGTGCTGACAGCTCAGGGCCTGGAGCTTGCTTTGGATTCTGTGTCCCCCTCTCTCTCTGCCCCTCCCCCACTCACACTCTGTCTCTCAAAATGAATACATGTTTATATATATATATAATTAAAATAAATAAAGTTATTCTTGATATATGATAGTTTTAATTTCCAGTCTTTCACCTCCATGATTGACTTCTACATTCTTGGCCCACTGCATTTCCATATATGTTTTTTCAGAGAGAGTCTCCAGTACAAATTAACATAATTATTGAAATGCTCAGATTTAACTGTACACTGTTTCCACTGTTTTTTTATTTGTCCATCGGTTTTTATTGTTTTATTTCTCCTTTCTTGCCTTGTCTTGTATCATACTATTATTATTCCATTTTTTCCCTTCTGTTAGCTTTTTTTAAAACAGCTTCATTGAGATAACAATTTATATACTATGCAATTGACCTACTAAAAGTATACAATTTAGTGGCTGTTAGTATATTCAAAAAGATGTGCATCTATCACTACAATCAATCTTACATCTTCATTACCTCAAAAAGAAATCCTATACCCCTCAGCCATCACCTTCCAATCGCCATATCCTCCTGCCCTAGGCGACCACTAATCAATCTACTTTCTGGCTCTATAGATTTGCCTATTTTGGACAGTTCATATAAATGTTTGGGAACATGCACCCAATGGGTATCAATGTGGTATTATCTGAGTGTAAGTATGTGTGTCAATATGTGTGTTTGCATATGTGTGTAAGAGACTAAGAAGGAAAAGGGAGATGTTCTGAAAAACACATAATGTGAGGAGAAAATGGGAAGAAATTAAAAATGAGGAAAGAGTAAGATTTAATATATATATTTTTAATTTATTCATTTAAATTCAAGTTAGTTAACATACAGTGTAGTATTGGTTTCAGGAGCAGAACCCAGTGATTCATCCACTTACATATAACATCCGGTACTCATCCCAGCAAGTACCCTCCTTAATGTCCATCACCCATCTCGCCCATTCCCCAACTCACCTCCCCCCAGCAACCCTCCATTTGTTCTCTGTATTTAAGAGTCTCCTATGGTTTGCCTCCCTCTCTGTTTTTATCTTATTTTATTCTGTCTTCCCTTCCCTCTGTTCATCTGTTTTGTTTTTTAAATTCCATATATGAGTGAAATTATATGATATTTGTCTCTCTCTGACTGAACTACTTCACTTAGCATTAATACCCTCTACTTCCATCCACATCGTTGCAAATGGCAAGATTTCATTCTTTTTGATGGCCAAGTAATATTTTATTGTATATGTACACCACATCTTCTAGATCCACTCATCAATCAGTGGACATTTGGTCTCTTTCCTTTATTTGGCTATTGTTGATAGTGCTGCTATAAACATAGGGGTGCATGTGTCCCCTTCAAATCAGCATTTTTTTATCCTTCAGATAAATACTTAGTAGTGGAATTGCTGGGTCATAAGATTTTATTTTATTTTTTTGAGCATGGATCTTAAAGATCAGATTTATAAGTAAGGATACTGAATTACATGTCCTTGGTGAAGTTCATTAAGAGAAACTAACATTTCACCAATGAACCAACACTCCTAAGTGTAAAAGTTTTGGTTCTCAAATATGCACTGATGAAAGACTATACACATTTTAGCACTGTAATAAGAGTCAACAAGCTGAAACCAGTTTATCCCTTCAGAGCACTTCAAAGGAAAGGTGTACCTCAGACACTCCTATCCTTTTTTCTAGAAGGTAAATAAAAATGATTAATGTAACTGGTGATACAAAGCCTACATTTTTCTTAAACGAACAAAAAAAGACTTCATAAGAATTTTGAGTGTCAATATAAACGCTACATTTATTATTCATATCAACCACATCATTCTGTAAGGTAGGTCATTATTCTTATTTTATAGAGATAGTATCTGAGACACAGAGTAGCAATGTAACTTAATCAAGGTCACATGGCTTGTAAGCGATATAGCCAGGGTTCAAAATCCCTAGGCTAGGGATTATGTCTAGACTGGAGCCTAGGCTCCAAATCATTATGTCTCGTGTCTTCCAAATAGTAAAGAGTTTTTCAAAGGTCTTTCAACCAGGAAGTTCTTGCAGCAATAATCAGGAAACTACCTAGTAAGATTCTACCTTTCCTAAACTCAACTTAGGCCTATTGAACCTAAAGCCCATGCTTCTGATAGTTTCAGTGGCTGCATCTAATTTCCAGCAAAATCGTGGGAGTAAAATTCAATGCTCAGTCACCATATAAGTCCTGCATTCTGCATGGTATGCTTTAGCTGGCAACTATCCCTTTGTTTTGATTTAGCCAAACTGAAAAAAAGGCTGACATTGAACTTGCATCTCAAATCTGAAAAAGTCTGAATTCCTATGTATCAACCATTGTTAGAAATACTAAGGACAAATCAAGGGAATTAAATTTAATCCCTCTTATAAATATAGAGAGCCTCAGCCAGGGTTAGGGAGAAATCTCTCCCAGCAGGGCTCTGAGGAAGGATAGAAATTTACTGTACTGTTTTACATTATTTGCTGAAGCATGGACAATAAGCCATCATCTGAAAGGGCATACTATGTCAGGGTTAAGCTTAACTCACTACTAAAATTAAAGTACATATTCAGTCTCTTACTGGATCTTTCTTTGGAAAGCACTTGTTTTCAATAAGCAATTTCTTCATTGTGGGTTGGGAACCATAACTTCAACATCATAGATATGACCATGGTATCTAGGTATTTTCTTAAGTTTTTAGCTGTGGAAAAAGAAAATTGTAATGTAAGATGAATTTTCCAATTTTAGCCAGTTCTGGGTCTGAAACCATAAACATGATGAATATAAATAGTGTGTATAACTGATAAGGAAATGCTTCACTTTCACCCACAGCAGGGCTATGTGACTTAGAATGTTTATCCATATTGTCAGAAAATAGCAAGCCATAACAGACCTCAACTACAAGAGAAGAGGGTAAAAAGAAAAATGTAACCACTAATTGTGTTATCTATCCCATCACTATCTGATGTGAGCATTTTCTCTTTTTACCTCTACCCTTAACCAATCATAGCAAACTAAAGGAAAGCATGCTGTCTTATCTTTCTTTGGAGACTGCAGTTCTCACACTTTTGGGTCACAAGTCTCCTTTATGCTCTGAAAAATTATTGGGGATTTAGGGGGCATCTGGCTGGCTCAGTCCATTAAGCATCCGACTTCGGCTCAGGTCATGATCTCATGGTTTGTGGGTACATGCCCCGCATGGGGCTCAGTGTGGATAGCTCAGAGCCTAGAGCTTGCTTCGGATTCTGTGTCTTCACTCTTTCTGTCCCTCCCCCACTCATGCTCTGTCTCTCTCTCAAAATATAAATAAACATTAAGAAGAATTTAAAAAAATATATTACTGAGGATTCCAAAGAACTCTTGGTCATGTAGATTATATCCATTAAAACTGAGAAATTGGTAAAGTATGGATTTATTATGCAATAAAAATAATAAACTCATATGTAAATATGAATAGAGATTTTATGGAAATTAACCATATTTTCCAAGACAAAAAAATAATTAGAACAGAAAGATTTTGAAATCTGGATTGTCATAGCTGTTTCTGCATTCAAACTATTCTGGTATGCCATTTTGATTGAAATATGTGAAGAAAATCTGGATATGCAATTTGAACAAGGAAGAGTATTTTAATTGTCTTTTCAGATAATTATGGATATTCTTCTTTGATACTGTACTAAGAATCAATAAGTGGCAGTTTATTAAAAGTCAGTTTGCATGTGGAATCCAAAATCATTATCAATGAACTTTGTTAACCGCATTACTTTAAAATCCATTGCATTTCAAATGATATTTTACCCACAGATTATTTTGTAACATCAAACTTTGGCCATTTGGGGGAAATTTGGTTTGCTGAGCTACTCGGATCTTCCATATATTAACACATTTCATTAAACAGTCTTTTAAAAGTCACAATTGTTTTTTGTTTTTGTTTTTGTTTTCAAGTTTATTTTTTTTATTTTTTATTTTTTTCAATATATGAAATTTATTGTCAAATTGGTTTCCATACAACACCCAGTGCTCATCCCAAAAGGTGCCCTCCTCAATACCTATCACCCACCCTCCCCTCCCTCCCACCCCCCATCAACCCTCAGTTTGTTCTCAGTTTTTAACAGTCTCTTATGCTTTGGCTCTCTCCCACTCTAACCTCTTTTTTTTTTTTTTTTTCCTTCCCCTCCCCCATGGGTTTCTGTTAATCCTGAGAAACTTAAAAGTCACAATTGTTAAATCACCACTGATCTCATCAGAAAGACATCAGAAAAATATTTAAGTATTGGGAGGCTGTCAAGCGCATGGGGAAGATACAAGCTTTCCAGAATTCTTTCTGGATTTTCACTGGAAAATCCAGATTTTATCATTGGTAACAAATGCTGTCAGTTGTGTTCCTTGAAGTGACAGGATTACTTGATTCATTTTTGAGACACTCTCTCCAGTTACCTAAGTCTGAAAAACCATCGTTTGTCTCTCGGTCATCAGTAAGTGCTGTTCCCTGGAAAAAGCAGCTAGTAGAGCTCACAAGTCAAAAAAATTGCACAAGTTCTTTTTCCTCGATACAACCTTAGTACTTGGATATGTGGCAGAAGTGTTGTATGTGCGCTTTGAGATTTTTTGTCCTACAGAATAATAAAAAGATAAACGTTTGAGGGTCAAGATTTAATGAAATTAATTTTTACTGCTTCATGAAGGGCATTCTTACATGAAATAGGCTTATTTGTGTTCCTGTGAGTGTAAGACAGTAAACAACATCATGACCAGTTGATTCATGCTAAGGCTCCGGCAGTTTTATCCACCATTTCTTTTGCCCGTCAGTACAAATGCCAATAGAGTGGAAAAGCAAGTAATGTCAGCATTATTATGAAAACAGTTTCGACTTTGCAGACCCAGGGGTCCGTGGGTCACACTTTAAAAACTGTTCTCTAATAATAATATAGTAGATTAACTCCTGGATTAAAAATACCACTTTCTAGGTTTTTGTCTTGAGAGGAGGACTGTCCTAGAAAAATAATTTGACTAAACGTTGCCATTGAGATGACCTGATATTTACTTAAGTATATGGGTTGTTTCATCATCACATAGGTCTGTGATCCCCAAACTTTTTATTTTACTTTTTTTAATGTTTATTTTTTTGAGAGAGAAAGAGAGAGAGACAGAGAGACAGAGCATGAGCGGGAGAGGGAGAGAGAGGGAGACACAGAATCCGAAGCAGGCCCCAGGCTCTGAGCTGTCAGCACAGAGCCCGATGCGAGGCTCGAACCCATGACTGTGATATCATGACCTGAGCTGAAGTCGGACGCTTAACCGACTGAGCCATCCAGGTGCTCTTATGATCCGCAAACTTTTTAATTGGACACCCCATCCAAGCAATAATGAGCTGATATCCCTGGTATAAGCATATTTATTTCTTTATAAAGTACATAGATAGTACCATAGTAATACATTTTAGACATTATAGGTCACACCTCCAAAGATAGATATTTTGAAAGGATGAGATACAAATTAAACACTGTTCTTAAATGTTTTATTTTATTGTAAATAAAACACTTCTTTGCCTTCACCAAAGAGATTTTAGTAGAAATGTAACTGAATAGCTTTGTTTCTGTAAAATTTGGTTTGGTACTGTGGGATAAAGTGATATGAAGTTCCGGTTACAAATTTTGACTCAAAGAATTATGAGTCAAATTGAAGGGTTAGCTACATTTACTAAATCAGTCCCTCAACCTATTATAAAAATATTTTTACATTTGTGTAGTAGATTTATCTCCCCAGATATCAATAAGTTGTTCTTGCAAACATTAAGTTTGTTAATGTCATATTTGAAACAACTGGGTCCAAAAGGAACCTTTTGGAAGATTTAAAAATAGACTGAATAGTTTTGTTTTAGAGATATTTTAAGTGTTTAGGTAGCATTATTTTATAGATGACATAAATCATTTTTTGGCAAAAAAAGAATCCTATAATGATATAAATATTTTCAAACATCTATTATCAAAATGTCTTACACGTTTGCGCAATGTCTTAATGTATACAAATGTCTTATATAGAGGAGTTTCTTTGAAAATGCAGATACATATTTTTACTCATTGTTAAATGTTCCAATGATAGATTAAATGTGGTTTTCCGTGTGTTTATTTTGTTTCTCATTCTTATTTCCACACAACCACTTTGAAAGCAGTTTTGCAGATTGTTTTAAAAAGTTAAATATACCCTTGTTAAATGATCCATCCATTGTAATCCTAGGTATTTACCCAAGAGAAATGAAAGCATATGTCCATACAACCACTTGTACATAAATGTTCATAGCACTATTTGTGTTGGACAAAAATTGGAAAAAAATCTAAATGTCCATCGACAGAAGAATTGGTAAACTGTGGTATATCCATACAATAGAATAAGATGCAGCAGTAAAAAGGAATGAACTGTTGATACATGCTGCAACACGGATGTATCTCAAAATAATCATGCTAAGTGAAAGAAACTATCCAAAATACATACTGTATGATTCCATTTAGATAAAACTATAGAAAATACAAACTAATCTATAGTGACAGAAAACAGATTAGTGGTTGCCTGGGCACAGGAAATAGTAACAGGGAGGCGATGAAGGAAGGAATTTTGAAGGGGCATGAGGAAACTTTTGGGAGTTATTACTACCATACATCTACTAGAATAGCTAAAGTTAAAAGACTTTGCTAAGTGTTGGTGACGGTGTGGAACAACTGGAACTCTCATACATTGCCTTGAAAAATAGTTTGGCAGCTTCTTAAGAAGTTAGATATATACCTAACAAATACTCCAGCCATTCCATTCCTAGATATTTATTCAAGAAAAATAAAAACATGTTATACAGGGTTGCCTGCGTGGCTCAGTCGGTTAAGCATCCCACCTCGGCTCAGGTCATGATCTTGCAGTTCATGAGTTGAGCCCCACATCCGGCTCTGACAGCTCAGAGCTTGGAGTCTACTTTGGATTCTGTGTCTCCCTCTCTCTCTCTCTGCCCTTCCCCCACTCATGGTTTGCCTGTCTGTCTGTCTGTCTCTTTCTCTCAATAAAATAAACATTAAAAATAAATTTAAATAAATAAATAAACATGTCCATACAAAGATTTGTATATAGCAGCTGTGTTCATAAAAACCCAAACCTAGAAACAGCCCAAATATTCATCAGCAGGTGAGAGAATAAACACATTTGGTATATATCCATTAAATGGAATACTATTCAACAGTAAAAAAGAATGGATTACTGATAAACTCAGCAACCTGTGCAATCTCAAAATCATTATACCGAATGAAAGAAACCAGAGAAAAAAGAGTACATACTGTATGATTCCATTTATATAAACTTCTAGAAAATACGCACTAATCTATAGTGACTAAAAACAGATCAAAAGTTACCTGAGGATAGAGGTGGAAGGAGGGATAGATTGAAAAGATGCAGGAGGAAACTTCTGGGGCTAATGGAAATCTTATCTTGACTTGGATAATGGTTTTATGAGTGTATGTGTATGTGAACACTTATCATCCTCCCCAAGTACAGTTTATTATCATCAATTGTGCCTGAATAAATTTGTAAAAAAAATAATAAAAGAAGAAGAAGAAGAAGAAAGAAGAACTGGAATATGATGGTTGTTGCTAAGTGCTGTCAATCAATGCATTGAGAGAAAAAATGAAAGGCTAAAGGTATTAATTACCAATATAAGGCAAAGCTTGAAAGCCAGAAGGCTTCCTTGGTAGTGGACACTCAGCTCTTATATTCTAAAGGCAGAAAAAGATAAGAATTGATTTCTTACTTGATTCTTGACTCAGGCAAATCAGGGTATTGATGGGGAAGGAACGACCCTAAGATTTGGAATGGGGACTTTGTGGTCAAAGCACTCGAAAATCTTAAATCCTCAGATTCTTCTGGGTCTGCACACAAGGGGCCTACTCCTCCCTATTGAAGGCCAGCTCTACCTACTCCCTGGAAAATGATGCAGAATGTCTGCTTTGCAAGACACATGCCATCCCCATCCACATCTGTCCAGTATATACCCACACCTCATGTCCCAGCTACCATATAAACTAGAGTCAATGACACCTC